>NC_143578.1:234773575-235084825 GCF_048544385.1 Mastigoproctus giganteus
TTCCATGTCTGCAGTATGGAAGTTGTGCAAAGAATGACTTGTTACCTCCCTAACTGTTTCTGCTATAGTCACTGTTGTTTTCTTAGAATTATGTTTGCAAGTATTGATATCTAACAAAATGACATTGTTTGTCAGCCTTCATGTTGCTAATTGGACATCATTTGAAAGGTAGTTACTGTATTTTGTTCCATTAACAGACCTTCAAAATATTAATATAATTTGCCCTTCAAGATACACTAAACAGTGTCGTAATCTTTTCTCTGGACAACTCTGTCTCGAATTTCTTTAGAGGTAATCACTGTGCAACCACTGCATGCTAACTTGTCTGGATCTGGAATATTTTAATGGAGCTATGTCTTATCATAGGTCACAATAATATTGTAAGAAGTAATCTCTTTCAGTCTCATGGTGTTGAAATCCACTACAACTATGCAATGATGAATTTTTTCCAATATTGAGTTAATTTTGGGTCCAATCTTTGTATACCTCTTGGTGAATATCAAGCAGCAATGAGTTATTCTTTGTGTTTACATGATAACTCTTGTGTGCGCTATGCTGTAATAAATTGTTTATTATGGAGCTGCCTTCCACATTGAATGTTGATTGGTTTAATTGCTTTTGCTGCCACATCTTAAGCAATAGCAAATCTAACAGCCAGTGAAGGCAAATGTCAACTGGGCTCCCCTTGAGACATGGACACTGCAGAATTACGAGTTATGATGCAAAATTTGTTGAAATTAAAACAAGTACAATCTGGATATTATTACAACTCTAGGTTATTAAATGCAGATACAATCATTTCATTTTTTCTTTTTTATTAGTTATGTAGAAATCGTACTAAACACAGGCTGCTATTCCGATTTGCCAGCTTGTCCCCATTTCTTAGATCCACCAATGATCATAATGAAAATTAACGAACCCTCAGCTTTCCAGAAACCCACTACACCAGTTGTCATACTCCATACCTATCTCCTATTTAACAGCACATAATTTTGGTTAGTAACAGAAATAATCTACTTACATATGTAAGTTTATATATGTACATGTGTAAGTGATGAGATATACTTACAGAAAGCTGGATATCTAAAGAAATAATTTCAGTTGTTGATGCCATTATCCCTTAGCTGCTAATGGCTTCAGTTGTTGATTCCATTATCCCTTAGCTGCTATCGTCATAACTACAAGGAGGATTTTGAAAATCATCAAGAGCAACATGCATTACTTGCAGGCATTTTCATATGGTCAACTCCATTGAAAGCAGACATCAAAAGCTGCAGTTGATGGCACTCATTAGTTTCATGAAATGTTATTCTGCTCAGTGAGTGCAATGTATTTTTCAATGTAATACATTCCCATGGAGAGAGCCCACAAACCATCACAAAAATAAGATACCTACCAAAAGGATTGGAATCCCATTTCATAGATACTGAGGATGAATATAGAGCATTATCCCAGTTCGCACAAGACCTCTTCATCAGGAGAAGGACATTAATCACCATCTACAATGACTGACATCAAGTACTACTATTGAGACACCAGCCAGCACAATGTAAAGGCTGCAACTAAAGATGAGTGACACAAGCACAAGGACGGAGCTTGCCCCATGAGTAAAGAAACTTGAAACAATAGCTGCCAATAGCCATATGGCGATCTGAAGAGGGCACTCTAGCCCCCTTCACCTTTAAACCTACTTCCTTGGGGGGAGGGGGGACATTTTCGTCCTCCTCTCCTCTCCACCCTATATCTTCTACTCTGGTGGGACATGGGCATGTCCCACTGAAAACTGGGGCTACCTACTCTATTGGCCCCATATTTCTGTCTTTCTCCCCCCAGCCTTCTGCCTCCCCCCCTCTCTATCTATACGCTAGCGAAAGCCCTACCCAAAAACTTAACATATCTAAATTACCTTACGCCCATAACTTGGCCTAGCAAAACTAAGCGATTCTACCCCTACGTCGACGCGTTTCTGTCTTTCTTTTTTTATTTTTTTTATTTATTTATTTATTTTTATTTTTTTTTTTTTTAAGGTCCTAGCCGCCGAAATCTCAGGAAATTAAGTGGCAGGACCTGCCAGAGTGAAACAGACTACTGGGTTCCTGGTCTGCCTCCACGGGGCGTAAGTGGGGCAACGTTGGGCCTCAATAGGGGCCCAGCGGCTAAATGACCAGATGAACAACGGTACAAGGCATCACACATATACAAAGTCCATACACTTTTAAATCTCTGGCTTTTCCAGTCAACTGGTTCACCCACAATGTAAACTACGTGGAGATGGGGGGAACCCCTTGTGCCGTTTGACCCTAAACACACTTACACTTACACTTAAACCATCATGACCATCTTTTTTGTGGGCCTTCCCTGGGAAGCTCAGGCAACCTTGTGGACAGCCTAGCTAGCGTGATGATCCCAGACTAGCTAGCCCAGCTCCCCGTGCTATGGATGGTAACTAAGGGTCTGTGGTGCTCCACATGCCCCAAGGCTGAGAGGCCAGAAGACCGACAGAACCCAAAATTACATGACATTAACAACACATCACTCATGCTTTCTGGCATTTACTGTATCTCAACACAAGGGAACTGATAGCAGAGTTGTGGGCAATCACTGGTGCAGGTTGATCCTCAACACTATGTCCACTGAACCATCATAACCTTTTGTATGGTGAATATATTCAAGTTTAAAAAGCCTGCATATTGAAAAGCCGTAGTGTATCCCACCACCTCCATTGCCCTGGTAACATATAGTGAAGACCAGACAATTTCCAACCCACTCTAAGAGAAGAAGAAGAATCTCCAGAATTGGATGACAAATCTAGTGAACAGAATGATTGAAATTACACCTCAGCAGCCTGTTCAAGTAAAGTGCCACATCTCTAATCAACAAGAATTGGATAACTTAGTGAGGGACTTGGATCTAACCAAATCCAGTGCAGAACTCTTGACTGCATCTTGTTTAGACAAATGGAATCTTCTGGATCTCAGCTGCAAGACTTCCACATATAGAAAAAATATATTTGTAAAATAATAAGAGGAGTTTACCTCAATATAATCTAAAAAAAATACTATCTAAGAAAAATATATATATATCACTTATGCATGGTTTACACTATTGCTGAATCCATCTGTGCTATTGTTTTGATTTTAGTGAACTTTTATATTTATACAGCTCCTTAAATATCTATTATTATAAAATATTAAAAATAACATTTTATTAATGAATATTCCAATTCACAAAATTCTCTGTTTGAAACCCTACATACATTTTCATCAGATGGGAGAACATGGGTGTGATGCTAACCTGGAGAATGCTCTGAAAACAATTATGTAGCATAGTGGTGGCAGTCTGATGGCATAGATAGCACCTCACTGAAGGAGCAGTATTGTTAAATGTGTCATAATAATGTGATACTGATGCAGGACCTTACATGCAGAATTGGTCTTTAGTCAGAGCATTGCCTTGTTCCAATGGCTAATTGTGGGACCTATCTTTCCAGACAGTATACACTTGTATTGGGTTTACTGTCTGGAAAGATACCATAGTGTCAAATAACGTAGGGCTGTGATACCACATGCAGTGACAACTTACCTGTGTGATGGCTTCACTCTGCCTGATCATTTGCATATTGTAAGTTGTTTGCACACTGTTGTATTGTTCTGGGTGGTGTTGAATTGAGCACCAGAGTTCAAATGCAGTCCATTTCTTACCACTGAGTTGCACACCAGGCAGCAGATAGGGTTTCTTCTTTATTAACTATTTTTAGGTAAGTGAGGAGGAAGGTGGTAATAAAGCAGCTCATGTTTTATAACAACTTTTTAAAATGACTTAGTCAAAAACTACAGGTTGTATAAGAAAACAGTTTTTGCATTGTAGTCAATACATGTTGAAGTTTGCTTTTTCTTAACAATAAAAAATTCGCACAAAATTGGTCCACCAGGGGACACCAATTTATTCATTCCAGTAAATTAATTTCTGCATTTTTTGTTAAAAGGAGTGGCTCTGAGATAAGAGAATTTGAGTGTTCATCATAATCTTATTCTTCATTAAGATGAAAAAGCTTGAAGCTGTAGCCACAACCTAAATAATCAGTGCAGTAAGCTTGTTTTAATGCAGTTCTTTTCAAACAAAGAGGTCTTGAGACATTTTTATACTTGATACATGCTGAGGCCTGCATGTATTGTAATAAAGTTTAAAAGGAGAATCTTTAGACAACATTTTAAGAAAATTCATGCCTGCTGGTATCACAAGAAGTGATTCAAAGAATTGGTAAGGTGCAATAGCTAATTGTAGGACCTACCTTCCAAAGCAGTAAACTTTCCCGTTTACTGTTTTGAAATATAGGTTTCCCATTTTTTATCTTGCTCAGTTGGATTAGCCACATCTCCAATACTCCAGATGGTAACATCATCGTTTGGATGATTTTCGAGATGGCAGGCTGTTAGACAACAAAGCTAGGCAATCAAAAGCAGAGGTGACATGGCTTAAAGTGTCACACTCATAGCACTATGGAAGCAGTTTCAGGAGACAGGAGCCATTACAAGAAGACTGGCCAAGGCCAACCAAGAGCTACGTAAACCAGAACAGACCACTATCCGGCTCTAACAGCAAGATGGAACCCTACAATGGCCTGTCATCAACTGTCTTTTGAGGTTGCTGTGGCCACACGTGAAAACATTTTCTACTGGACTGTGTTAAAAAGGCTCAATTCAAGTGGACTCTATACAAGGATGCAAGTGGTTTGTATCCCATTATAGGGGAAATCCTGGAGGCCAAAACAAAGTACAAAAAAAATAAATCCCGTTAATTCCAAACCATTGCAGAACTTTTCGAAATTGGTGCCACGAATATGTGACTTCGAGCCCCGACAAGTAGGGATATAGCACTGTTCTCTGATGAGTTGGATTTTAGCCTATAAAAAGATTGTAGATATTATTTCATCTGGAGATAACAAGCAATGAGGTACCATCCCCCAAAATCAGAGAAAGGACACTTACATGGAGGTACATTCTTGTGTGGGACAATAATGATCAATGGCTGCATCCCTCTTCATTAGCATTAGTTCAGGCATATGATGCAAGAAAGCAAGCTTATACAGCATCAGCCAAAAAAAAAAAAAAAAAAAACCATTTCACCCATCCGGTCACTCCAAATGTTTGTCTCGTTCAGCCTTAAATTTATTTAAGCTATCAACTTCCACAACAACAGATAGAAGTCTGTTCCAGCAATCGACTACCGGCTGGCTAAAGGCAAACTTCCGCACATCTATTCTACAACTGTCCTTCCTCAATTTGAATCTATGCCCCCTCAGGTTCTTAATCTCAGCAAGCGGAAGTATTCCATCAGCATTGAGCCTGCTGAAACCAAGACCTTATACACTTCGATCAGATCACCTCGCTGGTGCCTAGTCTCCAGATGCTGTAACTTGCAGAACTTAAGCATCCCTCTTCATTAGCATTAGTTCAGGCATATGATGCAAGAAAGCAAGCTTATACAGCATCAGCCAAAAAAAAAAAAAAAAAACCCTTTTGTCCACCCTTTTGTTCCTCTCACCAATGTTGTTGCCCTTCTCTGTACTCGTTCTAGCAAATCTACATCCTTCCTAAAATTAGGCCTCCAGACCTATATACAGTACTCAAGGCATGGCCTGACCATTGCCTTATACAAGGGGATAATCACCTCCTTGTCTCTGCTAGCAAAATTCTTATATATCATTGACAAAACTCCATGACCTGCTCTGTGAGCCCATCTGCACTGCACAGAGAACTTCATACCTGACCTCACAATTATCTCCAGGTCTGGTTTTTCATTCTCCACCTCCCTGAGTGTAGAACCACACAGTTGGTGTGTTTCCCTTGGGTTACTGCTACCCATATGGAGTACTTTCCATTTGTCAACATTAAACTTCAGTTGCCACTTCTCAGCCCATCTGCCCAACTTTTCTAGATCCTGTTGCAGTAGCATACTGTCATTTACAACTCTGCTAACCTTTGTATCATCTGAAAACAGAGACATTAAGCCTGATATACCTTCATCAATATCATTGATAAATACAAAAATCAACAATGGGCCCAGCACCGAACCCTGGGGGACTCCGCTAATAACATCAGTCCACATAGAGCAGTGTCCATTTATTACCACTCTGCTGTCTCGCACTCAACCATCCCTTTATCCATTGCAGTAACTTGCCTTTAATGCCATACCACTCCAATTTGTACAGCAGTCTTCCATGTGCAACAGTATCAAAAGCTTTCCCGAAATCCAAGTATATGATATCAAAATTATTTTTTGCATCCAGTTCTTTTGTGACATCAAACTGGTCAGACAAAGACTTCCTCAACAAACCCATGCTGTGTCTGAACTATTGCTGCTCTCTTGTCTAGGTGATCCTGTATCACCTCTTTAACCAGTGACTCCATTATTTTCCCCGGAACAGAAGTTAAACTAACAGGTCTATAATTATTTGTAAACCCTTTGAACCCCATTTGTGAATTGGGGATACATTTGCACATCTACAGTCCATGGGAACCTCCCCCTGAGTCTAAGGATGCTCTCATAATTATGGCTAAGGGTTTGCTTACTTCCTTTGCTGCCTCCTTCATTATAACTGGATAGATTCCATCTGTCCCGGGAACCTTTTTTATGTTTAACTTCGACAATTTCTCCTCCACTTTGCTGTCAGTTATCACAAAATCACTTAGCTCCATGTTAGAGTTTGATAAACTTCTGGCATTCCCCTCCTTGAATAACTTTTCATGTGTGAATGCAGATGTAAAATACTCATTCAGTTTATCAGCTGCTTGAGCAGGATCACAATAGTCGAACCATCTATGTTAAGTGGGCCAATCTTATTCGTCCCCTTCCTTCTAGAGTTTACATAAGTAAAGAACTCTTTGTGTTGTTTGCCAAAAGTTTCTTGTAATCTACCTTTGTCTACTTAACCTCCTTTGGGAGTTGATTACAGACTAGCTTATATCTGCCGTGGGCTTCTGTGTTGCCTGATAATCTATATGCTATTGTTATTTCGTTTTTTTTTTAAGGAGCATTAGCAACTAAGGCCATATTGCTCCGGGATATGCGGTGGTCATTCCCTGACCTTTCCACATCTTCTGTATTTGGTGGTGACGGGCTCGAACCCCGGTCTAATCAAGAAGCGTGTGCTACGCACTGCTGCTCCTTCCCACCCGGCTATGGAGGCGCCTATAATCTATATGCATCCCATGCATATTTCTTCTCCAATACAAGCCTCATTAATTCATCTGACATCCATTTAGGCTTGAACCTCGAACAGTATTTCTTAGTTGGTATGAAAAGCCTAGTAGCCTTCAAGATTAAGTCCCTGAAGGCTTCCCATTTAGAATTCACTGTTGATGACATCATCAGTTGATCTCACTGTACAGAACTTAAAAACTGTCTCAGACCACTATCAACTTTACGAAAACAAAAACCCTTACCTTTACCCTTGATGGTGGTTACATCTTTAAGTAAATCCCACATTGTACACTCTGATGACTGTCGCCTAGTGGTTCTTTTATCTGCAAATTCATGTTATTGATAAGTTTACCATAACTGCAGAGGTGCCAAGAACAGATCCTTGAACCCTGTGTGAGTTTTTAGTGGTGCAGTTGGCCCAAATTTTCTTTTCGTTCATGACAATGTCACTGCACATAGAACTCGAGTGGTGGAGGATATCTTGAAACTGAAGATATCCAATGACTGCTATGGCCAATACGATCCCTACACTTAAATTCGATCAAATGTGCAAGATGCCCTTGGGCATCGCATTGCACATCAACAGCCAACTCCTTGGTTAATTGGTGAGCTAAGGTCTGTGCTGGTGGATGAATGGGATTTGTTGCCAAAGAATCTTATAGACACCCTTATATCGAGCATGGTTTGCTGCTGTCAGGCCTGTTTAGACATTTGAGAGGATCATATGCTATACTGATATCATGTGATCATTAGCATTAGTAGAGGCATATAATGCAAGAAAGCAAGCTTATGCAGCATCAGCCAAAAAAAAAAAAAAAATTCCACTTCACCCCTTCGTTCATTTAAAATACCTGTCCAGCTGAGCTTAAATTTATTTAGGCTATCAACTTCCACAACAAGGGATGGAAGTCTGTTCTACCAACCAACTACCCGCTGGCTAAAGGCAAATTTCCGCACATCTGTCCTACATCTGTCTTTCCTCAAATTGAGGAAAGACAGATGTAGGATAGATTCAGGCCTGGGAATACTTTTCTGGTTTATCACACCCATCAGTAATGTCATGTACATATTTATTATTATTAAATATCATTTACTATTAAAAAATAAGATATTTTGTTAACGAGTTCCATTCTACCCTTGATAAGAATTAAAAACATACCCAACATAAAATAATTTTTATTACAAGTCGCCCTCATCAGCCCATTGACTGTGCCTGCAGATAGTTTTTTTTTTTTAATTCATAAACATTATTAATATTATTATTACTCCTCTTATATCATTTCTCCCTGATTGGGGGTTCCACCTCTTGACGGGTATTGCTACCAAGTACACAGAGTGGTTGTTGCTATGTCTAGTGTTACTGTTGGTCGAGGAACTCTCTGACTATCCTACAGGTGTTCAGGATTGCGACTTTCTGGAGTTCCTTGTAGGTGTTCAGGATTGCGACTTTCTGGAGTTCCTTGTAGGTGTTCAGGATTGCGACTTTCTGGAGTTCCTTGTAGGTGTTCGCTGGGAGACTTATTGCTGCTAGGCTGTTATGCAGGGTCTTTGGCACCATACCTGTGGTCAACACAATGACCGGAGTGGTCGTTACTTGTTGCATATGCCACATCTCTTTGATCTCCTCTCTTAGATTCGTGCACTTCCTGATTTTTTCCCCATGGGTTTTCTGCAGGTTGCCAGTGTTGGGTACCGCTATGTCAATCAGATAGGTAGCCTTTTCCTTCTTGTCGACAAGGGTTATGTCCAGTCTGTTGTGCAGGATTTTTCAACTGTTATTATGGCGCGGTCCCAGTACAGCTTGTGGGTTGGGGTCTCCAGGATTGCCTGGGGTTCGTACTTGTAGTACGGTACACTTTCTTCGACCAACTGGTATTTCCTTGCTAGCTTCTGATGTATTATCCTGGCTACCTGGCTATGTCTATGAGTGTACTCAGTCTGGGTGATCACCTTGCACCCCTCCGTGATGTATTGGATCGTTTCTGAGGCCAGGTGGCATCGTTGACATGTATCATCAGAAACTCCGGGTTTATTGGCTATGTATTTTCTATAGTTCCTGGTGTTGATTACCTGGTCTTGGACAGCAAGCATGAGTCCTTCTGTCTCGGGGAAGAGCGTCCTGCTCATGAGCCATGCATTGGAAGCAATTTTATCTATGTGATCTTGATGGAGATCATTGTAGTGTCTGCCATAGAGTGTCTTCTCTGCCCATCTTTCTAGCTTCGTTTAGGTTGAGTGGGTATACCACTTGTCTATCTTCCTTGTGGCCTGGTGGAGTGCTGCTGTGTGTTTCTGGAAATAATCTTTCAGGTTAACAATCGCTGTCTTCTGTTGCTCAGTGAGGTCTATCAGGCCCTTCTTCCCGAGTAATTGTCAGTCTCTCCACGGCAGATCTCGGGTGATGTTGGCGCCTCTTAGTCATCATTGTCCTTGTCTTTCTCATGATATCCTCCAGCTCGGTGTTAGTCCAATCTATGACCCCCAATGAGTATGTTAGCACTGGGACTGCATAGGTGTTTATGGCTTTAACTGTGTTCCCTCCGTTCAGCTTTGCTTTCAGCAGGCTTCTGAGTCTCTGGTGGTATTTTTCGGTCAGGCAGGCCTTAATTTCCTTGTGCTGTAACTGCTGAGCCTGCATAATCCCCAAGTATTTGTAGAACTCTCCCTCTGCTGTGGCTTCGATCTCTTTACCAGTCTGCAATTGGTAGTTTCGGTAAACTATTTCTCCCTGACGCAATCCGTGGGTCTTGTATTTGTCTAGACCAAATTCCATCCTAATATTATTGCTAAATCCTTCGGTAATCTTAAGTAGTTTCTGAAGGTACTTCTCGGTTCCTGCATAGAGCTTGATGTCATCCATGTACATCAAGTGGCTGAGGGTGTACAGGTTTTTCCTTCCTTTTTTGAGGTTATATCCCTACTTGCTAGTGTTGAGCATGGTGGATAGTGGGTTATTATTATTATTATTATTATTATTATTATTATTATTATTATTATTATTATTATTAGCTACATGGTGCAAGGATGCCTGAAGTTTATGCTGCACCAGCAAAAAAATTCTCTACTTACCCTGAGAGAGAGATATCCAGCTCAAGACCCTGGGTGTGCCAAGCCCATACTCACCAGATGTGAGCCCCTGGAGTTTTTAAACACAATGCTTTATAAATAAAAAAATATAACGATAATATAATTTTCTAATCTCCCCAGGGTCACCTTGGCACACCCAGGGTCCTGAGCTGGATATCATCATTCTTCTCTTTCTTGGTGATTCCCTTTTGACTCTCTCTCTCTCTCTCTCTCTCTCTCTCTCTCTCTCTCTCTCTCTCTCTCAGGGTAACTCGGAAATTTTTTTTTCTTTTTTTTTGGGTTGTGCAGCATAAACATCTAGCTTCCTTGCACCATACAGCTAATAATAATAATAATAATAATAATAATAATAATAATAATAATAATAATAATAATAATAACATTTTATAAAACCGTAGTACTCTATATGTTTCAATAGGGGAGCGTTCAGAAATTTTGTTTGGTCCTCCCCCCCCCCACGGGTATCAAATTAATAAGTTACTTTTAGGAATAAATTCCAATTTGTACCTTTTAGGAGCGCTGTCAACACGTACGATTATATAAAATAAAATAAAAATGCGCTTTGGGGTTTTGACTTTTTTTTTTTTTACCTCCCTCTCTGGATGAGCATATTACGATCAAAGGCTTTTGATCGTGTTTGGCATAAAGGTCTTCTAAACAAGCTTCCATCTTATGGTTTGCCAACTGTTTTTAGTAATTGGTTATCCAGTTTTCTCTCTGATCGCTCACTGAGGGTCATGGTTGATGGCTCTCTGTCTTCTAACTTCTCCACTAATGCCGGTGTCCCCCAAGGTTCAGTTCTTTCTCCCACTCTTTTCCTCTTGTATATCAATGACCTTCTTCCATTGACTGGAAATCCTATCCATAGTTTTGCCGATGATAGCACATTGCATTCAACTTTCCATTTTGAGAAACCTTGTCCTGCTCGATCAGCCTCAACTTCTCGTCCTGCTCGATCAGCCTCAACAGCCTCAATATATCTCTTTTGGGGATTACCCTGACTTCTAATCTCTCTTGGCACAAGCACATTGCAAATATTGCTTCATCTGCATCTAAAAAACTTGGTTTTCTCTTTCGCTCTCGGCGTTACTTTTCTTCCAAACAGTTGCTCACTCTGTATAAATCACAAATCCGCCCTGCCATGGAATATTGTTCCCACATCTGGGGTGGTGCCCCCAAAACCTCTCTCAGGCTTCTTGATTCCATTCAGAAGAGGGCAGTTAGGTTAATTAATGATTCATCTCTAACAGAGTCTCTCCACTCGCTGTCTCATAGACGCACTGTTTCTGCTGCATGCCTCTTCTACAGATACTTCCATGGGCACTGTTCTTCTGAATTAGCTTCTATAATTCCCGCTCTCTCTTTCAAAACAGTCCGAACACGTGCCGCCACCAGCCAACATCCATTTACTGTCCAACTTCAAACCCACAGAACCAACTTTTCATCTTCCTCATTTATTCATTCAACTGCCGTTTTCTGGAACAACCTTCCTTCATACGTATTTCCTGAAAATTACAATCTACGGAAGTTCAAGTCCAATGTCAACAAATATCTTCTTTCGTCTTCTGAATCTCCAACCCAAGCACGGTACTAAGTACTATAGGTTCTAATACCTCTCGTGTTTGGGGTTCACATAAAAAAAAAAAAAAAAATTAATTTGCATATGAAAATATGTATAACATCCCCCAGGTATATATTTGGCATTGTGAAGTATACAATTAAACTTTTTTTTTTATTTAAAAAAATGGAGCCCAAAATGCACCACGCTCCAACTCTGTTCTTGAAGTTGTTAAACTTATTTGGTATTTTTTTTAATATTGGACTAACTTTAGTGATCCCAAAGAATAGAAACACAAGAGAAAATCTGATGGCATACGCAAGGTTTGCTTCGTTATCCCTTTTCTTTTTTTTTTTTTTTTTATGTACAGTACAGTCATTTTGGTAATATGTTGAACGTAGATGGCACTGATTTACGTGGACGTCATGGTTGGTGCTTGTTAGGCAGGCTAGTGAGAAATGTTTGATATTTGTAAATTGTTTTTTATTTGAATAAAATAAACACAAAAAAGTGACTTTTTAAAGAAGCTGTGCTTTTTCTGCTTATGTCTAAGAACTGATAAATTATATCAGGTAAGAATGGAAGAAGGTGAAATTTCTATGCAACTAATTCGTCAATATTCTGTCGTGTGCGCGATCATGCTTCCATATTGTGTGAAGGCGGTTTGGGATGTGTAATTATAATGTGTTAAGTTTTGCTGAAAGCATCTGGTACCCCTTCCGATTGATCATTGCAAGTAGCAGTGATTGACATGCCTGGGGTGTTTATCGCTCCCTCCCTTGCCTCTTTTTTTTAAAATCGGGACCACCGATTTTAACTAAGACTAACCATAGCGGGCTAGGCATGGCAGTCACTGATACTCGCTACGATCAATCGGAAGGGGTACCAGAGATTCTGTGGGTACAGCAGTCGTTCCAGTTTTGAGAATTAAAACATACGCGAAAATTTGCATACCATAAAGCCGCCCAGCTACCTCAGAGTAGCTTACTGGTCGCACTAAAATTATCGGAAATATCTTTGGTATGGTCATGAACCGACCAAACAAGGATATCATAATAGTATGGTATACTTCGCATATGGAGATGTGGAAAATTCTACTGTTCAGTTTAAATTAAAAATTTATAAAATACCAAGAGGCCCATTGGTAGATGAAGCAAAAAAATTCAATTATTTTAATGGTTCTGTGTATGCTACCTGTTTTATCTGTAGATGTCTCTGTTCATGGACTGATTTGCATGTTGTGGGCTGAAAAACTGAGGGGAATCTTTTCCTCTGCTGGATATCAGTTAATTACAACCACCTCGATTGTAAAGGACTCGAAAAATTCTTCCAGTCATTAATGAGAATCAAACCCAGACCTCTCCAAACTATTGGTAGATGGTGCTGTATTGTACTAATCCATGGAAGATTGTAGATAAATCCATTTAAAAATGGTCTACTTTCAACTTTTACTATTAAAAAAAGAGAGAAAATTTACATGAAGAAGCAATGCTTATTCATTAGCTTAACAAAATAAAATGGAGTAACAATCCTTCCACAGAAGGATTGTTACTCCATTATTTTTAAAGTTGCACATGTGTGGTATCACTTAGCCCCTCTGCCTATAGTAGTAACAATCCTTCCACAGGAATGGCTAAATTTTTTATAATAAAAATGTATATTTTTAATTATTTTTTGAAAATAAAACCTCCTGCTGCATTTTACACCTGAGCAAAATGTAAATCGATAAAACTGCACATATCAGTAATTGGATACCAGCTATTCGAAAACATGGAAAGTCAAGAGTGTGTGTGTGATAGTTGAAGCCATTGGACACCAGCCAGTGGCTCCAACGTCACAAAGCCAGGGAGTGTAACTATTGGAGGCTCTGGCGTTGTCATAAAGCCAAGATGCTTCAATAATTGTATGCAAGGGATGCCAATCACCACATGCATATAATCAGGCTAAACTTGATCATGCATTTTTTCATTTTCACAATAACTTTAAAAAGGTTGGAATGTTCAAGGAAGAAATCAAAGGAAACACTTTCATTGATAGCTATCAATGGCTTCAAAATAAACAAAGAACGTGCATACCTGAAATCATGCTTAGATACCTGTGATCCTACATGCCTGGCTTGGGGTTAAATTTACATAAGTTCTTTGGCTCTTTCTACAATATTAGATGACAATTTATTCCAATTCTGTTTTCAGCCCAGGAGTTAATAACTCTTGGCTAAGAAGCAGATTTTCTCGCATTAGTAGAGGCATGTGATGCAAGAAAACAAGCTTATACAACATCAGCCAAAAAAATCCTCCCCATTTCACCCATCCATTTGCTCCAAAAGTTTGACCAGTTCTTCCTTGAATTTATTTAAGCGATCAACTACAATGACAGATGGAAGTTTGTTCCAGCGATCAACTACCTATTGGCTAAAGGGAAATTTCTGCACATCTATTCTACAACTGTTTCCTCAATTTGAATTTATGTCCCCTCAGGTTTGTAATCTGAGCAAGAGGAAGAATCCCATCGGCTTTCTCGAACCACTCAAGGCCTTATACACCTCAGTCAGATCACCTTACAGGCACCTAGTCTCCAGATGCTGCAATTTGCAGAACTTAAGCTTTCTTGGTAAGAGCAAATCTTTGTTCCGCTCACCAGTCTCATTGCCCTTCTCTATACTCGTTCCAGCAGCTCTACATCCTTCCTAAAATGGGGCCTCCAGAGCTGTATGCAGTACTCAGGGTGTGGTCTCACCACTGCCTTATACAAGGGGATAATCCCCTCCATGTCCCTGGTAGCAAAATCCCTGTATATCATTGAAAAAACCTCACAAGCTGCTCTGGTAGCCTTTCTTCATATCTGACTGCACAATTACCTCCAGGTTTTTTTTTTTTTTTTTTTTTCATTCTCCACTACCTTGAGTTTAGTACCGCATATTTGGTAAGTTACTCTGGTGTTACTGCTACCCATATGCAGTACTTGCATTTGTCAATGTTAAACTTCGGTTGCAGTAGTGTACTGTCATTAACAACCCTGCCAACCATTGTATCGTCTGCAGACTTGGACATTAAGCATGATATACCTTCATATATATATATATATCATTGATAAAAATAGAAAACAACAATGGTCCCGACACCGAACCCTGGGGGGCTTCACTAATAACATTAGTCAACGAAGAGCAGTGTCCAATGATTACCACTCTGTCTTCTCCCACTCATCCATCCCTTTATCCATAGCAGCAACTTGCCTTTAATGCCATACTGCTTCAATTTGTACAGCATGTTTTTTTTGTGCAATACTATTGAAACCTTTCATGAAATCCAAGTATATGATATCAAAATTATTTTTTGCATCCAGTTCCTTTGTGACCACATTATAGTATCCAGTCAAATTGGTCAGACAAGACTTCCCTTAACAAAAATTTTGACTTCCTCTTAATATATTCTTGTGGATATTCTAGGCATCTTGAATATCCATAAAAAAAAGGGGGGGGGGGGGGGGAAAGAAAACAGTTAATTCATGCTGACAAAGTTATTATGCATGTTAGTTTTTAACTTGTTACAAGAACTCAAGGACTTTTATAAAAACCAAAGCTAAGTTAATATGCTTATATTGTACAAGTAACGCATAACCCCATTCTGTATTTTAGCAATGCTTGATTCACTAAATACCAAACTCAGTTTGGTACTTAGCACGTCGATCTCATATTTTGGAGGCACTTTACCTCACTATTGCACTCTCTAAATAAAAAGAACTGCTCCAAAGGACAAGTACATTGCTATTTATTTAAAGTATATGCGATTATCCATACCTTGGTTTTGGCCCATTTTGGAGTTTCATTGTAAATAGGCACTGTTTTGCAAAAGTATTTTTATAGATGCTGTAGACCTGAAAATCCTAGTAACTAGATATATCCACGATATGTGAAATGAAAGATGGTGCACTAGGCAAGATAAATTCAAGTAAATTTAGGGAAAAGCTTTGATATAAAACATTAAGGACATAGAACAAGGAGATAGCCTTATTCTGTACACAGCAACAAGCAAATTAGATTCACCACTTTTTGCATCGATATTATATTGTGGGGGTCTTGGTATTGCACTGCACTTTGCTGGGGCAACTTGTGGCTTAGAGTAGTGCAAATACCAAGCCTTTCCGATATGCAATTGGACAAAAGCCTAACTGATTGTCAGAAAAGTGGCAACTACATTTTAATGCAGCAAAATGGATCTAGATCTTGTAGAATAGCAACTCCAAATAAGTTAAACACTTGTTAGCATTGAACTAAAAATAGTAAAGGAAGAAAGGGATTTGATAATTATGATACAGGTAGCAAGGAATGGCCATGAAGATGCACAGAGTAGCAATCCTATTTTGATTATTGTTACATACACAGTGAGGCTGTGCTGCTTGTACAATGTTTTAGTTTGGGCAAAAGCTCTCATAGCATGAGACTTTTGCCCAAAATTTATTTATGCTGATATAGGTAATGCAATACAGTTGAAACCTCTCTGATCAGTGGTATCGTAAAAATATGTAAAATATCTCTGGTCAAAACATGTGGATTGTTCATATGAAACAAACTTATTGTAGCATAGAAGCTGTTGAAATGATGAAAACGGTTCAAATAATGAACCATTTTCATAATTTTGCAATCCATTTAGAGTATTTTCTTGTGATTTTGGTCATGAATGATCCTTTGGCATCATTTGTATTTTCACTGACTGTATAAAAACCGTTAGGCCACAGTTTAGGGATAGCCAAGCTTTTCCTGCATGCTACATTAATATGATGTTTGAAATGTGTCAGCAGATCCAGAAGCTACCAGAATCAGAACACCCCTCCCACACCGATCCACTCGGTACCACCAAGTGTTTTTGCTAATTACAGAATGAACTTTTTTTTTATTATTATTAAACTGCAAACGTAAAAGGTAATAGAACCTATAGTACTTAATACCATGCGTGGGTTGGAGTTTGGAAAGATGAAAGACAATATTTGTTGACATTAGACTTGAACTTCTGTAGGTTGTAATTTTCAGTAAGTGCATATGAAGGAAGGTTGTTCCAGAAAACAGAAGTTGAATGAATAAATGAGGAATACGAAAAGTTGGTTCAATGAGGTTGAAGTTGGACAGTAAAAGGATGTTTGCTGATTACAAAACATGTTCAGACTGCTTTGAAACAGAGTGGTAATTATAGAAGCCAATTCAGAAGAACAGTGCCCATGGAAGTATCTGTAGAAAAGGCATGCAGCAGAAACAAAATATCAATGAGACAGAGAGTGGAGAAACTATTAGAGATGAGTCGTTAATTAACCTAACTGCCCTCTTTTGAATGGAATCTAGAAGCCTGAGAGAGGTTTTGGGGGCACCACCCCAGGTATAGAAACAATATTCCATAGAAGGGCAGATTTGTGATTTGCAGAGTGAACAGCTGTTTGGAAGAAAAGAAACTGAGGACAAAAGAGAAAACCCAGTTGTTTAGATGCAGAAGAAGCAATATTTGTAATATGATTATGCCAAGAGAGAGATTAGAAATCGGGGTAATCCCCAATAGAGATATATGTCCTTACCTAGAAATTTGAGTGTCATCGAATATAGGTATATTCGATGACACTCAAAGCAGGAGTTATTTTTGTGAGATATAAGATAAGATAGGACTGAATTTTAGAAGGATTGAAAGCCACTAAGTTATCTTTTCCCCACTAGAGAATTACCTGGAGATCAGCATTTAATGAATTGGTAGTGGATATTTGAGAAGTTGAAATTGAGCAGGGCAAGGTTTCTCAAACTGGATGGTGGAGGTGGAATGCAATGTGCTATCAACAAAACTATTGATGTGATTTCCAGTCAGTGAAAGAAGGTCATTAATATACAAGAGGAAAATAGTGGGAGAAAGAACCGAACCTTGGGGAACACCAGCATTAGTGGAGAAATTAGAAGAAAGAGAGCCATCTACCATCACACGCAGTGAGTGATCAGAGAGAGAGAGAGAGAGAGAGAAAAAAAGAGTTTTTTGTAATTGGATACCCAATTACAAAAAACAGTTAGCAAACCATAAGATGGAAACTTATTTAGAAGACCTTTATGCCAAACACGATTAAAAGCCTTTGAAATTCCAAGAGCAACTGCTTGAGTTTCACCAAACTTTTCCATTGAATTTGTCCATTAACACAAGCCAGAAATATGCAAGGAAACATGAGCTAGAATATTACTAGTGGAGCAACACAGACAGAACCCATACTGGTGGTTGGTCAGATGGAAGGTTTCTAGATAATTTAATAGTTGGTGGTTAATTGATTTCTTCATTACTTTCGAATGAGTGGAAGTAATTGCAACGGGACTATAATTGGAGCCGTCTCCGCAGCCAGGTGGGCAGGAGCAGCAGTGCGTAGCACACGCTTCTTGATTAGACCGGGGTTCGAGCCCGTGACCACCAAATACAGAGGATGTGGAAAGGTCAGGGAATGACCATCGCATATCCCCATAGCAATATGGCCTTAGTTGCTAATGCTCCTAAAAACCAAATAACAAACAAACGGTAATTGGATGGGAGGGATTTGTCATCCTTTTTTAGGAACTGGAGCTGGATATGAGCAAATTTCCAAACAGAAGGAAAAACACCTTTGAAATAAGAAAGTGAAAAAAGCCAACACAGAACAGGAGTAAGTTCGGGGGTGCAGGTTTTGAGAACAAGTGAAGAAATTAGCATTAGCATTAGTAGAGGCATATGATGCAAGAAAGCAAGCTTCAGCATCAGCCAGAAAAAAAAAAAAAAAAAACACAACCACTACTCCCATTTTACCCCTCCGTTCGTTCGAAATACCTGTCCAGCTGAGCCTTAAATTTGTTTAGGCTATCAACTTCAACAACAAGTGATGGAAGTCTATTCCACAAACCAACTGCCCGCTGGCTAAAGGCAAATTTCCGCACATCTATCTGACATCCATCCTTCCTCAATTTGAATTTATGCCCTCTCAGGTGATTATTCTGAGCAAGAGGAAGAATCCCATCGGCATTGAGCATGCTCAAGCCATTCAAAGCCTTATACACCTCTATCAGATCACCTCGCCGATTCCTAGTCTCCAGACTCTGTAATTTGCAAAACTTAAGCCTTTCTTCGTAAGAAGCAACCCTTTGTTCCATTCACTAATCTTGTTGCCCTTCTCTGTACTCGTTCCAGCAGCTCTACATCCTTCTTGAAATGAGGCCTCCAGACCTGTATACAGTACTCAAGGTGTGGCCTGACCAATGCCTTATACAAGGGAATAATCACATCCCTATCCCTGCTAGAAAAATTCCTGTATATCATTGACAAGACACCATGAGCTACTCTTGCAGCTCATCTGCACTGCTCAGAGAACTTCATATCTGCCTGCACAATTACCCCCAGGTCCTTTTCATTCTCTACCACTGTCAGCGTAGTACCACAGAGTTGATACGTTGATCTGGGGTCAACTATACTATCAGGACCTGGAGCTTTCTTAGCTTCAAGATTCATCAAAATCCTTCTGACAACCTTTTGACGGAAGACCACAGGAGGCATTGAATGGAGTTGTACTGGGAATAGTAGAAGGTTGCTTACCAAGATCATCAATACACGAGTTGGAAGAAAAAATAGGATGCTAGCAGGTCAGCTTTATCCTTGGCTGAAGTGGCAATAGAACCATTTGGTTTCAACAGAGATGGGCAAAAGTTGCAGCCAATAGCTTTGGCAAGAGACCAGAATGCTCAGCCGGCATTTGGACAAAAAGTAAGTTTCTACTCTTAGCCTGTTCAAAAGCTAGTTTGAACTCATTAATAACTACTTTACAATTGTTGCGATACCTTGGTGTAGACAGAAAATGAAACTGAAGATTTAGAAACAAGCCAATTACGATATGCAACATTCTTCTCTTGAACAGCCTTAGCACATTTATTGGAAAACCAAGGTTTAGATAAAGAATGAGATTTTAAGGTGGAGTGTGGAATAAAGGATTCCATTCCTACAAGAATACAGTAAGACCCCTATATCTGCGGGGGATACGTTCCAAGACCTTCCACGGATATAAGCGAACACCTGCCGGCCCCATATATAACGTGATTTTCTTGTACATACATAACGTATAATAAAGTTTAATCGATAAATTAAACACAGAGTAAGACATTACTAGCATTAAATACGGTAATAGTAAAGTACAGCAGACTTATTTAGTGGGATTGGATTAACGGGACACTTCAAGACCAAATGTTTAGTTTTATTTAGTGCATCGCGTCGATTGTTGTGTTCTGTCGCACCACAAAAGGACAAATTTTGTTTTGTTATGTATGTCAGGGACGTCGGAATTTTTTTTATATATATAGTAACTATTTTTTTTTTTTTTTAAATTGCAAAAATGATAGTCGAACGCAAGAGTTGTGGTTTCAAATTAAACAAAAACTTAAAATTATTCAAAAGTTGAAAATGGTTCATCCGTTAAGTCTCTAAAGAACCAGTATAATGTTGGTGATCAAACCATACGCGACATTGTAAAAAATAAAGGGAAGCTATTCGATTTAAAATCGACATCTTAAAAAATAAAGGGAAGCTATTCGATTTAAAATCGACATCTTAAAAAATAAAGGGAAGCATTGTATTGGACATGCAAGTAGTATGTGTTGAGTTTTTTTCATTTTTTTTTTCTGTGGTTAACCACAGGTAAGTGAATCAGTGGATACAGGGGCACAACTGTAATTTCACCCACACAATCTGAGCAAAAGTTGACATCAGAGGTTTTGAAACAGTAATCCAACCAAGGAAAAGAAATCTCGTAGATCATCCCATTTTGCATTCTTGTAATGCCAAACAACATGAGGCTGGGAATGGCATGAGAGAAAGGCTCCATTGAAGAAGAGACCATCACCAAGTTATGATCTGAGGTGCCTAGAAGATCACTCACCTTGACCGTGTACTTAGAAGGTTTGTGAGAAAAAGATCAAGTGTGTTGGCTGTGTGATTAGGATTTTCTGGTATTCTGGTAGGTAAATGAACAGTCTGTGAAGTCATTAGTAATTGCAAAGGTCTCGGCACCTTGACCAACTGGGTTCGTGTGACTAGAAAACAAAGCCAACTAGAGTTTTGAACATTAAAATTACCTCACTGTTAGGAAAGCTGGACTGAAGAAAATCAAGTTTCAAAGAGAGGAAGTCAAACAATTCCAAGTAATTAGTGGAGTTGGGAGAACGATATAGGCCAAAGATAAATTTGACAGAATGTGGTAGAGAGATTTTAAGCCAGAGAAGATTGAAAAGAGGCGATTCCAAATTACTAAGTCTCTGACAGGGAATATTAGAATGGACACATGTTCAAGTACCACCTTTGAAGCAAAAGGAATCGTACAGCAAATAATTTGGACAACTGAGATGAGCAGTGGTTGAATCAACCAATAACTGAGATTCTGTCAGAAAAAGTACGAGGTTTGGCAGGCTGTAAGTGGAAATGGACATCATTGAGATAAGAACTCAGACCGTGTATATTTGTGAAATACACTGTGTTTGGGAGGTGTAGATCTTTTTACAGATAAGTTTGCTGTATTAGTTTGACAATTCATGGCGTATTCAGTAATAAGAAAAGGTAGGGGGCACATGCTATATGAAGTAATGAAATTTTTGGATGTGGCAAACACATGGTAAGAATATATCCAGCTCCTTGACATAACATGGCCTCGACAATGCCCTCCCCCATGCACACTACTCTGACTCCCTCCAGACGCCTCCTAGAGAGTTACCAATAGGTTTGGTCCGGTGTAATTAGTTGAAGGTGGGCCGTGAACACTGGTTTAAAGTTTACCCTTGAAATGTAAAGAAGATTGGATCTAGCCATGATGTCCATCATAACCTCAAAAGACATTGATTGTACTCCGTTATGGAAGAGGAGGGGGTTATCAGAACTTTGTGCTCTAGAGACTAAGCAAAGTGGTGGTATTGCACTGGTTGATGAGTCATCTGCCACCTGGTATTGCCTGGTAAAAGAGGGGCAGCATTTCACCGTGTGGTGTGGGTGCTACACCTCAACCCCTGCTGCTGTTGATTTGCATCTGGGTGGTCACCCACAGTGTGCTAGATGCCATATTTCAGGACTAGCACATGGGATTTATACCCAGGTTTACTAACAGTCCCTTCATCGTGAAGGTGCAAGCAGAGGATTTGGCTGTCACAGACCGACTGGACTTTGCCAAAATTAGGCCCACTTGACTTGAGTGTAACCCAAATATCAGTTCCATTAGTATTTTAGACTCCCAGGTAGCAAGCACAGTTTGGCATATCTGAGAGAATGTCTGTGACACCCTCAAGGACCACTTATTTAGGTTGTTGAGGAAAAGTATGTCAGTAACTTATTCGCTGAATGCTCTCTGGATAAATAGTTATGGGCACATCACACTTTATCAGAAGTATTGATCTTAAAATATTTCTTTGAACAAAAATTGAGATGATTCCGGTTATAGCATACTATAATATACTTCATAGCAAATCTGCATTAATGGGCAAATGAATAATTATTCTGCGTACTATAGCATTTTTATTAGTTTATCGGTATGCTTGTATTGAATTTTCAGTCCATGAGAAGTTAACTTACCACTCATATTGGCTACCATAAACACTGAAATTGTGAAATAGTATAAGATGAAACTTTTTAAAACAGCAAGAGCACACTGAACTGTTAATTATGAGGGTGTCACTGGACCCAGGAGAGATTCCCTTGGATTGGAGAAGTGCCAGCATATGGCAATACTTAGACAGTTCTATGAGTGAAGCGGGGATAACTACCAGCTGGTCAGTCTGACTTCAGTGGTAGAGAAAATCATGGAGGCAGTGATCTAGAGTGCAACACGGTCATTTATAATTTAAATAGAAATGGAATCCTGTAGAAAACACAATGCAGTAAAGGAAACTCATGTTTAACCAACTTAATTAGCTTGATTTCTTTTGATAGAGTTGTTTATGGGCTGGATGTGGGAAATAATTTCAACATTTACTTAGATTTCAGTAAAACATTTGACTCAGTACCATATGTAAGGTAGTAGTAATCGAGGCATGTGATGCAAGAAAGCAAGCTTATGTAGCATAAGCACAAAAGAAAAACATTTCTTACACGTCCATTCCCTCTAAACGTTTGTCCAATTCTTCCTTGAATTTATTTAAGCTATCAAATTCCACAACAACAGATGGAAGTTTGTTCCGGAAATTAACTCTCCACTGGCTAAAGGCGAATTTCGGCACATCTACTCTCTTTAATTTGAATTTATGTCCCCTTAGGTTTGTAATCTGAGCAAGAGGAAGAAACCCATCAGAATTGAGCCTTATACACATCAATCAGATCACCTCACAGGTGCCTAGTCTCCAGATGCTGCAATTTGCAGAACTTAAGCCTTTCTTGGTAAGACCACCCTTTTTCTTCCCCTCGCAAATCTTGCACTTCTCAGTACTCACTCAAGCAATGCTACATCCTTCCAAAAATGAGGCCTCCAGTCCTGTACACAGTACTCATGGCCTGGCCATTGCCGTATACAAAGGGATAATCGCCTTCTTTTCCTTACTAGCAAAATTCTTATATATCATTAAAAATACCCCCTGACCTGCTCTAGCAGCCTGTCTGCAATGCTCAGAAAATTTCATATCTGACTGCACAATTACTCCCAGGTCTTTTTCATTTTCTATCACCCTAAGTGTAGTACCACACAGTTGGTACGTTTCTCTGGGGTAACTTCTACCCATATACAGTACGTACTTTATATTTATCAATGTTAAACATCAGTTGCCACTTAGCCCATCTGCCCAAATTTTCTAGATCCTGTTGCAGTAGCTGCCATTAACAACCCTGCCAACCTTTGTATCATCTGCAAACTTTGATATTAAGCCTGATGTATCTTCATCAATATCATTGATAAATAACAAAACAACCACGGGCCCAACACCGAACCCTGGGGGACTTCACTAATAGCATTAGTCCACGAAGAGCAGCGTCCATTGATTACTTCCACCTCTCTCTCACTTCC
Organism: Mastigoproctus giganteus; assembly: GCF_048544385.1. Taxonomy (NCBI): domain Eukaryota; kingdom Metazoa; phylum Arthropoda; class Arachnida; order Uropygi; family Thelyphonidae; genus Mastigoproctus; species Mastigoproctus giganteus. Next base: position 234,797,424 of record NC_143578.1, read on the forward strand.
TCCCTCCCTCTCTCTCTCTCCCTCTCTCTCTCTCTCTCTCTCTCTCTCTCTCTCTCTCTCTCTCTCTCTCTCTCTCTCTCTCTCTCTCTCTCTCTGAACCACCCTTTTATCTATTGTAGCAACTTACCCTTAATACCATACTGCTCCAATTTGTACAGTAGTCTTCCATGACCAACAGTGTCAAAAACTTTCCTGAAATCTAAGTATATGATATCAAAATTATTTTTTGCATCCGGTTCCTTTGTAACCACATCATAGTATCCAATAAAATTTGTCAGACAAGACTTTCTCTTAACAAACCCATGCTGTGTCTGAATTATTACTGCAGTCTTGTCTAGATTATCCTGCAATGCATCTTTAACCGGTGACTCCATTATTTTCCCCAGAACAAAAGTTACACTCACTGGTCTGAAATTACTCGTGTCACCCTTAGAACCCCCTTTGTGAATTGGGGATACATTTGAACACATCTCCAGTCCATGGAGACCTCCCCTGGATCTAAGGATGCTCTCATAAATATGGCTAAGGGTTTGCTTATTTTCTTTGCCGCCTCCTTTAATATAACTGGATAAATCCCATCCAAAGTATGGGCTTAGCACACCCAGGATCCTCAGCTGGATATCATCATTCTTCTCTTTCTTGGTGATTCCCTTCTACTTCTCTCTCTCTCTCGGGGTAATTCAGAAATTTTTTTTTTTTTGGCTGGTGCAGTATAAGCCTCAGGCTTCCTTGCACCATATGGCTAATAATAATAATAATAACTCAGGTGCCTTTCTTATGTTTAACTTCAACAATTTCTCCTCCACTTTGCTCTCAGTTAATTACAAAATCATTAAGCACTCTGTTACAGATAAGCTTCTAGCATTTTTCTGCGTTAACAACTCCTCATGTGTGAATATAGATACGAAATACTCATTCAGATTGAACTATCTGAGCATATAATCACCAATCAAACCATCAATTTCAAGTAGACCAATCTTATTCATCCCCTTCCTTCTAAGGTTTATATAAGTAAAGAAGTCCTTGCTGTTTTTCTTAGCATTCTTTGCCAAAGATTTCTTGTAATCTGCCATCGCTTGCCCAACTTCCTTTGTGACCTGGTTACAGACTAGCTTATAACTATCATAGGCTTCTGTGTCACCTGATAATTTATGTACATCCCATGAATTTTTCTTCTCTGCCACGAGTCTTGGTTCATCTGCCATCCATTTAGGCCTAAACCTTGAGCAATATTTCTTAATCGGTACAAAAAGCCTAGTAGCTTCCAAGATTAAATCCTTGAATGCTTCCCATTTAGAATTTTTTGCTAGTAACAGCATCAGTTGGTCCCACCATATAGAATTTAAAAACTGTCTGAGACCACTGTAGTCACCTTTATGGAAGCAAAAACCCTTCCCTTTACCCCTGATGATAGTAATATCTTTAAGTAAATCCCACATCAGTTAACTGTGATCACTGCCACCCAGTGGTTCCTTTATCTGCATATTCTTAATGCAGGAATAATCACTGGTGATAACCAGATCAAGAGTATTACTCTCTCTGGTTGCCTCTGTAACGTGTTGCTGTAGAAAACAATCATCCAATAAATCCCCAAGTCTTGCTAGTGTGCGAGTGACTAACCCACAAGTTCAAGTCAGTATCTGGGAAGGTAAAATCCCCCATTGTTAGGCAATCTGATTTATTGGCCCACTCTTTTTTCTGTACAGTTGTTCATTGTACTCATCAGAGTCATTAGGCGTATAACACACTCATACTCTCATTTTTGCTTTCCCGGTGCTTACATCACACCAGACTGACTGACCTATGTCAATTGGATGCACTTCCTTAGATTTTTGTGTTTCATAACTAATAGCATAACCCTTCCTCCTTTCCTGTCCTTTATGTGCACATTGTATTCCCCAGATTCCAATTCTGCACTGCTTATATCTGTGTGATGCCATGTCTCTGATATTCCAACAATACCTGCCTTTGTCTTGACCAGCACTTCAAATTCATCAAATTTGTTTACTATACTCTAAGCATTGGTGTATGTGCAAGTATACATACACCTCTTCTTATTCTTAGTTACCCTAACACAGCCCATGTATTTATTTGTTCCGTGATGACTCCCGCCAGTCCCTGAAAACCCTAGTACCCAGCCCTCCAATCTAATAGAAGCAGTGCAAGAATCGCTTGTACCTCTGCCTGCGACTACTGTTAATCTTTTAGTCTGTGAATCCCCACAAGCTAGCAGTTTTCCGACCCACCTAACACTGCCTCGATATCATCATCAAATATTCTTGCACCCCTTCTATTTAAGTGTATCCCAACCCTGTCGAAGCCATCTCTCCTGTTAACAAGCACAGACCACACTGAGAAAAATTCAACATCATGAACCTTGCACAACCTCTCCAGGACTGAATTGATTGGCAGGTTACTGGAATACTATGTCCAAGTATGGAGACCTCATCTGGGGGGGGGGGATTGAGCTTCTTGAAAGGATCTTTGGATCCTTTCCAAGAAGCTCTGTCTTTTTTTTAAAGGACAACTCGCATGGTGAGATCAGCAAAAGGGTGAACATAATAGGGAAGACTCCTACTTATTGTAGCTTGGTAGCCAGACTCCGTAGAGCAGACTTGACTGAGATTTATAAGGCTCTGAGAAGCAAAAGTGAAAAAAAAAGTAATGAATAAAAAATAAGTAATGAATGAGGGGTGAAATTTAAAACACTGCTATGAAGGATTCCATAACTAGGGGCCATAGATTCAAATTACTGGGAAAGACATTTAGCATCAGCATTAGTTGAGGCATATGATGCAAGAAAGCAAGCTTATACAGCATCAGCCCAAAAAAAACCTTCCCATTTTACCCATCCGGTCACTCCAAACGTTTGTCTAGTTCAGCCTTAAATTTATTTAAACTATCAACTTCCACAGCAACAGATGGAAGGCTGTTCCAGCGGTCAACTACCCGCTGGCTAAAGGCAAACTTCTGCACATCTATTCTACAACTGTCTTTCCTCAGTTTGAATCTATTTCCTCTCAGGTTCTTAATCTGAGCAAGCAGAAGTATCCCATCAGTATTGAGCCTGCTCAAACCAAGGCCTTATACACCTCGCAGATGCTTAGTCTCCAGATGCTGCCTGCAACTTACAGACTTAAGCCTTTTTTCGTAAGTGCACACCTTTGTTCCTCTCACCAACCTTGTTTTTTTCCCTTCTCTGCACTCGTTCTAGCAACTCTACATCCTTCCTAAAATGAGGCCTGTATGCAGACCTGTATACAGTACTCAAGGTGTGGCTTGACCATTGCCTTATACAAAGGGATAATCACCTCCCTGTCTCTGCTAGAAAAATTCCTATATATCATTGACAAAACTCCATGACCTGCTCTGGCAGCCCATCTGCACTGCTCAGAGAACTTCATATCTGACTGCACAATAACCCCCCCCCCTTTTTTTTTTTTTCATAATGATTTCTAGTACTGCATTGATCACATAACTCAAGGGATACCAGTGTTATAATTTTAGATTGCATTGCAGGAAGTTTTCTTTTAGTCAGCAAATTAATTACTAAAATAAGTTCTTCCTTGGGTGGAGGCTAACAGCTTGTTGAAATTCAAAGGTTTCTATCAAAGGTTAGTTGGATAGATACCTGTGTGAGGAGGGGATCAACTAAGTAGTTCGTTTTATTAATTATTTATTTTTTGTTGTTCAGTTGAGATGGGATTATCTGTGTTTTAAACTACATTTGTGTAGAATTGCATTAAAAAAAAAAAAAAAAAAAAAAAAAAAAAAGCTCTGCTTGCCACAAGGTAACCGTATCTGCTCATGTACATACACTGTAATTTATTCACGATTTGAATTGTATCCTGTACATTAATCAAGAGCATTTAACTACAACTCTTATTTTTCCATGAGTTATTACCGTATTTAATACTTGCAATATGTACATAATGAATGTTAAATGATTTTTTATATAAATCTTATATCTTAATTAAATTTCTTTGAAAACAGGTCCTTGAGGTTGTCACAGACATTCTCTCAGATATGCCAGACAAGCTGTACTTGCTACCTGGGAGTCTAAAACGCTGATGGAACTGATATTCGGGAGACACTCAAGTCAAGTGGACCCAATTTCGGCGAAGTCCGGCGGGTCTGTGACAACTAAATCCTCTGCTTGCACCTTCACGATGGTGGGACTGTTAGTAATCCTGGGTATAACCTCCATGCACAAGTACATGGTGGGTGACCACCCAGGTGTGAACCAACGTAAGCAGAGATCGAGGTGTGGCACCCACACCACATGGAGGAACGCCGCCCCTCTATGTTACCAGGTGGTAGATGACTCTCATCAACCGGTGAAATACCACCACTTTGCTTATTGGAGGCTTGAAGTGGTGGAACCCATGTTTAGTCTCTAGAGCTAAGTTCCGGTCAACCCTTCCCTATCTCTTCCATCATGCAGTATGATTGATGACTTTGAGGTTATGATGAACGTCGTGGCGAGATCCAATATTCCTTACATTTTGAGGTTACAGCTCTAAAACGGTGTTCGCAGGCCGGCCGCTAGTTAGTACACCGGACCGAACCTATTGGTAACTCTCTAGGAGGCTTCCGGATCAGCTAGTGTATAATCTTGCTACCTCTACTCTGCCAGATAGTGACTGGAGGGAGTCCGAGTAGTGTGTATGCGGGGAGCATTGTCGAGGCCACGTTATGTCAAGGATCTGGGTATATTCTTCCACATGTATGCCATATCCAAAAATTTCATTACTTCATACAGCATGTTCCACCCACTTTTTCTTACTATTGAATACACCATGAATTGTCAAACTAATAGAGCAAGCTTATCTGCGAAAAGATCTAAACCTCCCAAGGACTTCCTAATTCATTTCACAAATATACGTGGTCTCAATTCTAATCTCAACGATGTCCATTTCCACTTGCAGTCTGCCAAACCCCATGTACTTTTTCTGACAGAATCTCAGTTATCGGTTGATTCAACTACTGCTCATCTCAGATGCCCAAATTATTCGCTGTATGATTCCTTTCACCTCAAAGGCAGTACATGTGCATATGTCTGTTCTGATATTCCCTGTCAGAGACTTGGCAATTTGGAATCTCCTCTCTTTGATCTTCTCTGGCTTAAAATCTCTCTACCTCATTGTGTCAAATTCATCTGTTGTCTCTACCGTTCTCCCAACTCCACTAATCACTTGGAGCTCCTTGACTTCCTCTCTTTGCAACTTGACTTTCTCCCGTCCAACTTTCCTAACAGTGAGGTAATTTTCCTTGGTGATTTTAATGTTCACAACTCCAGCTGGCTTCCGTTTTCTAGTCACACCAATCCAGCAGGTCGAGATGTTGAGGCTTTTGCAATTACTAATGACCTAGCACGGATTGTTCATTTACCTACAAGAATACCGGACAATCCTAATCATACAGCCAATACGCTTGATCTTTTTCTCACAAACAACCCTTCTAAGTACACGGTTGAAGTGAGAGGTCCTCTAGGCACTTCAGATCACAACTTGATGATTGTCTCTTCTCCAATGGAACCTTTATCTTATGGCTATTCCCAACCTCGTGTTGATTGGCATTACACAAGAATGCAAAATGGGATGACCTGCGAGACTTCTTTTCCTTGGTCGGATTACTGTTTCAAAACTTCTGATGTCAACGTTTGCTCAGATCGTGTCAGTGAAATTATTCTTGCAGGAATGGAATCCTTTATCCCACTCTCCACTTTAAAATCTCGTCCTTTATCTAAACCTTGGTTTTCCAATAAATGTGCTAAGGCTGTCCAAGAGAAGAATGTTGCATATCGTAATTGGCTTGTTTCTAATTCTTCAGTTTCATTTTCTGCCTACACCAAAGCTCGCAACAATTGTAAAGCAGTTATTAATCAGTCCAAACTAGAGTTTGAACAGGATAAGAGTAGAAAACTTGCTTCTTGCCCTAATGGTAGCCGAGCATTCTGGTCTCTTGCCAAAGCTATTGGCCGCAACTTTTGCCCATCTCTGCTCCCACCTCTGTCCAAACCAGATGGTTCTGTTGTCACTTCAGCCAAGGATAAAGCTGACCTGCTAGCATCCCATTTTTCTTCCAGCTCATGTATTAATGATCTTGGTAAAACACCTCCCACCATTCCCAACACGCTCCATTCAATGCCTCCTGTGGTCTTCCGTCAAAAGAATATCAGAAGGAATTTGATGAATCTTGATGCTAAGAAAGCTCCAGGTCCAGATGGTATTTCTCCACTTGTTCTCAAAACCTGTGCTCCTGAACTTACTCCTATTTTTTGCAACCTTTTTTCACTTTCTTATTCCAAAAGTGTTTTTCTTTCTGCTTGGAAATTTGCTCATATCTAGCCAGTTCCTAAAAAGGGTGACAAATCCCTCCCATCCAATTATCGTCCCATTGCAATTACTTCTACTCTTTCTAAAGTAATGGAGAAATCAATTAACCGCCAACTCTTAAACTACCTAGAAACCTTCCGTCTGATCAACGATTGCCAGTATGGATTCCGTCAATGTCGATCCACTGGTGATATTCTGGCTTATGTTACCCATTTATGGACTAATTCAATGGAAAGGTTCGGTGAAACACAAGTAGTTGCTCTTGACATCTCAAAGGCTTTTGATCGTGTTTGGCATAAAGGTCTTCTAAACAAGCTTCCATCTTATGGTTTGCCAACTGTTTTTAGTAATTGGTTATCCAGTTTTCTCTCTGATCGCTCACTGAGGGTGATGGTAGATGGCTCTCTGTCTTCTAACTTCTCCACTAATGCTGGTGTCCCCCAAGTTTCAGTTCTTTTCCCCACTCTTTTCCTCTTGTATATCAATGACCTTCTTCCATTGACTGGAAATCCTATCCATAGTTTTGCCGATGATAGCGCATTGCATTCAACTTTCCATTTTGAGAAACCTTGTCCTGCTCAATCAGCTTCAACTTCTCGAAAATCTGCTACCAATTCCTTAAATGCCGATCTTCAGTTAATTCTCCAGTGGGGGAAAGACGACTTAGTTGATTACCCTGACTTCTAATCTCTCTTGGCACAAGCACATTACAAATATTGCTTCCTCTGCATCTAAAAAACTTGGTTTTCTCTTTCGCTCTCGGCGTTACTTTTCTTCCAAACAGCTGCTCACTCTGTATAAATCGCAAATCCGCCCTGCCATGGAATATTGTTCCCACATCTGGGGTGGTGCCCCCAAAACTTCTCTCAGGCTTCTTGATTCCATTCAGAAGAGGGCAGTTAGGTTAATTAATGATTCATCTCTAACAGAGTCTCTCCACACGCTTTCTCATAGATGTACTCTAGGATACTTATGATACTTTCTGCTGCATGGCTCTTCTACAGATTCTTCCATGGGCACTGTTCTTCTGAATTGGCTTCTATAATTCCCGCTCTCTCTTTCAAAACAGTCTGAATACGTGCCGCCACCAGCCAACATCCATTTACTGTCCAACTTCAAACTCACAGAACCAACTTTTCATCTTCCTCATTTATTCATTCAACTGCCGTTTTCTGGAACAACCTTCCTTCATACGTATTTCCTGAAAATTACAATCTACAGAAGTTCAAGTCCAATGTCAACAAATATCTTCTTTTGTCTTCTCAACCTCCAACCCAAGCACGGTACTAAGTACTATATGTTCTAATACCACTCGTGTTTGGGGTTCACATAAAAAAAAAAAAAAAAAACTTTGAAAACATTAATATAGAGAGGTGCATATGTGGGGGGGGGGAAAGTCTGATAATGTGATTGAATGTAATCTAGTCTTATTACATGATTTTTTATGGGAAAATGATATCCAAGATTTTTTTTTTTTTTTTTAATAATGATTTCTAGTACTGCATTGATCAGCCCAGGCCTCCGTAGCCGAGTGGGCAGGAGTGGGAGTGCAGTAGCATACGCTCTGAGTACACCGGGGTTCAAGCCCCTGACTGCTGAATACAGTCGATCTGCCAACCTGCACTGGACCAGCGTGGCAGATTATGGTCCATTTCCCTCAGCATGAATTGTTGAGGAGGCTTCCATCCCCTGCAGTGGATTGATAATGGCTGCACTTCACTTTTTTTTACTTTTACTGCATTGATCACATAACTCAAGGGATACTGGTGTTATAATTTCAGGCCAAATTTAAATTATTTTTCTCATAAATGAACCAAATTTAAGTTCAGTTTTCAATGTTTAAACAGATACAATTGATTTTTCTTTATAACTAATTATGATAATTATTACATATTTATTTACTTCCTTTTTATCTCAATTAGATAACATTAAACAATGGCAGAGTGGGATCTCACAACACGAATGGGTCCATATTTGGACCGGCACATGGTGTTTCCATTGCTGGAATTTTTATCAGTGAAAAAGGTAAATTTGTTTTTGTCTGTGTGTAGCCTTTTTTAATTGCAAACAGAAATTTTTTACTTTTTAAGAATGCTGTGATGTTTCTGTTTCTTACTGTTCTGTTGCTTATAATGTGCTACTCTTTTCAGAATAATACTTTATTCACTTTCTGCAGTACATCTGCCATTGCATATTAAGATATTAGGCTCATCAATCCAAGACCACAGATTGTTTTCAGCCACTTTTCTCTTGTGGCTATTAGCCGATATTTTTTTCTGTTTGAATGCCCAAACACATCCATAATTATTGGCATAGGCCGCTACTAACTTTATTCTATTCCTAATTTTACGTCCCATAAAAATTTAAATTAATTTAAGTAATTAAACAAAAAAATTAAAATAACTAAAAATGTCTATTTCTTACTTTTTACATTTTTGTAGTAAATACATTGTTTATAGAAGTATAGTGGATGATACTTATTGTGATCGCTTTGGGACAAAGCTTAATTAATAACAATTACCAAAGAAACAAAAATGCAGCTGTTCAGTGTTGTTCATTGATGCAGAGTGCAAATGTGTGCATAAAAAGGTGGAAGTGGACAAAGAGGAAAACATTAAAATCAAGCAGTATAAAATATTTACCTGTCCACTATTTCTTCAAAAAAGGCACCGCTAAAAATGAAACTGTTGTAATGTTTCTAGAAATCCATATGAACTTAAAAACAAATAAAGAAAATATTAAAATCAAGAATTAGAAGAGAGTTAAATGCTCTACACAAAACAGTGAGAGTGGTAGGAATACAGATTCAGTACTTTCTTTCATGGAGTTACAACACCGACAACCATACAAATTTTACAAAGCTAGAGCAGTAATTAGACTTATAGCGTGTCAGAGTTCAAGAACAAATTGGGATGTTACGCTTATTTCCACTACACATATAAACTATGATAAGGCAAAAAATGTGATAACAAAAACTGAAGCATTGATTACAATAACTCATTTTTTCAATGTATTAGTATACTCCTGATCGGGACTTCGTAAAAGTGATAATGTTACATGAATGATAACATTATCTGTGATCACAATAAGTGGTGTAAGTATACAGTATACACCACTTTGTGATTGTGAAAAGAGAATCTATAGTTCTCAGTGTTCTCCCCAGAAAAGTTTGTTAGCCAGGTGGGGAAGTGCAATACTTCTAAATATTATAAATGTGACTTAAGCAATCCAGAGCAAAAATTAATTGCATAATTTAACATTATATGCTCCTGTCGCATTGATCTCAATTGTATAGTATGTTTGAATTAATATTGATCGAGATCAGTGAGCCGTACTATACGATACTGCAAGAATTGCTTAAATTTTAGCCGGGCAGTCAGTTAAATTCACCAGGCATTGTGCCCATTCGATAGGTCCTGGGGAGAACACTGGATCTGTATTACTGTAGCTTCTCTTTTCCATAGGGGAAGCTACAGTGAATGATGTTGAAAATTAAATAGTTGAAAACAAATGTACCTGCTATAGGCTATTGTACTTAAAAAAAAAAAAAAAAAAAAAAAAAAAAACCCTAGTATTTAATATAAATTATCTCTATATCATATATTCATAATGGTAGTCATGCAGTGGTGATCTACTTTTATAAGATCTGTCTTTCTCCCCCCCCCCCTTTATTTCTGTACTAATTAGGTTAATAGGCAATTGCATTAAATAGAAAATTATACGTGTAAACCAACTGTGCACTTGGTGATTGAAGAACCCTGTGAGGTCAGGATTTGGATGCATAGTGATTTCTTGCTTGCACTGACCAAATAAAAAGAACTTAATTAGTAAATGAGAGAGTAAACACAGTACCACACAAAAAAAAAACTGACACAAGGCACAGATATTTAGGAGATAACATATATTAAATTTAGCGAATACAGAACATACATAGCTTTCGGCTACTAGCCTTTTTCAACTAATTGAGCACTGGCAAGCAGTTGTTTTTATGTGCTGTAGCTGTCCTTCGAGTATGTAAGCACGCGAGGTCACAGAGGAGGGGAGAGTGGTTTACGGATAGTTGCAAATGGTGATGCGGGGGGGAGCAGGAAGGGAGACGGTTGAGGTGGGTGACTTCCGAGCTCATGGATTATGAGAGGCTCAAAGATTGGATGTGTGCGGGTGCCACAGTCCCTGTTGATCGTATTCCCAGTGACATTGATGTGTGCTGATTGCAGCCAATGGCAGATCCTGAAATTTTGTGGGAAGCCTATGATTTTTTGTCCTTGGGTGTGATATCATGACTTGCCGACTGGGCTAGCCGGGTGGGTAAAGTGCCTGCCTGGCAACCCAAAGGTCGCAGGTTTGAATCCCGCCTCATGCTTGGATCAAAGTACTGCAAAAACCTTGGGAGGTGCATTATGGCCACAGAAGCCGATGCGCCAACAACTACAAAAAAAAAAAAAAAGATATGACTCTCCTGCCAATAGTGAGCAGCTAGTGCTGAATGGGTAAAGTCAGCTTTGGTGATGGAGGTCTGGTGGTCCCTCAGCCGGTCTTCCAAACGACAGATGGCCTCCTCAATGTAGCTTTCGTCGCAGTCTCGGCATGGTATGCGGTAAATGATCCTGCTCCACTTCAGAGGGGGGAATCTGTGTTTTCAGAGGGGGATATGTGGATTGGAGTTTCGTTCTGGGTGTTTGAACGGTGCAGATGTTGTAGCCGTGAAGGACTCTGGCTATGCCATGTGCTAGATCAGGGTAAAATGGGATGTGGGTGACGCCTGTGACACCAGAAGTGTTAAGCGTCTGATGGGTGTCCGTTGCTACGATGGCGTGATGTCCATAGTTCCCAGTAGTTGAGGGTCTGCTCAGGGTAGCTGCATTTTCTGAGGTCCGACTTGACCCTATGTATTTCTTCGTGTGTGCCGGTAGTGTTGGAGCAATGTGTCCAAACCCTGTTCATTAGTGAACGGGTAATGCTATGATGTGCATTGCATCATAGCATCACCCGTTCTAGAATGGTGGTTGGTGTATTGTCCGGCACATGTGGATTTCCGATATACTGATATTGTGACCTGTGAAACCCCCCCCCCCCTTTTTTTTTTAACCACACGTCTAAAAACGGAAGGGCCTGGTCCTTCTTGGTTTTAATTATGAAGGAGCAGCAGTGCGTAGCACACGCTTCTTGATTAGACCGGGGTTTGAGCCCGTCACCACCAAATACGGAGGAAGCGGAAAGGTCAGGGAATGACCACCGCATATCCCGGAGCAATATGGCCTTAGTTGCTAATGCTCCTAAAAAACCAAATAACAAAATTTAATTGTGAATTTTAAAAAAGGTGATTTGTTGTTGAGATGGCCTAGAAATGTCATCTCTGGGGAGTATAGTAAGGATATCATCCATATATCTATGCCCGAGGGAGGGGGGGGAATTAGAAAGGGAATCTGTTTCGAACTCTTCCATGACCAGGTTTACTGGGTGAGGACTGGTGGGAGAGCCCATGGCAAGGCCTCGGGTTTGTTTATATTTAGTGCTCTCGAACATGAAAATGGGGTGGTTGAGGCATAGCTGTGTTCCTTCACAGATATCCGATAAGGAAAGTTTAGTCCTATCGCATAAGGTATGGTCACCTTCCAGTCAACAGTGAACACAGTTATCTCCTAAATATCTGTGCCTTGTGTCAGTTTTTTATGTATTACTGTGTTTACTCTCTCACTTACTAATTAAGTTCTTTTCACTTGGTTGGTGCAAGCAAGAAATCACTATGCGACTGTGCACTTGTCAGCTTTCTCAAATCAGAGGCATGGGTACTACTTGTACTACATTGACAGGCACCACTTTGAACCACTGCTCCTACAGCATACTGTTCACATCTACTCTGATGCTTAGCATAATGTAATAACTGGCATTGTTTGTCACACAGACTTAATTAGTAAACAGAGAATTACTTTCTGATCAACAACTAATTTGTTGAGAAGTTTATTATTGGATTTTGTCACCTTCCACTCATTTCCTAATCTACCTTTTGTATTGTGTCTTGAATATCTTCAGTTATGAATATAAAAAGATTGGAAAGGGCAAGATAGGTGAGTATGGTGAATGTTTGAACACTTTTTTTTCCCCCCCTAAAATAGCTTTATCAAACAAGCCATGCAGGAAGCATATTATCATATAATACAAAAAATCCACTTGTCCAGCCAAAGATTCATTGTTTTTCAATAAATGCATTGCTTTAAAGATTCAGAACTTGAAAGCAGAACTCGGGTATAAACGAATATTTTTTCTGCCAATCCAAAGCCGCCCACACATCCAACTGCTCAGGAACCCACTTTGTATTCTTCCACAGTAGGACCCTTCTTGAAAGCAGAATGCTTTGGCTGTTTGTTTTGACAGAACAAACTCATAACAGACAGTTATTTTTATGTTGAATAAGGATATCAGGATGTTTTCGGTGTAACGTGGCACTGCTGAAAGAACTTTACAAAATGATTTCAACAATGTTTGCAATCATAATAGAGATGGATATGGATATTATGTCTTGAAAGTGAACACACACTAAATAGTGATAAAATATATTTTTTACAGATGTCTGGTTACTTTTTAAATAACTCATTTTCATCCAATAACTGAATAACTTTTGTGCAAATAATTGAATATTCATTTTCAGATTTATGATGAGACTGAACTATTACATGGAAAATTGGACTTATTAAGTAACACAAATATGGTTGATTTTTCAATGGATGTTTATAAAAGTCTTTATCCAGATCAAGATATCCCTCAAGGTAAGCTTTATTTGTATTTTATTTTATTTTATTCATTTTTTGCCGTCTAATGAAAATAAGTCATCCAAACAACGTTCTTGAAACGTTTGCATGTCTGCAATGAGTTACCAACTTTATTAGGCATGCCTACCTGATAGCAAGTAGGTCCATTTCTGGTCGTCAGTACAGCCTAGATTTGTCGTGGCATGGACTCAACAAGGTGTCAAAAGCATGTCACAGTGATGCGAGTCCATATTGACTTGATTATTTCTCACATCTTTTGCAAATCGGATGAATGCAGATCTCTGCTCTGAAGAATTCATTCCACCTCATCCCACCAGGTGCTCAATTGGACAGATCTGTGGAGGTCACTGTAGTAGGCTGAACTCACTGTCATATCTCTGGAACTAGTTCTTTACAGTTCTGACCTTGTGATGGCATGGTGCATTATCCTGTTGGAAGAACCCATTCAAGATGGATACACTGCAGCCATGGAGGGATGCACTTGGCCAGAAACAAGTTTCCAGATAACTTGTGGCATACAAATGCAGAGGAGCCACTGGTATCAAAGGGCCCGTTGTGCACCATGAGAAGACTCCCCCCCCCTCCACACCATTATGATGCTGCCCGCTAACCTGCATCATTGATACCAAGCAGGATGGATCCATGGACATACTGTTTTTGCTGTGTTCTAGTCAACCCATTAGTGCAAAACAGCAGGAACTGATATTTGTCAGACCAACCAGCAGTTTTCCAATCCTCCGCTGTCTAATGTTGGTGTTCCTGGGCCCACTGTAACTGTACCTTCTTGTTTTTTGTTGACAGGAGTGGAACTTGGTTTAATCGTTGACTGCAATACCCAATTCATGACACGATTGATGAGCACCATCGCTTAACTGATTGATTGATTATAGCCTCTCTCTGTTTCTGACCACAGGATTGCCATTGGTTGGAAGTTATTTTGTTATTGGACCAAGCTCAGTTCACCCAAAACACAGTCACCCCTGAAAACCACAGCAGGGTTGCCGTTTCTAAGATACTCATAATGGTGTGTGAGGGTGTTGACTATCTTGCCACGTTGATTATAGCCTTTCTGTAGTCTTAAATCTTCCATCTTGCTTATTCTTACACTAAGTTGCACACATGCATTGTCCCTACATAATCTGCATTAGATTCCATTGTATGAACACATGATGCTGTTAAATGAAGGAGTGCTCCATTTCAAAAAGGATAGCTGTACCTAATAAGTGACTACCCTGTGTACACCGATGAGCCAAAACATTATGACCACCTACCTAATACCTAATATGATGTTGGTCCTCTATGTGCAGCCAAAACAGCTCATGCCCGGAAAGGCATGGATGCTACAAGATTTCTAAATGTGTCTTGTGGTATCTGGTACCAACACGTAACCAGCAGATCCTTTAACTCCTGTAAGGTCCGTGGTTGTGACACCACAGATCGGAGTTGCTGTTCCGACACAAACCACAGATTCTCGATGGGATTGATGTCTGAGGAAATTGGAGGCCAGGGCAATACCTGGAAGTCTTCCTCATGTTCCGTGAACCAGTCTCGAACAATCTGGGCAGTGTGACATGGCTCATTATACTGCCGAAAGGTGGCACCACCAGAGGGGAAGACCGTTGCCATGAAAGGGTGTACCTGGTCAGCAATGATGTTTAGGTAGGTGGTAGACATCATAGTCCCTGGCACATGGATGACTGGACCCAGGGTATCCCAGCAGAACATCACCCAAAGCGTGACACCGCTGCCACCTGCTTGTTTTCGTCCCGCGGTGCATCCAGGCACCATCACTTCCCCAGGTAAACGATGCATATGTACCCGGCTGTCCATGTGGTGCACCAGGAAATGTGATTCATCGGACCAGACGACCTTCTTCCAATCACTCAAGGTCCAGTTTTGATGCTCGCGTGCCCATTGTAGGTGCAGTTGCCAATGAACCATGGTTAGCATTGGTACTCGGATCGGCCTGTGGCTACGTAACCCCATTTTCAGCAGGGTTCGATGTATTGTGTGTTGTGACACATTACTCCTGTCACCAGCATTCCAATTACCAGCGAGTTGCCCAACGACAGTTGCACAGTCCACGTACCATCTGGGAGAGCCTTTGCTCACCTCAAGAATTGATGAGCCATGGTCGTCCAACACCTCGCCAGCTTTTCATGGGTTTCCCATCCTCGGGCCACTTTTGATAGGTACTAACCACTGATGACCATGAGCACCCCACCAACCATGCCATTTCAGATATGTTCTGACCCAGTCGTCTGGCTATTACAATTTGGCCTTTGTCAAACTCACTTAAATCTACTGCCTTTCCAATCTGAAGAACAAGAGTAACACTGATTAGTGGAGCTCAGTATCAGGTGCTTTTTATACCGTGTCCCAACCCGCACACGTGCCGTAGTTCACCTGCAGTTGCTTCAATTTGCATAACAACTCACTGATCATAATGTTTTGGCTCATTGGTGTATATTGTAAGCTTTAAAATGATATAAAACATTTATATCCCTTAAAATTTTACAAAAAAACAAAAAAAATTTAAATGTTATGTCTGTTGTTTTCTGTAATATATTTCTCTCATGCTGGTGGGACTCTTAGTAATCTTGGGTATATCCTCTGTGTGAAAAGTCTAGAAAATTAATGCCTGGTATACTAAAGGTGACCACTGGTGTAAGCAGCTGGCAAGGTTTGGCAGCCATATTCCCAAAAGGAATATCTGAACCTCTGTGATACTAGACAATACTAGGCAGTAGACAGGAGCAGACTGGCTGTAGTTGGCCCAGGTGGCTGATTACAATTTTAGTCGCTTCCCCTTGATACAACTACAAATGTTGTTGGCCAAACAGCAATTGTTGCCTGGCTGCCCAGGCCAATCCACCTCCGGTAATAGATGATCCATCACCCAGAGCAGTATCTCCATTTCACTTACTAGAAGTCTGAATCTTGTTGGGTAGCCAGTTTCCTCTCTGACTCTTCACTGTATGCTTTTCGCTTCTGTGCATTTTCTCCTGTATATGTTTTTGACCTTCTCCCATTAATTAGAAGTCTTATCCATAGTTTTATATTGTGGTCATTTCATTTTAACCAACCTTGCTGTATGCTAACTGCAACAACTTCTCCAGTAAAGCAAAAACAATGTACTTTGACTTCAATTCTCCTAAAAACCAGTCCCATCTGGTTTCTGGAAGGGGAAAAAAAAAAAAAGACTGCTGCTCCCATGCTCATTTTCAACAACACTAAGATTTCTAGCTAAGAGCACTCATTTCTACTGATGATTACTGGGTTAGAAGTCAGTCCCCAGTAGGGACTGACTTCTAACCTTTCAAGGCATAAGTATATCAGAAAAAATGCTTCCTCTGCATCAAAAAACTAGTCTTTCACTTTCATTATTAATTTTCTTCTAAACAGCTGCTAGCTGTCACAAATCCATACTGTCATGGAGTATTGTTCCCACATTTGGAGTGTTTCTAGAAGAAAGCAGTCAGGTTTCTGATCCCTCTCTTACAAACTCACTTCACTTTGTCTCACACGGATGTTTGGTTACTGCTGTCTGCCTTTTCTCTAGGTATTTCCATGGGCACTGTCCTTCTGAATTAGAGTAATTCCACCTCTTTGAAACTAGTCTGAACACATTCGTCAACTAATTAATAACTCCAAACTCACTGAACAAACTTGGCATGTTATGGCCTTAGGTTGCTGTTACTCCAGTAAACCCAAAACCAAACTGAACAACTTTTCTTTTTTCATGTTTGTTAAGACAACCTTCTTTATGTATTTCCCAAAAATTAAATCTATGGAAATTTATTTTCTTATTTAATTTAACTTAAACTACCATTGTAAGTTCCATTATCATTTTTTGTTTGAGATTAGTTACCATTTCAAAAAAGAAAATTTTAAATAATATTCATTGACACTGTATGTTTTTTATTGACTTGCTTGATGATTAGTTAATACCCATCCTCTGCTTGATGGTAATCTTTCTATAGTTTTCTTTAGAAAAAGGTTATAATAATTTTTGCAACACCATTGCAAAAATTATTACTGGCACTTTTAATTGTCCAGTTTACTTATGCCATTATTATCACCAAGTTCATGTCAAGATTTTTTTTATTATTATTTTTTTTTTTATATATATCAAACGAATGCCCCCTCTCCTTATGTGAAAAGGTATTCTATTTGCAACTGACTCACTAGAATAGTTCCTGTTTGATATTCTTTTTGCCATCCCCTAATAGCTGGTACTTGGATACATTAATACAGCACAAGCTGTTACATTATTTTTAGAGTTTTTGGATGGATAGATTACATTATGAAAGACTTTTATTAGAAAAATTTATAAATCTGATTAAAATAAATGGATATTTTACACAGTTTTAGGTTTCTAGGAAGATTTTCATATGTTTTGTATATTATAATTATTTATTTGTTATTTTTACTAATGTTAAATGAATATTTTTATACAAATATTCATTTGATATTAGCCTGTCATAAATTTGGTTCTTCCACCCCCCCCCCTCCAAACAATAACTTGAAATATTACATTTCTATGCTTTTAGTTTAAAAGATGTAAACTACATTACTGATAATTTCTAAACTGTTGCAAAAAAAAAAAAAAAAAATCCTTTAAGTTATGGTCCTTTTATTTTAGGAACATAGAAAATACTCAAAACACAATACACTGTTCACTAGAGAAATAAAATTAAACCTGACCAGGTCTTGGATTAGAATGGCAAAAAGTGCTATGAAAAGTATGTTTAATGGCACAATAAACTGACTTTTTACACCTTCACCTGTGGAAGGGTGTACTACTGCACGGAGGTAGGAGGGAACAGAAATATGTTGTTGTTTTCCTTATATTATTAAATTATGTCAGACAAAAATGTAGGAATGAAATACCGTTTTGGTCACAACATAAAAATTGTCATACTTATACTTAAAATAGACACATTAAACTTTTTTGCACAAATTTACTGATGTTTGAAATTCACACAAAAAAATATATAAGTGCAATGTTTCAAAACAAAAAATGAATAATAGTATCCATAGCCAAGAATTGAAAAAAAATGCTGTTGCACTTAAAAATAATCCATGCAGTGATTTCTGCCAGGATGGTTTCTAAGTAAATAGTCACTGCAAAAATTATTTGTCCACAAAATACATAAACCAATAATGTGCTTGTTAACAGGAGAGACTGCTTCTACAGGGATGGGTTACACTTAAATAGAAAGAGTGCAAGAATATTTGCTGATGCTATCGAGGCAGAGGTAGGTGGGTCAGAAAACTACTACTACTTTGGGGGGATACAAAGACTGATAGATTAAAAGTAACTACTGGCAGAGGTGAGTGTGATTCTTGCACTGCTTCTATTGGAATGAGCAGCAGCCTGGAAACAAGATGCAGGGTATTTCAGAGACTGCTGGGAGTCATTGTGGTACAAATAAACACATGGGTTCTGTTAGGGTAGCTAAGAATAGGAACAGAATATACTTGAGTGTACACCAGTGCTAGTAGTTTGGTAAATAAATTTGATGAATTTGAGGTATTGCTCAAAACATCAAAGGCAGATATTGTTGGGATATCAGAGACATGGTGTCATACAGACATAAGGAATACAGAACTGGAATTTGGGGAGTACAATGTGTACAAGAAGGATAGACAGGATAGGAAGGGAGGAGGGGTTATGCTATTAGAAACGCACAAAATCCAAGGAAGTGAAGCCAGTCGACATCGCTGGACAATGCAGTGTCGAGTCACTTTGGTGTGACATAAGCATTGGGAGATCAAAACTGAGGGTAGGAGTGTGCTATAAGACTAATGACTCTGATGAGTATAATAAGAAGCTGTACAGGGAAATAGTGGGCCAGTAAATCAGAGAATCTTATAATGGGAGATTTGAATTTCCCAGATATTGACTGGAATTTGGGGGCTGGTCACTCACACACTAGCAAGGCTTTTGTGGATTTATTGGATGATTGTTTTCTACATCAGCATGTTCGGGAGGCAATTAGAGGGAGTAATACTCTTGATCTGATTATCAGTAGTGGTTCTTCGTGCATTAAGAATCTGCAGATAAAGGAACCGCTAGGTGGCAGTGATCACAGTGTTCTGAAGTGGGATTTACTCAAAGAGGTAACTACCATCAAGGGTAAAGGGAAGAGTTTTTGCTTTCGTAAAGGCAACTACTGTGGTCTGAGACAGTATTTAAGTTCTATACAGTGGGACCAACTGATGATATTACCAACAGCAAATTCAAAATGGGAGGCATTCAAAGAATTTATCTTGGAAGCTACTAGGCTTTACATACCAACTAAGAAATATTGTTCAAGGTTTAGGCCTAAGTGGATGTCAAATGAAGTAATGAGACATATGGCAGAAAAGAAAAATGCATGGGATACATATAAATTAATGGGTGACATGGAAATCTATGATAGATATAAGCTGGTCTGTAACCAAATCACAAAGGAGATTAGGCAGGCAAAGGATGCAAAGAAAAACAGCAAAGAGTTCTTTACCTATGTAAACTCTAGAAGGAAAGGGATGAATCAGATTGGTCCACTGCATATTGATGGTCGAACTGTTAATGATCCTGCTCAGGTGGCTAACAAACTAAATGAGTATTTTGCATCTACTCTGGCAGTGATACAGATGATTTTGTAATAACTGAGAGGAAAGTGGAGGAGAAATTGTTGAAGATAAACATAAAAAAAAAAGCACCTGGGGTGGATGGGATCTATCCATTTATATTAAAGGAGGCAGCAAAGGAAGTAAGCAAACACTTAGCCATAATTATGAGAGCTTCCTTGGACTCAGGGGAGGTACCGATGGACTGGAGATGTGCAAATGTGACCCTAATTAACAAAAGTGGATCAAAGGGCGACAAGTAATTATAGACTTGTTAGTTTAACTTCTGTTCTAGGAAAATTAATGGAGGCACTAGTTAAAGAACTGCAGAATCATATAGACAAGACCTCAGTTATAGCTTGGACACAGCATGGTTTTGTTAAGGGAAGGTCTTGCCTGACCAATTTGATTGGATACTATGATGTGACCACAAATGAACCGGATGCAGGGAATAACTTTGATATCATATATTTGGATCTTATAAAGGCTTTTGACACTGTTGCACACGGAAGACTGCTGCTCAAATTGGAGAAGTGTGGCATTGGAGGCAAATTGCTGCTATGGATAAAGGGATTGTTGAGTCGGAGAAGACAGTGGTAATCAATGGACACTGCTCATCGTGGACTAATGTTATTAGTGGAGTCCCTCGGGTTTCAATGTTGGGTCCATTGTTGTTTTTCTATATTTATAAATGATATTAATGATGGTATATCAAGCTTAATGTCCAAGTTTGCAGACGATACGAAGGTTGGCAGGGTTGTTAAGGACACTAATGATAGTATGCTGCTGCAACAGGATCTAGAAAAGTTGAGCAGATGGGCTGAGGGGTGGCAAATGTAAAGTACTACATATGGGAAGCAGTATCCCCATATGTAGTATTTTTTTGGCTGATGCTGCATAAGCTTGCTTTCTTGCATCATGTGCCTCTACTAATGCTAATGCCTACTAACATCGTGAATTCAGGCTGCTAACTTATCTGAAACATACTATACATAGATTAGCCAGGGATAAGAAGTGCTTCTTACTGCGATCCTGCTCCAACCTTCATAAAAAGTTTTATGCACAATTCCACATGGCTTCTGTAGTCCATAGCAAGGTAAGTATTAATTTCGTATAAAAATGTCAAGCCAAAAGGGCTCCCTGAAGGCTCTGGGGCCCTGGGCCATGTCTTGCCTTAACACAATGGTTAATCCTGCCCTGAAGAGAACTATAAATTTGATTTGTTGAGTATGAAGTATGAACAATACGGGTGGTATATATTGATAAGTTTCCAAAATAAGAATAAAAAATTGCCCTTGATAATTCTTAATTCAGCCTAGAATTAATTTCAACATCAACAGTTCTTAAACTTCAGTAGCCAGAGGAGCCGTTTTTATTTAAATGTTTTCTTTCCTGCCTGTAATATTTCTTATTTGTGGTGGGGGAGGAAAACAAGTATGTTTATGAAGAGACATATTTATTAATACAGATTAATTATTCAATTACATTTAAATTAGTGTTGTTGTTATATGGTTTTTAGGAGCATTAGCTACTAAGGCCATATTACTCGAAGGATATGCAGTGGTCATTCCCTGACCTTTCCGCATCCTCTGTATTTGGTGATCACGGGCTCAAACCCCGGTCTAATCAAGAAGCATGTGCTACACACTGCCGCTCCTACCCATCTGGCAACGGAGGCGCCGTTAAATTAGTGTGTGTGTGTGTGTGCGTGCGTGCGTGCGCGTGCATGCATGCGTGTGAGCGCGCTTGTTTGTTCGTTCGTTCGTTCCAATATTTAATTCTTATTTTGTGGAGGATGATGTTTCTTTGAAGAATAGTAATGCTGTTACTATATATCATCCTTACCACATTGTTGTTACCTAAAACAGAACTGTTTTTATGTTTTTGCACAGTGTGCTTAAATTTGGTATTTAATTTAAATTCACATGAAATAAATTTTAAAAGTATTCAGTAAGTTATTTTTAATAAAGAACGTTACTTGTGGACCACCGTCAGAAGTTCTAGAGGTTACCCTAGGCATCCAATGACCACTTTAAGAAACGCTGTGTAATAAAGATAATGTCCCCTCCTCTATTATTTCCATGAAGTGTCTATTTTCCATCTATAGTTTCTGTTAGCTTTGTGTGAGAGTGAGGAGTGTTAAATAGTTTTTGCACATTCATATATAGAGAAAAATATTTATTTCAATCAAATAAATATCTGTGTAGATATAGACAAGTAATTTATTTGCAACTATAAGAACACTTTTTCCCTTCTGGTAATAGGTATGCAAAAACTCCCAGTAAGGAGGTCCAGCTAGCACCTCACTGTGCCTCGTTATAAGTATGGCCCTGGTCACATGCTTTCCATTCTGTAAACAGGCAGACCGAATAGAATACATACAATTAACAGACACGCTATAGTAATGTCTTGTGGACTTAGTTATATCAGTACATTCAATCTAAACGACTGAAGCCTATGTTTGAACCTGACATCTAAATAGTATGATAGCAAGAACAAAATCATTTGATAACTTATCGAAATGTCAGTGAAGAAACATTCTTAGTAAAAATTCACTTTTGTAATTTATCATGCCATGTCTGCTTTTATTCTCTCTCTGGCCTGGCACATACCAAGCAAATCTCTCCCTCTCTACTTGACTTAAGTGGAAGCTAAAGATAAAGTTAAAATGTATAATAGAAAGGTACTCAAAAAAACTAATGGCAGAAAGTGCTCAGACTGGTGATACTAAAAGTGCAACTGAAAAAAAAAAAAGTATATATATATATATATATATATATATATATATATATACACACTTTTTTCATATATATATATATATATATATATGATATAAATTAAATTAAAATAGGACAGTAAGAAGGATAAGTGCTGCAAAAAAGCTAAAACATAAGAAAAAATAGAAGGGGGATGAAAAAAAAGAATAATGTGGAAAGAATACTTATCTAAAAATTTTGAATATTTTAAATAAAAGATAATTGTACCATAAATTTAAATGCCAGTAAAGAACAAATTAGACCGGTACCCTCATGCTAATGGCAAGGCCAAATAATGTGAAATATCACAATAATGATACTATAAACTATCCCTAGCAAAACAAAAATGGAAAACAGATGACCATTGAGTCCCAGAACATCAGAAGGTCACAAGACGTTTGCGGAAATTACTGCATTTCGAATGTTATACAAGTCCATGAAGTGAATGCCAACTGACAAACTAATACCAGCCTGTTTATACAATAGACCTGCAGAACAGTGACTCTAATGTAGTAAAGAAATAAAAAAAAGAACGCTTTAGCACGTACACAGTACCAATCCAAACCACCAAAAAGAGAGTGAAGTCTAGAGAAAGAACTAGAGATAAACAGAATATAGATGACAGCATGAGCAATTTTTAGAAACACAGCTCATGGCAACCATTTTAAATAAACATTAATAAATAATGAAAAAGGAGAAGGGGGCAAAAGAAATGAAAACTGAACAGCAAAAATAAGAGGTAGCATTAGCATATCCATCAACATGTCACCTAGAACAGAATGTAAATTAAAGTAGGACAGTAAGAATGATGTCTCCAAACAGGCCTAAGAGGTTGGGAAAATTCATGTTGAAATATTTATGCTTCACACAAACCAATTTAAATAAAATAAAATGTAAGTTTATTTACAATTAAAATATATATACCATGACAGAAATGGAAGTTAAAATAAAAGCATTAAAAGCTTTAAAATAACTGAACAAAATAAAACTAATAAAAACAGATGTATTTACAAAATGACTGTGACTAAAGTTAAAATAATAAAATAGTAATAAAAGTGCTAAAAACTGTAGCTTTCGGAGACGACAGACTCCTTTCTCAACAGTGTGCTTCTGTTGTACGACAACATCCTTAAATAGCAGGCTCACGGCACTCGTCACATGGTTCCACAGGAATATGGTTGGAATTTCCCACCTGCGTGCTGGAACCGGAAGAATGATAAGTACTGCAAAAAGTGAATAAAACTAAAACACATAAATAAAAATAGAAGGGGAGAAAAATATAAAGTATATTCTTTATCATCTTATGTGTTCTTTACATCCACACGGTTGTCACTTCTTTAATATAGAGCTAGTGTTCGTATTTTTGTGAGCTCCATAGTTATCTATGTGTCATCCAACAGTTAATATCTATATTTATTATTACTTTTTAATTTACAATTTAGCTGTGAGATGGTGTATTATATTTCTGTCAAAGACGCATTTAGCTTGAACTCTACTTTTAAATAAAATTTGTGAGCAACCTAGTTTAATTTCATTCTTTGGGTATTACATAACAGTGCATTTTAGTTATTGCAGTTGACACTTGTTTTTGCTTTTAGTTGCTTGTAGTGTGTTCTTCCAGTAGTATTTTATGATCTGATTCCAGATGTAAAATTTTTTATTTATTTATTATTTTTTTTTTTCCAGAACTTCGAGAGAAGAGGGCAAACATAGTTTCACAACTAAAAGAACTTCGAAGTGAAAGTGAACCAATATATAAAATATTTGCTGACCAGAATGTTTCACAGCAAATTCAGAATACACGGTAAGTTGTTTGGTTAGTTGTTTTGGGTAAGTTGTTTGGGGATAGTAGTACAGTGAACTTTTTGTATTTTCAGCAGAGGAGGTAAAGTTTTCCAGCTTGTGTAAAATGCATATCATCCCATTAACACATTTGTACCATGAACTGTGACACTCTTGTTTTTGATGTGCAAACATTATTTGCACATCAAAAACAAGTGTGTCAACTGCAGAAGCTGTTGTGAAATTTCACTTGAAATATTATAAAATGGCTCTCATTTTAGACCTGACTAAACTCCATCTGTTTTCACTTAAAGTGAATAAATTTGGAAATCATTTTGGAATTTTGGGGAAAATATTTTGGGTAAAAGTTTTGTGTACATTTTCAAGTGCTTCAATAAAGATCTTAAAAAAATTACATGGTTTTATAACTTTTCAAATTGCCTTTGCAATTGTTTGAGCACTCATCCCAGCACAGTGGAAGACTGCTTCCTTGTCAAATTTCCAAACACTAATACTTTGTAATAGAAGCTTGTGTTCACCTGGTGAGATGAATTATTGTCCAGACGAATCACACCCTTATATAGCAATCTAGTCTTCTGCAGATTGAAACATTAACCTTTTTCACTGATGTGTTGGGCGCCTCTGTAGCCAGGTGGGAAGGAGCAGCAGTGTGTAGCACACTCTTCTTGATTAGACCGGGGTTCGAGCCCATCACCACCAAATACGGAGGATGCGGAAAGGTCAGGGAATGACCACTGCATATTCCCGGAGCAATATGGCCTTAGTTGCTTAGGCTTAGCAACTAAGCCTAAGCAATGCTCCTAAAAAAAAAAAAAAAACTGATGTGCTGTATCATGCAGTATTTGTTGTGCCAGGTTCTGGTGAGCACAAACCTTAAAATTTATTCTATTAAAGAGTGGCAGATGGTGACATATCATGCCAACTAAGTTGCCATGAAGAACCTGAAAATTATTAATTTTATCAAATTAGAATTGTATAAGTCAGGGGTTGGCAACCGATTCATATACATTAAGGTGACATGTGATCCACAGACCTTTTTGTACAACCCACAAATTTCTAATGTAGTTGAGGGAGGATGTTACATGTTTTTCCTTAGAATTATACTTTTAGTAATGACCACTCTTATACAACATGAATATTAAGAATACTTTATTCAGTTAATATTTAAATTCATTAAGGTGACATTTTGAGAACCTTGCCAGTACCCATCATCAGACCATATATTAGCTGTTGTTAGCCCCCTGCTTGCCAAATGTCTTGATTGAGACATTACCCATACATCTTTCCTTTTTTTTTTTTTTTAACCTGCAAAATCAAGTCACATTATGAATGTGGTAATTGATGCAGCCTGCTAGTGCTGAAAGATTTTTTTGATAAAGTTAAAAATGTTATAAATTAACAACTTTATGTAAAGTAAAATTTAATAATTTCAAGTTTTTCTTTACTCACACCATTTCACTATTTGCATCTTTTTTAATTATTATTATTATTATTTTCTTTCAGAGATAGTCGTCAGCTCGTAGAATTTTTAGTTGAAAAATATAATGTAAGTAAGGTTTATATTTAATTGAATGTACAGCGTTCTTCTAAAAGTCTTTAGATTGCTGTTATTGATGGTTTTGTATTAGCATCCCTATTTTTTTTACTACTGTAATAAATATTTAGTAAGAAATGTGATTTGATAGGAAACACACACACAGATTTATAAAATAAAAAGTCAGGTGCAGAATCATGAGAGACTTCAACATTTCATTTCTTTTAACACAAATTCAAGTTTCTAAAATTAAAATTCATTTTTAACAAAAAACAAGGAACATAATTTCTTTGCATGGTATTACATTCAGAACATATTTTTAGAAATTTTATATGTTGAGATTGCAAGGGAAATTGCGAAATTTAATTTTCAAAGTTGCAGCAGCAAAATGGCTGAAAAAGAATTCAAGCAACTTTTGCTTAACTGTAGCTAGTTAGCTGTCTTTACTGTTCAGTATGATTTTTAATAGAAGTGTGGTTGATGTATTATAGTAATATACAGTCTTTCATAACGTGTGGGTTGTATACTTTCTGAATGGTGCTATGGCTGTTTGAATTTTAAACAATGCCTAGAGAGCTTCCAATGGTAAAAAAATTAAAATTAATAATATAAAAATATAATGCTCTTATAAATAATATATTACCAATACTCTTCTAAATAAGCATAAGCAGACATAAAAACAAATAAACCAGGATGGTTTTTATATATATATATATATATATATATATATATATTTTTTTTTTTTTTTTTTTAAGTTCAAACTCCACCGATCTGTAACCATTAAGAATCAGACAGAAAAAGTTCATTTACATGAACTTTTTTCATTGTTTCAGGTCTTGAATTGATTCTGAAATCACAGCCCATGTTATAAAACACCCTATGTGTGGGTCAATATTTTGTAATCATGGAGAGAAGTGTAGCAATTTCCATTTTTCTAAGTAACCCTCATGTGAAAGCTAATTGTTTATTTCTGTATATACAGTATCAAGGATGCAATTTACCGTGCTGCTGGCTCATATTTTAATTCCTAGCTATCTTCGAATCTGTAGCGCTTTTAACAAACAGAGGGACCATATGTCATGCTTAAAGTAATTTTAAATGATAGTTATTGATTATGCCATTGATAGAATTACTTGAGTCAAAAAAAAAAAAAAGTTGTCCTTCAGTTTTTTTATTATACATTAGATGGGTTAAGCTGAGTTCAATCATGATTCTGACATTATACTAAATTATTATAAGCACTCTTTAAAGTTTTCACTTTTGTTTTGCTGTGTTATCAGTATAATGTGCGTTTTGAATGGTCATGGTATTAAAAATTCTTTATAATTATAAACTATAAAAGGAAACCTCGTACCTTTTATGTAGGAACAGAATTCTCTCAACACTCACGTTGGAAGAATTATGTGATAATATAATTATACAAATAAATGTCCCAAATTTAATATTAAATAAAATCAATTATGAAAATTACATTAAAATTATATAAATAAATACTTATTAAAAGATTGTCATGCATTCAATTCTCATCCCCAACATAATGCATCAGGAAAAACCAGAAGTCGAATTTCAGAATTACCTGAAATAAAATGAAATTAAGGTTTAACATAAAAATAAATGATAGTATCTAAAGCAGTGGGTCCTAGGACTTTAACTATTTCATCAAGGGGTCAGCAGCAAAAAACATAGGAGCCACCTCGATAAGCCGGGTCTCTGTTTCTGTTATGATGTACACGTTAAAAAGTGTGTACAAATACATCACAGCTGACCAGACAGAGACCAAAAGGAAGGATTAAATTAAAGAATATATAAAATAAATAAATAAAGTAAAGCTAAAAAGCCAAAATAATGCAGATAGAATCCTGTAAAAGAAAAAAAAATGAATGAAATCAAAAAGAAGGCAAAATAAGAAAACTTACTTTGTGCGTGGACAGGAAAATGTTGAATTAGCTGAGAGCCATCAGAGACCAAAGAAGAAAACAAAGTTCACTGTATGGTGTATTTATGTCAGTTGAAGTAGCCCCGAGTGTGGGAATATGAAATTGTCATAGGGAGAAGCAAAAACTGACAAAGTAGTGTGGAAAAGACACTAAACTTTGTTTAAGAAGAAAAAAGTAGCGATAGTAGAGGAATAGCATCTCGATTTTGCTTTTTTGGCCAGCCTAATCGTGCACGAGAAATAAGTTGTAGTAATTAAGGACAGTAGAAAGCAATTGAAAGAGAGGAAAATATAGTTGTGCCCGGGGTTGCAAAACCCGTACCACAGTCGGTACTGGTTTTGTACATGGACAAATGCCTCGTGTTTAAGTCAGTAATGGTATCATTGAAGAAATTTAACAAGAAGGAAACTAGAAATAAAAATAAAGTAGACAAAAACCAAACAGAACAGGACAAAATAAAAACACAAAACCCCCCCTCGGTAGACAATCTGTGGGCACAAGCTTTCTACACCATGAGACGACAGAGTCTAGGGAGTATAAAACTATACATTATGTACAGGCCTGAAAGTAAAATGAAGTCAGACTGTAAATATGTTGTTTAAGTCAAAGTTGTAGTGTATAAGTTTTTTTTTTTTTTTTTTTTTTTAATTTTATAATATTTATTGCTTTTTTGAAATGATGGCAGAGGAAAGCTGCTGGAAAATTATTGCATAGCAATTTATTTTGCAATTTGTAGTTTGATATTGTCAGAAAAGAGACTATTGCTATTGCATATTGTTGCAATTCTGATGCATTGGGAGTGTATTATGTTTGCATGAACTTTTATGGAAATGTTAGAGTGCCAATGGGTAAGACTGACTACTTTGAATCTAAATGCATCTCTTTTATTATATATGTTGATTGTGTTATGAGGGCTGTTGATTTTTATACCTAAGTCTAAGTGATTGGTTGAAAGGTCATTATGATTAGCTTTCTCCAGAGTTAGTTCTGAAGGGTAAATACCAACGAAGTCCTGTTTAAATGTAAGGTAGTTGAATACTAACAAGTCATCGATCTGTAAAGCTTTGTCTGAGGATAGAGAGGTCTCAGACCAGTATAGATATGGGTCTGGCGGGGCTACCTGTGTATGTACCTTTGGTTTGTAAGCATATAGATTTGCCATCAAAAATGTAATTGTTGGAAATGCAAAGATTAATGAGATTGTTCCAGTAAACTGAATTACAACCAAGAATATGTTTGTAGCTGTTGAAAATTTCATTTAGTACCATTTTTAAGTTGGTTAGGTCTATGCTGGTGAATAGACTAATTGAAGTCAAAAGTTTGCACACAAGTGATGTTATCAGATTTCATTGCATTAATAAAAAACTGGCATATTGTTATTAATCATTCTACTATCAGGAATATATGTCCATGATAGGTTTAAGTAACTTTTCCAGTATTTTTCCAGCTTTATGGGCATAACTGTGTTTGCAGGAAGTAATGAACCTGAAGCCTGTGTGATTTTTGTGAAACTTGGGAATTAAATAAATATAGGGAAATTTGTAATTATTAAAGCTGATATTAATAAAAGCAATCAACTTTTTTGTAATGATGCTGCTGTTGTTAATGATGGACTTGTAGGTGGCACTGGAATTTATTTGGAAATAAAATATGGCATAATTGCAAGCCACTTTATCAACAGGAGTGATGATGAAATGTTTATGCAGGTCTGCCAATTGTTGTTTTAATATGGAAACATTGAATTTTAATCCTGGGTGGTTGTACGTGTGGAAATGATGACTTGTGATGCTGTAGCATCATCGTTAATACTGAATTTATCCAATTGGTATGTTGTGAAGATAAGAGAGCTTAAAACAGAAGTTAAGCAAATCATGATATAACTGTTTTTTGAACCCATTGGCACTCTAACATTTCCAAAAAAGTTCATGCAAACATAATACTCTCCCAATGCATCAGAATTGCAACAATATGCAATAGCAATACTCTCTTTTTTGACAATATCAAACTACTTCATAATAAATTGTTATGCAATAATTTCCTGCCAGCTTTCCTCTACTGTCATTTCAAAAAAGCAATAAATATTATAAAATTTAAAAAAACTTATACACTATAACCTTGATTTAAACAACATATTTACAGTCTTACTTCATTTTACTTTCAGGCCTGTACGTAATGTATAGTTTTACACTCCCTAGACCGTCTTGTCTACCGATGGGGGTATTGTTTTTTTGTCTACTTTATTTTTATTTCTATTTTCCTTCTTGTTACATTTCTTCAATAACAATACCATTACTGACTTAAACACATGAGGCATTTGTCCATGTGCAAAACCAGTACTGACTGTGATACGGGTTTTGCAACCCCGGACATCCCGAGCACAACTATATTTCCCTCTCTTCCAATTGCTTTCTACTGTCCTTAATTACTACAACTTATTTCTCGTGCATGATTAGGCTGACCGAAAGCAATATCGAGGTGCTATTCCTCTACTATCACTACTTTTTTCTTCTTAAACAAAGTTTAGTGTCTTTTCCACACTACCTTTGTCAGTTTTTGCTTCTCCCAGTGCTGGCACTTTGCCTCATTTGTTTAATAGCTTACTTCCCCATCACACAGGTATGGTTCACTTTGATGATTTCACACTCTTTCCCCCCCCCCACTCGGGGTTACTTCAACTGACATAAATACACCATACAGTGAACTTTCTGTTTTCTTCTTTGGTCTCTGATGGCTCTCGGCTAATTCAACGTTTTCCTGTCCATGCACACAGTAAGTTTTCTTATTTTGTGTTCTTTTGGATTTCATTCATTTTTTCTTTTACAGGATTCTATTGGTATTATTTTAGCTTTATTTTTATTATTTTTTATATATTCTTTAATTTAATCCTTCATTTTGGTCTCTGTCTGGTCGGTTATGATGTATACGTACGCACTTTTTAACATGTACATCATAACAGAATGGGAGACCCGGCTTATTGCGGTGGCTCCTATGATTTTTGCTGCCAATCCCTTGACAAAGTAGTTAAAGTCCTAGGATCCCACGGCTTTAGGTCCTGTCATTTATTTTAAGTTAAACCTTAATTATTTGTCTATAGATGTAAATATAACTCTTTAAAGGAAATGGTTTCAGTAAATGCAATATTAAGGTATAACAGATGCAAGAGTGTATATAAGTTGTATTAATATTAAATTAAATATGCATAAATGGATGTGAAAGTTACACAGGGTGCCAATCACTATAAGAGTGAGAAAAGTAGAAAAAGAAGAGTAGTAGATTAGTGAAAGAATGTTAATATCCTACATTTGATGAATTAAGTAAATTAAGGGCTGAATTGCCAAGCCAATATAAAGTGGGGGAACTGTAAAGTAAAATTAGTACAACAAAATATTAATAAAATGCAAATAAAAATGAAAATGGTGTAATTGTCATCAGATATGGGGGAGAAAATTTTTAGTAAATGGTCTAATGCAAAAATGTTTGATCTGATGTCAGCTGAAATAAATATTGATACATGATCAAAAAAAGCCTACACAATTCACCCATCCATACCCTCCATAATACCTGATCATGTATTTATTTAAATATTTATCATTCATCAATATTTATTTCAGCTGACATCAGATCAAACATTTTTGCATTATCTGTATTAGACCATATACTAAAAATGTTCTCCCCCCCCATATCTGATGACAGCTACACCATTTTCATTTTATTAATATTTTGTTGTACTAATTTTACTTTACAGTTCCCCCACTTTATATGGGCTTGGCAATTCAGTCCTTAATTTACTTATTCATCATAACCTCTAGGATATTAACATTCTTTCACTTTTCACTAATCTACTACTTTTCTTTTTCTGCTTTCCTCACCCTTATAGTTACTGGCACCTTGTGTAATTTTCACATCCATTTATGCATGCTTAATTTAATTTAATTTAATATTAATACAACTTTATATATATATATATAATGTATTGTCGTATTCGTTTTTTGTTGAAGTAATTTAGGGGAGTGAAGTAGACTGCTAAGAGGATTAGAGAAGGCAGTTTTGTATAAAACATATATAAATTTGTTTTTGCTTCTTGCAATCATAGTATGGCATATAAGAGAACTGGAATGATTTAATGTAGTGGGAAGAAGAGATTACTTACAGTAAAACAACCTAATTCAGGGTGGGTTTTTTATATATATATATATATATATATATATATATATATATAAATATGATGCAGACTCATCAGGAAAAGTCGTGGCAACTTGGGCCAATAGCACCTGCAGAAGAGTAAACAGTATTATTCCTCATCTATTAAATTGCACTCGAGGTGGGGAAATTACATAACAGTGATAAGTATCTTTCTATAAAAATCCATTGTTGCTATAATAGCAACTCTTCTGATTTCTGCAGGTGAAATTCATCAAGATGAACATTAACCACATCATGATGCATCATGGACTTATTGATCCACTTAGAGGGGAAACGACCTAACTTTAGGGCAATTTTCTTCCAATTTGACAAGGTAAAGAGCATATTTTTTCCAAGCAACCTTAGTCTATAGCTGTCTAATTCAGCCACAGTGAGAAGAAAGCCAAAAAATGCCTCTGTCCTCTCCAATCCAGATAGGTTCAGTTCTGTAGTTTTTCGATCACAGGTCAAAGTGGTCTTTGGAAAAGCACGCAGTGAAAGTATTAACATAGCTTATTACCATCAGCATTAGTTTGCTGATTGAATCTTATTTTGTATGCAGAAAAGTGTCACTTCAATTGTTATCACAGGTTAGGCATTTGCAGAAGTCCAGTTTAAACATTCTTCTTTGGGTTAAAAGGATTCAGACTGGATTATTTTACATAAGGACCCCTCTCTCTCTCTCTCTCTCTCTCAAATTCTTTTGTGACAGTAGAAAGTTGTCACTAAAATGTGGAAGATGTCATAAAGTGTAAATAAATTAAATCCATATAAATGAGTGCCAAAAGGCTACAGAAACTATATAACAAATTTACAAATATCTTTATTTATAAGTTTGTTTTGTTTGAGGCTTGTGTGTAGTAAAATTAGTTTTACCATTATAGTCACATTACATAAATGATGCTTTTGCACCAGTTATAATTTAGGATTATGATGTCTAACTTGCATGTCATTTTCTGATTTAATTGGAAGTTATTTTGGCTAAATCTATGACATTTTTATGATAATGCATGGCTGAGTTAGTTTCAAATTTTTTTTTTTAAGGTGAGAGGGAAAGTTATCAGTACTATCAGGTAGAGGTTCTGAAGCTTCTAATCTTGTGATACGTTGAATTTAGTCAAGTTGTGTAATGTAGGAAAGAATTCACCTGTCACTTTGTGGTTGATTTGCCATCTGTCATTCAACCATGATAAACTAAAATAGAACATCACTCGTGGAATATCATTTACGAAACACAGCTGCCAAATTTTTTGGTTCTAACATAATATGACATCTTATTAATGCATAAATGGGCATGATACTCCTCAGAATGCATCAAAAAAAGTCTGTTAGTTAAAACAGTGCAGGTTTTAGATTGTCCATTTTTACTTTGTGTTATTGATTATGTTAGAACTGGAAAGGTATGATCACAAAAAATTAAATAGTAATGACGATGTCATTTCCACTTGAACAAGTTTTTTTCATAATGTTCACATAGTAATAGTAATGGCAAATGATGCAAGAAAACAAGCTTATATAGCATCAGCCAAAAAAAAAACACCTTAATCAGATCTCCCTGCGGGTGCTTAGTCTCAAGACACTGCAATTTGCAGAACTGAAGCCTTTCTAGATAAGAGCACCCTTTTCTTCTCTTCACCAGTCTGGTTGCCCTTCTCTACAACCAGCAAATCTACATCCTTCCTAAAGTGAGGCCTTTAGACCTGTATACAGTACTCAAGATGTGGCCTAACATGGCCTTATACAAAGGGATAATTACCTCCTTATCCCTGATAGCAAAGTTGCTAGCAGGGATCATTGGTAAAATCCCATGAGCTGTTCTGACAGCATGTCTGCACAGCTCAGAGAATTTTTCACAAATACCCTAGGTCTTTTTTATTCTCCACTACCCTGAGTGCAGTACAACACAGTTGATAAGTTACTCTGGGGTTACTGCTACCCATGTGCAGTACCTTGTATTTGTCAATGTTAAACTTCAACTGCCATTTCTCAGCCCATCGACCCGATTTTCCTAGATCTTGTTGCAATAGCTCACCCGCGATGACTCGTTAACCCCCACCTTCCAACCTTCGTCAATATCATTGATAAATATTGAAAGCAGATGTACTGTTACCAGTACATCTGCTTTCATGACTGAATGTGCTTTATGCAAGGTACACCAATGGTGCCATCATGTTAAAATATATGTTTATAGTTTTAAAAATATTATTTGTGGTTATATCCATTATAATTTAAAATAAAGAATGACTTTACAAAAGTGCATAATTTTAAATTATTTCTTGCCTATTTAAATATTTTTTAATGGGACATCAGCTGTGAGGCATCTCAGCAGAATAAGTACAAAGTTATTCTGAATTATGTTAATTTTAGTTAATAATGGTCTCTTTTATTTTTAGTTCAAATCTGAGATGATTGACTTTCTTTACACATTTGCCAAGTTTCAGTATGAATGTGGGATCTATTCTGGAGCTGCTGAATTCCTGTATTTTTATAGACTTTTAGTAAGTATTCTTTTATAATTTGCTGTAGTTTCTGTCCCAATGGTTCATAACATTGGCAAAGTGGAATGAATTGATGACAGTAGGGTCTAGTACAACTTTAAAAATTCATAACTCAAAACTTGAACACTGAATGAGAGTGTTCACAGTTAGAAAATAACAACATGCAGAATTCAAATGATGACTGGGGAAGAGGGGGAAAAGGTGTAGGATGTGTCAGAAATAATTATTGACAATTTAGAAGTTAAAATAAATTTCTTTATTAATGTGGTATTTAACAAATGTCCAGTGTGACCCATCCTATTTTTTCTTTTCCTTTCTTTTCAAAGAAAGCTTATCCCATGTTGATCTCTGTTATTACTTGTATCAAGAATATCTTAAATATTGAAAATATTATTGAAGCAAGCATTTTTAAGAAATTGCTTCTGTCATATATGCCTATAAGTACGATAAATTCACATTTTAAAGCAGCAAGTGTTATATACAAATGTTTTCCTTTTTCTTCCAGAACTTTATCAATTTCAGTCCAAAATTTTCTTAGCAATAATTATAAAAATTTCATGTGAAATACGTATAAAGTATTAGAGTTCACAGTAAGCTAACCAAGCTCTGCACGACAGAACTACTTAACGTTTCTGGATTCCATATTGAATTGTGTCATCACACCTAATCAAGAAAAAATGAAAGGTGAAAAAAAACTGTATAAGGAAGAAAACTATTTTATTATTTTCTTTTTATTTTATTTATTTATTTTTATTTTTTTTTTTTTTTGCCCTGTACAGTTTGTTCCAGATTGCAAGAAGTTTACCTTTAGTCAGAAAGATGAACATTGAAATAAACTGCTTCTGTTGGTTGAGGCAATCCAGAGTCTTGCTTGGAATTATAGGAAGAAGGAACACTTTTTTTTATGCACCATACAGTGCAGCAATGTCTATCACTGTTATAAAAAATATAACGGGACACACATACAAATTCATTTCATATTGAACAGAGGTATATCAAAATAGTTAAACTGTGTTAATTGTCTAAGAACACAAAAAAAAAATTTTTTTTAATATATTTCTTTAAATTAAAGGTTTTAAAAATTTTAATCTGACTTCTATATCTTTTCAGTTCTAAGTTGTATTTTTTTTATTACCATTTATTAATATACAATAATCTTCCCCAACCACAGCTTTCAAGTAATGTACTTAAAAATATGCACAGTTCAGTAACAAAAAAAAAAAAAAAAATCTTTCTGCCTCCAGTTGATCATGTGGGGGGAGGGAGTATAATTAGGTAGTGCAAGATGGGGGGAATTTGTTTATGCTCTGTCCCAATGGTTCATAAACTTTTGGGAATCATTGGGTAGAGCATAAACTTGAGTCACACTGAGAATTAAAAGACTATATTTAGAGCACACCAGGACAATTGCCATTTAACTCAACTCAGTTTTTCCCAATCTTACAGCATACAGCAGTTTAGTCTAGTTTGTCAATGACACGTATGGATGTGCTGTAGCTTCTTTCTAGGGTGGTGTTTTTGTTTGTTTTTTTTTTTTACTAACATATACAGTAGACTCTCGATTTTCTGGGATAGGTGGTAAAAAACAAATCCCGGTCAATCCAAAAATACAAAAGTCCCCAACATACTTAAGAGATACTTCCAGGACTTCTTACCTCGTCGAGTTTTACGTACCTCAAGAATGACTAATAACATATTGCTACTATATTATTATTGACAAATCTGAATTCCACGTGATATTTGTTAATGTTTGGTCATTTTGATACATCCTTATTATAATGATTCCTTAGAGCAGTGGTTTTCAGCTGGGGTACCACTTAATTGTGACGCACTAAAACAAACTAAACATTTAGTGGGGTTTTTTTTTTTTTTTTTTTTGAGCGGCAGGTGTGAAGACTGGGGATTGCAAGATAATAGGTACACTAATCTCCCAGTGACGACTTATAATGCCACTTGTCGCTTATTTACGACTTGCAAAATATCTGTTTATACCTATTCAAGTTATTACTTGAATTTTTTGATTTCTGGTTGTTTTTTTTTTTTTTTTTTTTTTTTTTTTGTGTTGTTTTTTTTTTTTTATTTGGAGTCTTGAAGTGTCCTGGTTAATCGAGAGTCTGCTGTATATGTTTCTCTGACATTTTTTGTACTTGCTTTTTTAATGTTTTGAGCATTGCCATGTTTTGCTGTGTCAAATTAAGATGCAACCTAGGAAGATAGTCAACATTTTGTATGTATATACGTATGTCTTGTTCCATCAACTTGTTTTTATTTTATTTATTTATTTTTCTTATTGTATTGTCACCCTTATTATCACTTTTAGGAAAATGAAGTTTGCTGTGTGCGTTTTTCATATATTTTGTTGGCATATTTATTGTTTTTCCCACCAGCCCATATTTTCTCTACGAGCTTTGTCTTCACAGCTGCAATTTTGCCAAACAGTACTTTTCAAGGACATATCTCCCTGTGGTTGGTGACAGATTATTGAACTTTTCTAAAAGTGTTAATTAAATAAACAGGAAATCCTTATATTTTTTTGTTCGCTGTCTTATATAGCAGTCTCTTTCTCTCTCCCTCTCCCCAACCAAGGTCATCCTACCTCCTATGTTAGATGAGTCTACGTGCATGTGTTGCTCTCAGTCTATTTTATACAACCGAGTTATAATTATATCAGCTTTGCTTTTCAGTTGCACCATTAATGAATAGTGTGCTTTTTCAGATTCACATAAGAATGTTAGCACAATATCTAGAAAAGCATATTAATCAAAGAAAAGTGTATGAATGGATAGAAAGGTTTAGAAGTGGCAGAACAATTGTGGTTGACAAAGAATACTCAAACTATCTGACAACTTCAACGATAAACAGTGCTGACTACATTAATGCCATTTCTAAACTTTTTCACCCATTCATACACCTTTCAATTGACTAATACACTTTTTTTCATGTTGTGCTTGCTTTTTGAATCTGGGTAGGTTTGACTCCTTCTGATCACAAAAATGTGATCATAGCACATTGTTCACTAATGGTACTATTTGAAATCAGTGCCAACTGCATAAACCAGACTAGGTGCAGGAAATTGGCAGTGTACATGTAGACTTGTCTTACAGCCAAGTAAGAATGATGACTTTGAGAACATATTCTGAAAAGTTTTTTGCCAGGTGCCATTGACTTAAAGATAATGTTCTCTTCTCTTGTAGAAAGCATAACAGAAAACCTTAGTCTCAGACTTACCTTCTACATCACATTAATAAAGTTTTTAAAAATTAATATTCATATCTACAAAGAGAAATAAACAGAGATTTTTAAAAAGCATCAATTAAGAACTTTTATTTAATTTTAGGTGCCACCCTCAGATAAAAATTTCTTAAATAGCTTATGGGGTAAGCTAGCATCGGAAATTTTAATGCAGAATTGGGAAACTGCTTTAGAGGATTTGACTCGTTTAAAAGAATACATCGAATCAAATGTGAGTTCTTACGTTCAATGATTTTTGGTTTATTTGAAATGAGTTTTGTTCTGACTTATTTTTATATATTCAGTTGTATTTCGAAATAACTTCTAGTTTATAATATAATTGTGCAATAAATTAAATTCAAGTTAGTCTTTTGACAGGGCTTTTTTTTGTAAAATATAAACTTCTGGAACGTTGAGGAAGTAATCCAGAAACCCCATGGAAGGGGTCCTCCCCAGAAAAATTTATAGAAAATAATGGTGCCAACAACATTATTAATAATAAATAATTATTTTAAATTATTTTTTAAAATTTAAATATTTATTTTATTTCTTTTTAACTTCTGGAATGTTCTGGCAGAAAAAAGCCCTAGTCTTAGATAAACTCAATTACATAGTTATTCGTGCATAACAATAACATAGTTATGCATGAATAGCTGATAATAGGAAATTGTTTTATAGAACTCAATTTTTATTTAATTATGAAATCTCATTACAGTATATTCTAAAAAAACCTGTTCTTTACTCTGTATTTTCTCTTAAACTTTTTTTTTCCTTTCATTGTTATTATTTACTCTCTATTTAGCAGTAAATGTTGCAAACATCAATTCCTGCATGAGACATCTTCCCCTGTACTAAGTTTTTTTTCTTAATTCCCATTATCAACTATGTTGTAACATATTATTTTCCAGCATAACAAGTTTCCCACATAAAAAGTATGTGATAAACAATACACAGTGTGTTATTATAATGATGTTTTCCCACTTAATGTTTTTTAAATATAGAAATTAGCTTTATTTTTATATTAAACAATATAACATTTTGATAATAAAACAACTTAGTGCATAGCATTGTGTTAGTTCATAGTAAATCACCAAAGCAGGTGAAATGCCATAGTTTTTGTTACATCTCATATTGTGAATGCCTTCACAATGGATTGCCCTGATATTGCACTACCTCAAATAAGCAGTGCTTCACCAATGGAGAAAACTAATGTTACTTATTCTCATCAACACTAGTGTTACTTATCCTTGGTGGATACCACCACCCAGGGGTATCCTCCGAGAATAAGTAACATTAGCCATCTCCACTAGTGAAGCATTGCTTATTCGAGGTAGTGCAATATCGGGACAACTTGTTGTGAAGGCATTAACTATATGAAGTAGAACAAAAATGATGCTATGCACTAACTTGTTCAATTAGTGAATTTTCTATAATCTGAGGCTTCAGCCCTAAAACCTTTTTAGTATAAAGATTTTGATATAATGGAAGTGACATATTGCAATTGTTTTTGTCGGTATCCATAATTGGATAGCATCTACCATGTAAAGCATTTTCCGTTAAGTTCTGATGGTTCTGAACATTTCTTAATTACTTAGTGGATTGTTGCTGTGTCTTATTGCAATTGTTACCTTTTAAGGTATGTTGAAAGCTGAATTTATAATACTTTATTTATGTAGATCCATTAGTATTTTTGGTTAAAGAATAACCGTGTCTGTCTACCATATTGGCCATAATTAGTCCTCCCTCCTTGGCAGTTTTTTTTAATGCTACAGATATTAATTATACTGATTACACTATGTTATATTTTTCTAATTTGAGGGTTATAGTTGGAAGGATGAACTCCTTTGGAATTCATCCTTCCAACTTGGTAATGAGTTTAATGAACAGAATGTTAAGCAATTAGAAATCCTCAGTTTAAAAGTATTTCCCATTAGCAAAGTAAAATATTTATAAATTCTGAAATAGTACTTTAAAATCGTTTGTAACTTATGTATGTGTATCTTTTCATTTTTATTTGTGTAGTTAATGTTTTATATCTTTGGGTCATTTTCCCTTCTAATTTCCTTGCAAGAAGTTCTAAACCTCCACTCCCTTGGAAAACTTTTTTAATGGTGTGTGTGTGTGTGTGTGTGTGTGTGTGTGTGTGTGTGTGTGTGTGTGTGTGTGTGTGTGTGTGTGTGTGTGTGTGTGTGTGTGTGTAAAAAATAGAAACACAAACATTGGGAAAAGAGTTTTATAGTTACCAGTTTTAAGTTATTGTTAAATTTTTTTTTTTTTTTGAATTGGTAATTCATTATTCTGCCATGGCCCTCGACGACTGTTCCTAAGAATTCAATGTTTTTCGCAGTTTTTAGGGGAAATGTGAACAAAATAGTTTTTTATTGTAAGTGGTGGAGGGGGAGGGGGCAGCAATTGAGTTGGCACAAATTACAGTACTCCAGAAGGGTGCCTTGTAGACTGAGCTTGACCTAGGCATACCTATGTAGAAGAGAAGAGGAAAAAATAAAAATTAATTTACCCACTTACCAGGAAACTAACCTGTCCATTTCACTTTGAATTTTTAGCAGACTGTATCCCTCCTGTAAGACATTCTAGTTTTTTCATCCTACAAACATGCAAATAATTGTTCTAAAGACAATACACACAAACTTACATTTCTTTCTATATTTGGGCATATATTGCTTGTTTGGCAGTGCAATAATTTTTAAAAAATACGATGTGTGTAGCTATGATAACTTTAATCTAGACTTCAGCACTGCTCACTATATTTAGTAAGAAACTTTATACCAAACTCAGATGTCCAAAATTATTTTGGAGCCAAATGCTAAAGAAAATTTTATATTTCTTTGATGAAACATGAAATGAAAAACTAAATTTGGTAATGGTTTGCTTTGATTCTTTTTTATTGCATTACAAAAAAAAAAAAAAAAAACTTTATTGAAATTATTTTACAGAAAGGTGCATTTTTAGTGAAATTCAAACAGTTATTTATTTCATTTCATAGTATACTTTAATTTTTATTATTTTCAGAATTCTGGAACACATCTTCAATCTCTACAGCAGAGAACATGGCTGATACATTGGAGTCTCTTTGTGTTTTTCAACCATCCCAAAGGACGAGACTTGATCATTGATATGTTTTTATATCAACAACAACAACAGTAATTATAACATATATATTTGTTTGATTTTTTTTTTTTTTTTTTTTTTTATATATATATATAATTATAATATACAGGTGACCCCCACTTAACGCTGACCATTCGTTCCGGAAAAACAGAGCGCTAAGTGAATCCGCGCTAAGCGAGCGCCGCTTTCCCATAAACATATGTATTTGTGAGTTGCGGTCGGTGCCAT
This sequence comes from Mastigoproctus giganteus, assembly GCF_048544385.1. Lineage (NCBI taxonomy): Eukaryota > Metazoa > Arthropoda > Arachnida > Uropygi > Thelyphonidae > Mastigoproctus > Mastigoproctus giganteus. The sequence continues at coordinate 234,838,448 of NC_143578.1, forward strand.
AGGATATTTCCTAATCAATAATAAACGGTAGTGAAAAGATGCACAAATGTCGGTCAAAATATTTTCAAATATTTGTACATATAAAATATTCTGCATTACATACATATATAATTATGTGGTAATTACTTATGTATCAAAAGTAAACTTAAAATTCCAATTTAAGTGATGAATTTAATCATGAAAAATGTGTGGATTTTGAGTTGAACTTTGGCCCTCTACAAAATAAACTAAAAGGGGTATTAATTTTAAATCCCCCACAGAGTTATCACCCAACAATAAAGTCAACCGATCCTTCGCCGCTTTGAAACCAGGCATGTTTTTTTCTTCTTTCAATATAAAACTTCTTTTAGGCATTTGTTTCCACAAAAGTTCTGCTTCATCTATGCTAAAAATTTGTTGAGAAGACACATAATACCCCTCTTCAATAATTTTAACAAGTTCTTTTTGAAAGTTTCAGCTCCTTGATCTGCACTAGTGGCTTCTCCCTGGATTTTAAATCTATTCTACCAGCCCTTACAAGTTTTAAATGGTTCCATATTTTTTTTTTTTTTTTAGGCGAGTTTTCTTCAGATCATCATATTGGCTAATCTCTTTTTCTCTTTTTTTTTTTTTTTTTTTATATTTAATTTAACTGAATTCTGCATTCGAATATTATCTTCAATAAAATTAGTCTTTCCATTTCAATCCTAATAGCCGGCTTAGCCCTAGTTGCTTGCAGTGGAACAGCTATTTTTCCCGCTGCTAAAATTAATTCTTTATTTTTTTTATAATTGTTCTTACAGTTAAAGTTGCAAGTCCTAAATTATGGCACACATCCACTTGTCGTTGACCGGAATCAATTCGCTTCAAAACGTCTAATTTAATTTTCAAATTCAGTCTTTTTCTTACATTTATAGTTTTCGTACTGTGCCCAGACGTTGCTTTTTCATTCCTGTCGGTCATTATTAGCTCTTCGAAAATGTAACTGCGTTGGTTGCATTAATTACGATACAATGTTCGAGTAAACTGTCCTTTACGCACGATGTCTAATACTGTACTGAGTGATAACTAGACTTCGGATAAATGTATATAACGCAGATTTTACAAGCAATATACTTGATAATTTTTTTAAATGTTGATTTCGGAACTACGTAACAAGTCACTGTACTGCAGTTAAATTAGCATGCGAGAAAATTTCACCGAGTGTGGGAAAATTTTGCAAATGGGCTTGGGAAACGTTTTAATGCTGTTTTGCTATTCATTTTCAAGCTATCGACTCCATCAAATGAAACGATTTCGTTAAATATGCCAAAAATACAATCTGTAAAAGAGCGTTATAGTGATCTGTAACAGCGTTATAGTCAGATACGGGTTATAATATAAGAACAGTGTTATAGCGAATCAGCGTAAAGTGAACCGTTTTCAATACCATTTTCCAGCCACACCCTTACATCTTCAGTTCGATTCTGCTCATCTCCTATGGTTTCTTCTGCAATAAGCACAATTTTTTCCAAGCATTTTTTAAATGCTGTGCAGTGAGTGATTCCCAAGCGTCAGCTAACATGTAGGAGCTGTCATTTAGATTGCGCTTTTTCGAAAAAGCTACAATGCTTTTTTCATTGCCTTCTGTTAAAAGTAAACAATGCAAGCGTGTTTTGTAGATTCTCTTCAACTTTTCGATGACTCCCTGGTCCATTGGTTCGAGGAGTGTGGTAACGTTTGGTAGTAGAAACATGACCTCGAATCTGCCGTCTATTTTGTTTAATATTTCCACTGAAGGATGTGGTAGCACCTCTAGGATAAGCAAGAGCATGCCCATTTTGCCTTCTCATTCACAATACTTTTTGACATTCAGAATAAAATCATTGGTAAATCATTTCAGATTACAAAGTGTGTTGAATAACAGATTACAAAGTGCTATGTTTAGTTAGTATTTTATGTACATTAATTAAGCTATGTATGTAAACATAAATTTATTTTTATTTTGTTAATTGGTAAGGTAATAAAGTGTAAATTTGTTTCATTTTTATAGCCTGTAGATAATATTCCTCTGATTTTCAGTTATTATAATTGCTGTTTAATAAAATCAAAATTAAATTTGCAAATGTGATCACAATAACTGGCACTTATTGTAATTATTTTATGGCACCAGCATAATAAAAAATAAATGCTGACTCATTTGAATTATTGATGTTGGGATTTTCGATGATCTGCTGTAATATTTAAAGTATATTTTGCTCAGATACCTTTGCTTGGGATGTCTCAAAGCAGGGGCATCTGACAAACATTTGATAAAAAACAAAATACAAATACAGTCTGTCCTCGTATAGCACGATAGTTGTGTTCCTAGAAAACCTCGTGCAATGCAAAATCGTGCAATATAAACAACAGGCCCTATGGGAAAAGTGGGGTTAGGTGCCGACCACCCAAGATTGAACACACATTTGGAACCAAAACATTACCAAACACAATAATCGGGTAATTTTAATCGTTATAAAATACGTAATAAAAAATACAATATTTTTTTAATTATAATATAATAAATAATAAAAAATAAATATTTTTATTATTTATTATATTATAATAAAGTATTTTTAGTATTTTTAATACTAAAAAAGTATTTTTTACGAATAAAATACGTATTTTATTCGTAAAAAATTTATTATATTAAATAAAATAGTCGTAATAAAATACTTACGTATTTTATAATACGTTAAGTATAAATTATACGTAAGTATAATGCGTAAGTCGTAATAAAATGCTTACGTATTTTATTACGACTATTATGTAATAAAATATTGCTAATGCTTTTGCTTCTATCGTAAACTTGTTTTTTGTTTGATTTTCTATCCAAACAGATGACAGCCGTTCCATCTCTTCCAATTCTTGTGTCTTAATCTAATGGATTTTAATTACACTTTGAGTTGTTCCCGCTATGAAAGTTGTTTTTATTTTCTCCGCATTCTTTGTAATTCTTGGCGTTGCCTCATTTAGGTCTGTAGCACGTGCAATATCACATTGTCTTTCATTTCGCTCAAAGCGTTTCACAATTTCATATTTTTTTCTCTATCGACAGAGGCGATAAGCCTTACCCAGGAAATCCCAGTGGGCCGGAGGCCAGTGTGATTTTGGCCAAATACCGTAGTATGAGGCCACTATAAATTTTCCCGGGTAAGAATTTTTGACCCAGTCCGCCTCTGTTTATCGATATTGCTTTTTTTTTTTCTCTCTCTCTGAATCTGCAGTGTCTTCGCCAGGACGCTTCCTTTTCACACCTTTTAAGTATTTTACTAATTTTTAGGGAATAAAGCGCAATTACAAAACGAGGAGGCACGCTTAATACATATAAACAAAGCTGCGTGCGTATAGCAACTGAATAAACAACACCGTAAAGGTCGAGATACACCCCACATTTTACTAAAGCACATTTCTGGGGGTTACTACCATAAAACAATAAAAACAATTTCCAGTTTCGTTTCTGCTAGTGGAATCTGTTATAAACTGGTAGTAAACTTGATCTAATTGCATTTGCGATTATATCGATAGCTGGAATTGTGTTGGTTTTTACGTTATTATGGTGAAATGTGTTTCCCCTTCACTGATATAAAACACATAAATACATTTTCAGAATCTTCTTCATTCCTATCGGTTGGGGTGATTCCGCGTTCGACTGCCATTTCTTGTAAACACAAAGGCGAATCATGCATAAGCGAATTCGGTTCGTGTTATATAAGATAACGTTCCCCTATTTATAAATCGTGTATGATCGAATTCGTGTAACGTAAACACGTTATACGAGGACCGACTGTATGCAAGTTATCTTTTTGCTAACACTAAGAGGAAAGTACATGGTAAATAGTATAATTTTGTAGAATTTAAATAATCAGAAGTTGGTGACTAGCAATAGTTGTTTTCACACCCTCCCATTGGTTTCAGTTAATTTATTAATTAAATTTTTAAAAAAATACAGGATAATTAAAAATTCATGGGGAACTAATCTATATTCTTTGTTATAGGTATCTAAATGCAATCCAGACTATTTGTCCTCACATTCTACGATACTTGGCAACAGCCATCATCACTAACAAACAGCGCCGTTCTGTAATGAAGGACTTGGTGAAAGTTATACAACAGGTATAGTTTATTTTGTGCAATTTTACAACTGAAAATATAGTACATTGTTGAGACCTTTAAAATGCCCAAAATTTATTTGCACACAGCATAATGTGATTACAGAATATTCTTTATCGGAAATATATACTCTCTGCTCTCTTGTATTTGCCATTAAAACTGCCCTTTTTATGTTTACCACTTTAACTGCCTGACTAGCCCTTTACATTAACAGTATGTATTTATGCATATATCAAGAGTATATTATGTATGAATGTGTGCCGCAGGCAGGGCACATTTTGGGTGTTAGATAAAGTTTCTGACTGAAGATCAGCACTAAGACCCCTACTATCGGAGGAGAAATTTCCCATGCTTAGTCCCCCTTCTTTTGTAAAGATAAAGTTATCCCTTGAAATGGAAATAGTCTTGGCTAGCCATGAGATCAGTTATATCCAAGATATTATATTTAACACATTCACCACCAATGAACACTTGCTTCAGGTGTTTGGTGCACTATAGCCATATTTGCCGATGCGCCAAATAAATCGGCACCTCCGTAGCCAGTTGGGCAGGAGCAGCAGTGCATAGCACACGCTTCTTGATTAGACCGGGGTTCGAGCCCATGACCACCAAATACGGAGGATGCGGAAAGGTCAGAGAATGACCACCGCATATCCCCAGAGTAATGTGGCCTTAGTTGCTAATGCTCCTAAAAACCAAATAATAACAACAACAAGCCTAATAAATCCCTAAACCAACAACAACAGCTCCAAGTGTTGTGCTGTAAACCATATAGGCAGTTATTCTTAAGTGGCCAATAAATAAGTGGTGTAAAAGTAAAGGCACATGAAATGAACTGCTCTATTCCATCAGCATACTGATTGAACTCTGGACTATTGGCATCAATGATTTGTTTTTTCATAGCTTGGTAACGAATTTTTATTTGTTAGTTAGTTTATATACATAGAATAAACTTTCAATAAAATTTTGAATACTGTTCTGATTTACAGCTCAGCCCAGAAGTGTTTGCTTTTAGCTATGAATTTCAGACTTTTACTTTTCAACCATTATTTACGAATTTTCAGAACGTTGAGGATTTTGGAATGTTGTTATTTCTCAACATTCTTCCAAAAGTTAAAGTTATGGCTCATCGAACAGCATTCTCAGATATAGATGACAGTGAATGTGCTAAAGAGTAGTATAGGGTAGGAAGGAGGCAAAGTGTGTTTCTGTGTCAAGATTACATAAAGACTAAATTTGGCATCAGAAAGGAATATTAGTGAACACTGATACCATGCTAAAGCTCGCTATTTATGTCCCTTGTTGGAATTGGTGGGAATGATTTTAGATAGCAAAGTTTGGTCTTTGGTTTCTTGATTAAAAAAATTCAACAAATAACCAGTAACTATCAAGCAGGTATGATCAAAGTACACAAGTCTACAGTTATAACTTTATGAAAAATTGATTATTCTGTTTTAATACTTGATTTGATGTCTTAAGAAACTATTGTTTCTGAGGACATTTTTGAGTTTCCTATGCAATCTTTGATAATTTTATTGCATCATTTAAAATGCTCAAACAGTTTACAAGAGTTTTGGTTGTACCAATATTAGATACACAGGATTTAAAGTCACATTGTAAACAAGATGCATATGCCATTTATTTTTTGTTTGAACAAGTTTTTGAAAATTAAATCATTTATAGCATCTTCCTTCTTTTGTATTTGACTAGGAAAAAAGTCAAAGAAGGAATATAATATAAACTGGACTGTGTTAAATAGCTAAGTTTCTAAATTGGATGTGAAATCAATCCATGTGATTTACATGACGCTTTACATAAAAGATTTTTTTTTTTATTCTGAATATTAGTTTTATAGTGCACAAGGGCAAAAAGTAGTGCAAAATGCTCATGAATGCCTCTGAGTTAGTACCTGGCTGCTAATCAGTTAGCAATGACTGCTTTTATGTTTGTTTTTCAGGTAGCAACACTCTCTCCTATTAAACTTTTATGAGAAAATCTCATCAAACTTTTCTTTCTGAATTGAAAAACTAATTTTTTTTTTTTTTTTTTTTTTTTTTTTTTTTGAAAAGCTGCTGTCTTTTATGTTAATTGATTGTTGGAATAAATGTTGAAAAGTATTAGACAAATTAGAAGGAATGAATTTTTTTTTTTTTTTTTTTTTTTTTGATACTGTATAAGCTTTACTTTACGCTATTTTTTTTCTAATGCTAATAAAAGATTAAATTACTAAGCATGATGAGATGGTTGGCAACAACTGAAGCTATGAGATATCAATATACCATGTTCGAAAACTATATGTATTCCAGAAGTGGGGGGGGGGGAATCACTGACTTTGCCCAAGAACACCTAAACTACAGCTATTATAGAGTTCCTTTGGCCTGTGTTGTCAGTTGGGCATTTTCTAAACAGGTGATGAGTATCGGGGCTGCTTTACCATTACAGGTGACTTTTTCAAAGTCACCAGTACTACAAAAAAAGAAATAGGAAAAAAAAAAAGAAAGAAATTTAATATAGTCGACTAGTAGACCCAATCAACGTTAAACAGCATCACTGCGGGCTTACTTTGACTTGGTGCATTGTGGCCTTAGTTTCCAGTGTACCATAAAACAGCAACCAACCAAACAGCAGGCTTACATGCAAGTCACACTAAAAAAAAAAAATAAAATAATCAAGGAGTAATATTGGATAAGCAAGCAGAAAACAACATGTTTGTAGTTTGCAAACATAGTATATTGATAACTTGTAGCCTCAGTCACCCAAGCACTTACCACCACTAAATCCTGTACTCCGAAGTTTACAGAAAGAAGGATAAAATTTAATTGCTTCAAAAATAAACTTGATGTCTCCAAGATATTGTAAAAAAAATAACACTAATTATACCACAAAATAACTGTAGCAACAAATCAAATCAATAGTTAGCATTATTCTTGGCGGGGTACAATTCTTGTTTGCCTTGGTACACAAGAATTGCACCCTGCCACAAAACCTTTAATAATCAGATTAAAGTAAAATGATTAAAGAAAATTAGGCAATATTCTCCATTAGCAGTGCAAATGAATTGAGCCCCTGCTCAAGCAGATGTATCCATCAGAGGAGAGGTGCTGTGTCCACAAAACTGAAATAAAATAAAGACAGGGAACACCCATGAGCATCACTTCTTCAGAGAATGTCAATGCTTGTGAATTTCTGACTACCATCCATTGTGTCAACTTTATTTTATTTCAATTTTGAGGGTCTCTCTCCTTGGGCAGGGAGTCATGCACTGTTAATGGTGGGTATTGCTTTAGTTTTTTTATTTTACAATTTTATTTTAATTTGATTGTTAGGGTGCCTTGGTATACAGGTGACAGAATCGCACCTTGCCATGAATAACTAATTGTTACCTTGATTTGGTGAATTTATTGATATAATTATTGGGGTTTTTTTTTTTTTTTTTTTTTTTTACAATAGTCATCTTGCGAAGGTTTAACAGATTGAAAAATCTTAATTGAGAAATGAGCTTTTAATCAGAAGTGTAGTTTTCTAATATTAGTTTCCATTGAATGTAAAATGTTCACAATAAATTAATATACAATCGTTAGTTATAGTTGTACACTGCACTTTTCAGTTTTTGAATAATTGTACAATATATAATAGTTTACTTAGTATATTCTTTTCATTTCTTAAAAATGTTGCATTCTTATAGGAATCATATGCATATAAAGATCCGATTACAGAGTTTGTGGAATGCCTATATGTGAATTTTGACTTTGATGGAGCACAAAAGAAATTAAGGGAGTGTGAATCCGTTTTAGCCACAGATTTTTTTTTGGTAGCTTGTCTAGAAGATTTTATTGAAAATGCCAGACTGTTTATATTTGAGACATTTTGTCGCATTCATGAATGTATTTCTATTAAGTAAGTTTTGTACTTATCATTATTATTTTTTCTTTCCTGTTTAAAAATTTATTTCTTATTATCTCAGCACGCTATCTCTTAATTGTTTAAGTTGGAAATATGAATATCAAATATTAGAATGGACAGTAATTAGGATTAACTTTGGAAAGGTGCAGTTCTATATCCTGTGTGCCAAGATACCCTAATAATCAGACTAAAATACAATCATCATGTAAAAAGAGAACTACTAAAGTGATACACCCTTAGCACACGACTCCACACACACCAAAACAAGATGGCCACATCCACAAAATGGAGAGGAAGGGAATCCACAGTTGCCACGTCTTCAGGAGAGAGTATTTCTTGTTAATTATAAGAGGATTGTATGTCATTGCTACCTCTCATCCAGAAAAATGTCAAATGATGTCCCAATACAAACTGAATACTAAATAGAAAATAGTAGTAGTAGTAGTAGTAGTGGCACATGATGCAAGAAAGCAAGTGTAGGAGCTTATGCAGCATCAGCCAAAAAAAAAAAAAAAAAAAAAAAAAAAAATCACACCATTCCCTCCAAATGCCTGTCCAGTTCCTCCTTAAATTTATTTAACCTATCAACTTCTACAACGACAGATGGAAGTTTGTTCCAGCAATTAACCACCCGCTGGCTAAAGGCAAATTTCCGCACATCTATTCTACATCTGTCCTTTCTTAATTTGAACTTATGTCCCCGTAGGTTCGTAATCTGAACAAGTGGAAGGATCCCATCAGAATTCAGCGTGCTCAACCCATTCAAGGCCTTATAGACCTCAATCAGATCACCGCGCAGGTGCCTAGTCTCCAGCCACTGCAATTTGCAGAACTTAAGCCTCTCTTGGTAAGAGAATCCCTTCATTCCCCTCACCAATCGTGTTGCTCTTCTCTGTACACGCTCAAGCAAATCTACATCCTTCCTAAAATGAGGCCTCCAGACCTGTACGCAGTACTCAAGGCGTGGCCTGACCATTGCCTTATACAGAGGGACAATCACCTCCTTTTCCCTGCTAGCAAAATTCCTATATATCATTGACAAAACCCCATGACCCGCCCTAGCAGCCTGTCTGCACTGCTCAGAAAACTTCATATCTGACTGCACAATTACTCCCAGGTCTTTTTCATTTTCTACCACCTTAAGTGTAGTACCACACAGTTGGTACGTTTCTCTGGGATTACTTCTACCCATATGCAGTACTTTGCATTTGTCAAGGTTGAACTTCAGTTGCCACTTCTTAGCCCATCTGCCCAAATTATCTAGATCCTGTTGCAGTAGCACACTGCCATTACTGTCATTAACAACCCTGCCAACCTTTGTGTCATCTGCAAACTTCGACATTAAGCCTGATATACCTTCATCAATATCATTGATAAATACACAATACAACAGTGGACCCAACACCGAACCCTGTGGGACTCCACTAATAACATTAGTCCACGAAGAGCAGCACCCATTGATTACCACCCTCTGTCTTCTCCCACTTAACCATCCTTTTATCCATTGTAGCAACTTACCCTTAATACCATTCTGCTCCAATTTGTACAGTAGTCTTCCATGCGCAACAGTGTCAAAAGCTTTCCTGAAATCCAAGTATATGATATCAAAATTATTTTTTTGCATCCAGTTCCTTTGTGACCACATCATAATAAGCAATCAAATTTGTCAGACAAGACTTTCCCTTAACAAACCCATGCTGTGTTTGAATTATTGCTGCAGTCTTGTCTAGATGATCCTGCAATGCATCTTTAACCGGCCCCGGGTGCCAAGCAAATGTGACTGAGCGATTTCTCTGTGCTATTACTGCGATTTTCCAAAAGTGATCTATAGTTATTTTACGTTCTTGTCGTTAATAAATTTATTCATTTAAAAACAGCTCTTGTAACAAAAACACTTGTACAGAGCAAGAAAGGAAAGGCACATTTCTTTATTTCTTCTAGTTTACTACTAACCACTTACTACTTTTCGCTTGGTCACACCAGGCACTGCTCCTGCCTCCCCGTGGCGGGGCCGGTAACCTTGGCAGAAAAGTCCATCTGCCAGGGGCTAAGAGGAGCCAACATGGAACAAAATATGTTTCCAACTTTAGAGCCGTCAAGCTGTCGGCCAACCACAGAAAATGACCATGACCATGATTCGTCGCAAGCAAAGAGATTGAAAACCAATCCCTCCGCGACAGACTTACCTGCATTCTTAATAATGCACTCACTATCTGAACAGCCTCTCAGTAAGCTATCCCCCTTCTTAATTCAAAAACATCTGGAAAGTATTGCAGGGTCTCCCAAGACGGTTAAGAGACTGCGATCAGGGGACTTACTTATTGAAACTCTAAATAGCAGGCACTCTGAGAAATTACTAAAAAAGACAACTTTCGCTGGTATTCCAGTGAAAGTAACTCCACATGCAACCCTAAATACATCAAAGGGTGTAATATCTAGTTGGGACCTGATGAATGTGACGGAGGAAGAAATTAAAGAAGAGCTTCAGGAACAAAATGTAATAGCTGTAAAAAGTACAGTGATAAAAAAAAGAAAATATTCTAACACCTACCAGAAATATCATTCTTACCTTCAACAGTCCAATCCTGCCCTCATCAGTAAAAGCTGGATATCTACTTTGCCGCACTCGTCCTTTCATACCAAATCCGTTGAGATGTTATAAATGCCAGAAGTATGGCCACTCTCAAACGACATGCAGAAGCAACCCAGTTTGTCCCAACTGTGGATCCTCCGATCACATTCAAAGTGATTGTGTGGCGAAAGAAATGATATGTCCCAACTGCAAAGGGAACCATCCGGCCTACTCTAAGACATGCGAGAGGTGGAAAACAGAGAAAAAAATTGTGAAATATAAAGTTGAAAACAGAGTTAGTTATCAGGAGGCTAGAAAATTAATTGCACCGAGTATACCTAATCGTACCTATGCCAATATTACAAAAAAATACCAAACCATTGCCACACAAACCGATGTTACCGTTCCTTCAAACACTTCCATCTCTGACTGGGCTCGGGCTGTCCTCTCTCAACAACAGTCCAGTGCCATTAAGCACTCAGACCAAGCAAATAATACGCCTCTCACAATACCAGCAAAATCTCAATCTCCGCCAGTGAATGCCACTACAAATAAAGATAGTTCGACTTTGAAAAAGATTATCCAGGACAAATCGATGGAGGCAGAGTATCCACCAAAACAGGAAGAGCCAATTCTGGAAATATTTGCTGAAGAAGAGATGGACACTGGTCGCCCTTCCTTCCCAAAAAGAGACAAACCAAAGCCAGAACGCCATAAGACAGCCACGTCAGGTACAGCTTCTTCCTCTAAATTCAAATAATGTCTAACATCTTACAATGGAATTGCAGAGGCTTTCGTGGAAACATTGACGACATCCGTTACTTAATTAATCGCTACTCTCCAGTTGGTTTCTGCCTGCAAGAAACCTATTTAACTCCTCAAATTTCCATTTCCGTCAAAAACTACTTGGTCTATAGGCGAGATCGGAATATATCCGATTCTGCTCGAGGTGGTGTAGCTATTTTAATTAGTACAAGGATTCCAGCTAAGCAAATTACTCTCCAAACCCAAATCGAAGCTGTCGCTGTGCGTCTGATTACTCAAACTGCATTAACTCTAGTCTCATGTTTATCTCCCACCAAACCATGCTTACACTTATAACGATCTTAAAGAACTTTTACTGCAGCTACCCTCCCCTATCTGCCTGCTAGGGGATTTCAACGGCCACCACCCTTTATGGGGTTCATCTAAATTAGACAGACGCGGCAGATTGATTGAAACTTTACTGGAAAAAGAAAACCTCACTCTTCTTAACAGTGGCTCGCACACCCATATACAGTTACCCAATGGACAGACTTCTGCCATTGACCTATCGATTTGCTCCCCGATACTGTTTTCAGCTATGCAATGGTCCACCCTGGATGATCCCATGGGCAGTGATCATTTTCCAATTGTTTGTAATCTGTTCACTACCCAACCACAATTACAATATCCCTGTAGGAAATGGAAATTCTCTAAAGCCAATTGGGCGAAATTTCAGTCAGCAATCACTCTTGACAAAAAAACTATTCAACTACAGCCCATTGATGAAGTTACTGATTATATTACATCCCGCCTTTTAGTTGCAACTAAGTACTCAACTCCGTTATCAAATCCCCCGTCCCGACGGCATTTAAATTACTGGTGGAACGAAGAGTGCACAAAAGCAAAGAAGGAAAAAAATAAAGCATTTAATTTATTCCGTCGATCTCCAACCACAGCTAATCTAATTAGCTACAAGAAACTAAGGGCAAAGGCGCGTTACATTCAAAAGCAGGCCAAGAAAGATTCTTGGACTAGGTTCGCATCAACTATCAATAGGAACACTGACTCCAGACTAATATGGAGAAAAATTAGGCAGCTTTCTGGGAAGTTTCCAACTGTTCCTTCCCCAATTCTCTCCTGCAATGGGCAAGAACTCTCTGCTCCTGTAGATATAGCCAATGCCTTGGGCAAAACTTTTGCTGAAATATCGGCTGCATCAAACTACACTCCAAAATTCCAGAAAATTAAGACTGCCAAAGAACAGAGACCTATCAACTTTCGAACCTCACTGTCACTTCCATATAATCAGCCTCTGCAATATTGTGAACTTTTACAGGCCATCAGAACAACACGAAACAGTGCCTCTGGGCCAGATGGCATATATTATGTCATGCTACAGCATCTCGATGAGAAAAACTTACAAATGATTCTAATCTTTTTTAACCGGATCTTCCTGGAAAATATCTATCCAACCTCTTGGCACCACGCTACAGTTTTGGCATTTTTGAAACCTGGAAAAGATCCCTCCAGTTCTAATAGTTACAGACCAATATCACTGTCAAGTTGCCTTGGTAAAATTCTCGAAAAAATGATCCATAGTCGACTCACTTGGATCATTGAAACTCAACATCTACTGAGTAATTGTCAACATGGCTTTCGCAAATACAGGTCATCCCTAGATCTGATGATCAAGGCGGAATCTGAAATTCGCAATGCCTTTGTGAAAAACGAACACCTAGTCATGGTCTCCATTGATATAGAGAAGGCATTTGATACTACCTGGCGGTATGGCATTCTCAGTGACCTATATAATCTTGGTTTACGAGGCAACCTACCCATATTTATTAGGAACTTCCTGAAGAGCCGATCTTTCCAGGTGAGATATCAAAATTCCCTTTCTGCTACATTCTCGCAGGAAGAAGGTGTACCACAAGGATCAGTTTTGAGTGCAACCTTGTTTGCCCTTAAAATTGATTCCATTACAAAAGTACTCCCAAATACTGTAGAGGCTTACCTTTACGCTGACGATCTCGCTATTTCTTGCCATTCTCAGAACATGAGATCTATCGAAAGGCAATTGCAGATGTCCCTCAATAAAGTTCAAAAGTGGGCTGAGCTCAATGGATATCGTCTTTCCCCACAGAAAACAGTTGCGATCCACTTTTGCTGTCAACGCAAATTGCATGCAGATCCTGAACTTCGGATTTCAAATTCCACCATTCCGATTGCCAGCAATATGAAATTCTTGGGACTAATCCTGGACAGTAAGCTCAACTTCTTAGATCATGTTAAATTAATACGTACTGCCTGTCTTAAAAAGATCAACATGCTAAGAGCTTTATCTGCCCTCTCTTGGGGAGCAGATCGTACAACTTTGCTGCTCTTATATAGAGCACTGATTAGATCCCGTTTAGACTATGGTGCTCCAGTTTATGATTCTGCCCGAAGGAGTGTGCTACGCTGGCTGGATCCTATTCAACATAATGCATTGCGGATTGCAATCGGTGCATACAGGACATCTCCAACTCAGAGTCTATACATTGAAGCTAATGAGCTCCCTTTGCATCTTCGTAGAAAAATGTTACTACTTAAATATGCAGCCAAAATACAGACTTGCCCTTTGCATCCTATTCAGCCATACCTTTTTAATGAACCACTAGTTAATCTCTATAGAAATAAACCAAGTAAAATCCAACCGGCTGGCCTACGGCTCCTTGAAATATCGCAGAACTGGAATGTTCCTCTCCACAATAGGCAACAGATAAAGAATTACTCTCATCCACCATGGACCACCTTTCCTCATCTGACCTCCGATACCTATTTCCTTCAATGGGGAAAGAATTGCCTACCGGCAGTGACTGTGCAACAACTCCATGCTAGCCATATTCATACCTATGCCGACTTCTTACCGATATATACGGATGGTTCCAAATCTCTGTCAACCGTTGGAGCAGCAGCAGTGTTTCCCTCCGCTATCATATCAGCTTCTCTTCCACCCGAGTATAGCAACTTTTCAGCAGAACTGTATGCAATACAGTTAGCTGTAGAAAATTTGAATTTACATCCATCTGCAAAATATATAGTTTATACTGACTCTCTCAGCTCAATCAAAGCAATGCAGAATACATCTCAAAAGAATCACCATATTGTAATGAAAATCAGGAGTTTGTTATTGCAGATTTATGATCGTCAACAACTAGTGAAGTTTTGCTGGATTCCAGCACATTCAGGCATAAAAGGGAATGAAGTGGCTGATATATCTGCCAAAAGTCCAAATTCAGACCTAACTTCTGTCCCTATTCCAGCGCCCGATTATAATACCTTAATTCAAGCAGCATGCCATGCACAGTGGACAGAATTATGGCATAACCAAACGAATAACAAACTTTTCCAGCTGAAACAAAAACCAAAGTTCTGGCATTCCAGCAATCAGACAGTGCGGCGGGAAGAAGTGGTACTCACACGAATGAGAATAGGACACACCCATCTGACACACCTCCACCTACTAATGGGCGATGATCCTCCTCAATGTCCACACTGCTTAGAACATCTAACAGTCAAACACATTCTGATTGACTGTCCGCAGTATCAACAACATCGAGATGCAATACTTCAAAATATGGATAATCATTCAGAAACATTGACATTACATCATGTCATTGGAGAGGATGCAAATGTTAACAAACTTTTCTGCTTTTTAAAACAAATTGGAGTGTATCATCTTTTATAAATAGGCTGCAGAACTGAAACTAATTTAAACTGGATTATTTTTTAATATTCCTAAGAATAGGCGCACTATAGCCATAGCAGCTAATGCGCCAATAAACACCCATACCACACACACACGCATCTTTAACCAGCGACTCCATTATTTTACCCGGAACAGAAGTTAAACTAACTGGTCTGTAATTACTCGTGTCACCCTTCGATCCACCTTTGTGAATTGGGGACACATTTGCACATCTCCAGTCCGTGGGAACCTCCCCTGAGTCCAAGGATGCTCTCATAATTATGGCTAAGGGTTTGCTTAGTTGCTTTGCCGCCTCCTTTAAAATAACTGGATAGATCCCATCCACCCCAGGTGCCTTTCTTATGTTTAACTTCAACAATTTCTCCTCCACTTTGCTCTCAGTTATTACAAAATCATTAAGCACACTGCTACAATTTGATAACCTTCTTCCATTTTCAAATTGTAATAATTCCTCACGTGTGAATGTAGATGAAAATACTCATTCAGTTTGTTTGCTATCTCAGCAGGATCATCAACAGTCGAACCATCGATGTCAAGTGGACCAATCATATTCATCCCCTTCCTTTTAGAGTTTATATAAGTAAAGAAATCCTTGCTGTTTTTCTTAGCATCTTTTGCCAAAGATTTCTCGTAATCTGCCTTCGCCTGCCGAACCTCCTTTGTGACCTGATTACAGACTAGCTTATATCTGCCACAGGCTTCTGCGTCACCTGATAATTTATATGCATCCCATGCATTTTTCTTCTCTGTCACGAGTCTCATTAGTTCATTTGATGACCATTTAGGCCTAAACCTTGAACGATATTTTTTAATCGGTATATAAAGTCTAGTAGCTTCCACGATTAATTCTTTGAATGCTTCCCACTTAGAATTTACTGTTCGTAACATCGTCAGTTGATCCCACTGTACAGAATTTAAAAACTGTCTGAGACCACTGTACTCCCCTTTACTGAAGCAAAAACCCTTTCCTTTACCCCTGACGGTAGTTACCTCTTTGAGTAAATCCCACTTCAGCACACTGTGATCACTGCCACCTAGTGGTTCCTTTATCTGCAAATTCTTAATACACGAATGATCACTGCTGATAACCAGATCAAGAGTGTTACTTTCTCTGGTTGCCTCTCGAACATGCTGCTGCAGAAAACAATCATCCAATAAATCCACAAAAGTCTGACTAGTGTGTGAGTGACCAACCCACAAGTTCCAGTCAATATCTGGGAAGTTAAAATCCCCCATTATAAGACATTCTGATTTACTGGCCCACTCTATTTCTCTGTACAATTGTTCATTGTACTCATTGAAGTCATTAGGCCTATAACACACTCCTACTCTTATTTTTCCTTTCGCAGTGCTTATCTCACACCAAACTGACTCAACAGAGCACTGTTCATCTATATTAACTGGGTGCACTTCCTTTGATTTTATGTTTTTCTTAATTAACAGCATAACACCCCCTCCCTTTCTGTCCTGTCTATCCTTTCTGTACACATTGTACTCCCCAAATTCCAGTTCAGCATTCCTTATATCTGTGTGACACCACGTCTCTGATATCCCAACAATATCCGCCTTTGATGTCTTGACCAACACTTCAAATTCATCAAATTTATTTACTATACTTCTAGCATTGGTATACATGCAAGCATACATGCTCCTATGCCTATTCCTTGTTACCCTAACACATCCCATATACCCAACTATTCCATGATGACTGCCATCCGTCCCTGAAACCTCCAACACCCCTCGCTTCTTATTCTAATAGAAGTTGTGCAAGAATCACCTTCACCTCTGCCTGCGGTTACTGTTAAACTATTAGTCTTTGTATCCCCCCAAACTAGCAGTTTTCCGACCCACCTAACACTGCCTCGATAGCATCAGCAAATATTCTTGCACCCTTTCTATTTAAGTGTATCCCATCCCTGTAGAAGCAATCTCTCCTGTTAACAAGTACAGTCCAGGCTGAAAAAAATTCTACCCCTTGAGCCTTGCAGTCTTTCCAGGGCCGAATTGATCGACAAGGCTCTCATCATGTACTCCCTCCTATCGTGTCTGGGCAGAATTGCAGACACTTTCAAATTCAACCCTATTTCACGGCTTTTTTTCAACAGTGACCTGTACTTGTTGAGTAATTCCGCCGGTCTCCTACTCTTAATATCATTAGTGCCAACGTGGACAACTATATCACCTTTTGTGCCCTTGAAAGATGATATCCGCTCTACAACGTCATCAACCTTTGCCCCTGGCAGACATACCCTGGTCCTGTTCCACCTATCCTTTTTACAAAATATATTCCCCGTCTCCCTGACAATAGAGTCACCAACAATAACTAGTTCCTTTGGGACCAGCGCATTCTGCTTTGGAGATTGCCGCTGTGTTGCCTGATGCCCAGGAGTGAGCTCTGGCGTTGAGTTGGGCAGCTGAGAGCCTGATGGGCCCCTCAATTTAGATCTTTCGAGGGCATCCACCCTGTCCTTCAAACTCTCATATAGGCCCATAACAACGCTGAGTTGTCGCCTGATTTCCTTACACTCCTTACATCGTGCACACACAAAGACATCCCCCATGGCAATATCATGTTCCGTTCGAGAGAGTTCGACAAACATTTCACAAGTTGCACATTTTTTTAGGCTGTGATGCGTTGGAGAATTGCCCCCCTCAGTTCTCCCCCGATTCACAGCACTCCTGCCACTTTGTGCCCGTTGCTTTGCTGCTCTAGTCTGGGGCATGGTAGTTTAAATTAATAAAATCAATAAATTAAATATCAATAGTATTTGAATAGAAACTATTAAATAGAAACAGTGAAGCATATTACTATATAATTATGCGTTAGAGCTACCTAGCTACCTCAATTAAAAAATTTGAATTCCCTACCACTATATCCAAAAACAATGGCTACAAAATGGAACGAAATAACGGTTTTACCTATCGTAAGTAAAATCCACAAAAACTCTTTATCTAAATTAAAAATAAAAAATAACCAGCGTAACTATAATTATATGACTACGTATTAAGTACAATATAAAATAACAATCATGTAAATAAAAGGCAAACACTTATCGTTTTTGCGGAGCCTGTAACTGTCAGCTGTAACTTTTAAAGAGATTAATTAACAAACTTACATGTAAATATGCCATGGCATTACCCTCAATAGTTTAAATGGACAAATTTTAAAAAATGAAATGCAAACTCATGTCAAAATTTAAGTTAATTCTATTATGATTTTGTTTTCAAGGTTTAGTTGCATATTTGTTTTTGGTTTGGACCTGTTGATTAACTGATCAGCTTATAAATTTACATTTTAATCTGTTAATGTTTGTTTCTTTAAACTTGGTGGTTCTTGTAGTTCCCTATGTTTATTTTAATTCAGTTTTGTGGATGTGGCACTCTTTTGTGCATGCTTTTGTATGAGATGGTGCTTCTCTTTGGGTGAAGGATTATGTTTTTGCATTGCTAAGGGTGTCAGTTTGTTTTTTATTTATTGTTAAGGTGTGTGGTTTACTAAGATTGTTCCTAATTGTTGCATTTCTTTTGTGGTACATTTATATCACAAGGTATAAATAGTGTACAGGGTAGCTGTGTAATGATTTATAATCTTGGGGGGGGGGGGGTCAGATTGACCCTGAATTTTCACATGAGCATATTCTTGAAATAAGTTTGTGGCTTCTGTCCTGTGGGACACTGAAGGGTTAATTTGTACCAGTCTTTTGAAGCACAGTGTCACAATAAATGCCAAATATTATTGATCTGAGAATCTTCATTCTTGGGAGATCAAATAATAAAGGCAGCAGTCAGGAAACTGTCCCAAAAAGAGCAAAAAAAGGCAATGTTCTTCTTGACAGTTCTAGCTCCGGACTGTAATAACCATTGCTCTGATTTTCACTTTACAGGCTGGAATATGTCTCCAGATTTCTACTTCTCCAGGCTGCTGGCCGAAGCCAGGATTGCATGGATCATTCTTACCTGTGGTATTTTTTGATTTGAATGACTGAATCCACCCAGCTGTGGCTCACAATACCTTTAAAGAAAAGTGTTTTCTTTAGTTTCTGTATTAAACACTTGAGAAACCCCCACTAATTTTGCAGCAAACACAAAAATGCAGTGCTAAGTATGAAACATGCTGCTTGGTTTAACTATTAAATTAATTAAACTTTATTAATTATTTAACTGTAATGTTGCCAAGTTAGTCTTGGGGTGTGCATGTGCACTCCTGGAAACCTGGGTTTTTTTATCCTACAAAATGGGCAAACAGATTGCAGAAGCATTACCATACAAAGACTTGTTTGGTGCAATATTTCACAGTCTTGTTCTTGGTTGCTTTGCTTCATATTCTCTTTCTAAAGTAATGGAGAAATCCATTAACTGCGCACTCCTCAACTATATAGAAACCTTCTATCTGATCAATAATCACCAGTATTGGATTCTATCAGTGTCAATCCATTGGTGATATAACTGGCTTATGTTACCTATGTATGGACAGATTCAGTAGAAAGTTTGGCGAAACTCAAGCAGTTACTCTTGACATTTCAAAGTCTTTTTTTAATCATGTTTGGCATAAAGGTCTTCTAAATAAGCTTGTGGTCTGCCAACTACTTTTGTAATTGGGCATCCAATTTTCTCTCTGACCCTTCAGTACAGGTGATGGTAGATGACTGTCTTCTACTTCTTCACTAATGCTGCTGTTCCCAGGGTTCAGTTCTTTTGTCCTCTTGTAGTATATTAATGACCTTCCATTGGGTGCAGGTGATGGTAGATGACTGTCTTCTACTTCTTCACTAATGCTGCTGTTCCCAGGGTTCAGTTCTTTCGTCCTCTTGTAGTATATTAATGACCTTCCATTGGGTGCAGGTGATGGTAGATGGCTGTCTTCTGCTTCTTCACTAATGCTGCTGTTCCAAAGGTTCAGTACTTTCGCCCACTCTTTTCCTCTTGTAGTATATTAATGACTTTCCATTGACTAGAAATTCTATCCATTGTTTTGCTGATGATAGCACATTGCACTCCACCCTCCAGTTTGAGAAACTTGTCCTGCACAAACAGCTTCAACTTCCTGAATATCCACTACCAATTCCTTAAGTGCTGATCTCTGAATAATTTAAATAAATAATTAAGTTTACAAAAAGCACAGTTTGCATTTTTACATGTACACATTTTTCTTAAATGAATCTGTCTATTCTTTGTTTATGACCATTGGTCTATATCAAGATTAGCCTTGTTGCAGAGTTTTCTGAATGGTGATCAAAATTTTACCACTCTACTCTATTCAGGCTTGGAGTTAATTTAAGTGAGTTGCAGATGGGCTGGTAGAACCATGTATATATCAAATATTTTTCATTATGATTTTGGATACTTTCTTAAATATCTAAATGTACATGGTACAATAGATGAGTCACTTCTGAACGTGGAATGTTTGATTAAGTAGAACAGTAATATTTTTATAGAGATTTCATTTATGACAAATTAATGAAAGCATGGAATATAAAAATGTTGATACCTATTCGGCTTTATTTTAAATTAAGATTTATATTGTTGTATAATACACATTTGTTTTTTGTCTTTTCTGTCTTAGCATGTTGGCTGAAAAACTGAACATGACACCAGAAGAGTCAGAACGTTGGATTGTTGATTTGATCCGTAATGCGCGACTGGATGCAAAAATTGATTCCAAACTTGTAAGCATATAATTTATTTTTTATATATAAGAAAAAACTGCTAACAAGTATTTTTACATTATTGTTAAAGAAGTCAGTTATTTTAGATAACATTGACATTTACAACTTTTGTACGAAAAAAGTTATAAACATAATATATGATTGTTATTTAAAAAAATTATATTATTGATAGTATGTAATTATTAATTGTTATTAAGTATGGAGAAGGGGTGTCCAGATGAATGGAATATTAATTGTAATGAAATAACAATGTTATGTAGTACTGTATATAGATATTGGGATAGAAAATCTGAAAGAAATATCATTTCTGTTCTCTTTTATGACCAATGAGATAACTTGTTGAAATACCATGCTGGATTCTCTTACAAAGAACTACAGCCTAACAAGCCAAAATTCATACACCATGGGAAAGAGTTTTTTTCAATTTAGAGTGAAAGTTGTGCTTGAAATGAACAGTTTTCTCTCTTGTGAACTTGGCTTACAGTGCTATAATTCATTCAGTATTGCCAACAAGAAGTAAAGCTTTTCCATTACAGTACTGTAATGGAAAAGTAATACATGCCTCCAATTTTTATTTTATTTTTCCGTCATGATGGCAACTTCAGCAAATGTATTTCTTTCAAGTTTAACAGGGAAACCATCCACCTGTAGTCAGTCAAATCGCGTTTTCATTATATGCATAATGTACAATGGTTAGCTATGGTACAAAACATACAATACAATTTATGTATATATTTTGTGCCAATAAAATTGGCTGTTGCAATATAGCATCCTGTCTCAGTCACAGCAAAGCAACAAGTTAATTTCAATGTTCTGATTTTGGCTGGTTTCATCTTGATGTCCAAGGTTCTCTGATTGACAGTTCATACTATCTTTTACAGGATTTCTGACTGCTTGTTAGAGATTTTGAAAGGTGGCATTAATGTTTGGATATTTGTACTGGTGAAACCTGTTATGGAGCTGTCATTTAGCAATCCTTGATCTAAACTAATAGGTACTGGAGGAAGAATTGCCTTTGCTTCATGAAAAATGGGGTTTGTTTAAGAGGCATTGTTTTCCTTTGAATTACTGTGAGAATTGAGTATGGTCTGATTGCTTGAAGAAGACCAACCAAGTGAAAAGATAGTCATTCTGCCTTTATTGCTTTTCAAGCTTCTTGATGGGATGGATCAACCAAATGTGTTCTGTTGTTGTTAAGCTATGGATAATAAGCTGAACTGATGTCACAGAACTTGGTTTTTCTTTGCAATTCTGAGAAAACTTCTCTCTCCTTGACGCACTCTCTCTACATGGCATTTCCACACTGGCAGTTGACCCTATAGGTGAAGCCATGGCACACTGGCTTTTGGTATTCCAGATTGTATGTCCTGTATTATCTTTGTTCAAGTATGTGTTTATCTGCCAATTTGCATGTCATGCAGCTTATAAACTCAGAATAATCCATGGAGAAACCCTACTCCCTCTGCCAAGCTAAGCACAGCCCTGATTAAAGAAGCCTTATAAGAATTCCTCCAGTTTTTTTTTTACATTTAGTTATCTTATATTGATAGCATTGTAAATATATATATATATATATATATATATATAGTAGTAGTAGTAGTGGCATGTGATGCAAGAAAGCAAGTGTATGAGCTTATGCAGTATCATCCAAAAAAATACAAAACAATCCCCTCTAAATATTTGTCCAGTTCCTCCTTAAATTTATTTAACCTATCAACTTTCACAATGACAGATGGAAGTTTGTTGCTGGCTAAAGGCAAATTTCTGCACATCTAGTCTACATCTGTCCTTCCTCAATTTCAATTTATGCCCCCTTAGGTTCGTAATCTGAACAAGTGGAAGGATCCTATAAGAATTCAGCATGCTCAACCCATTCAAGGCCTTATACACCTCAGTCAGATCACCGCGCAGGTGCCTAGTCTCCAGCCACTGCAATTTGCAGAACTTAAGCCTCTCTTGGTAAGAGGATCCCTTCATTCCCCTCACCAATCTTGTTGCCCTTCTCTGTACACGCTCAAGCAAATCTACATCCTTCCTAAAATGAGGCCTCCAGACCTGTAGGCAGTACTCAAGGGGTGACCTGACCATTGCCTTATACAGAGGGATAATCACCTTTTCCTGCTAGCAAAATTCCTATATATCATTGACAAAACCCCATGACCTGCCCTGGCAGCCTGTCTGCATTGCTCAGAAAACTTCATATCTGAGTGCACAGTTACTCACAGGTCTTTTTCATTTTCTACCACCTTAAGTGTAGTACCACACAGTTGGTATGTTTCTCTGGGGTTACTTCTACTCATATGCAGTACTTTGCATTTGTCAAGGTTAAACTTCAGTTGCCACTTCTTGGCCCATCTGCCCAAATTATTTAGATCCTGTTGCAGTAGCACACTGCCATTACTGTCATTAACAACCCTACCAACCTTTGTATCATCTGCAAATATATATACAAATATACAAAACAACAGTGGACCCAACACTGAACCCTGTGCGACTCCACTAATAACATTAGTCCACGAAGAGCAGCACCCATTGATTACCACCCTCTGTCTTCTCCCACTTAACCATCCTTTTATCCATTATAGCAACTTGCCCTTAATACCATTCTGCTCCAATTTGTACAGTAGTCTTCCATGCGCAACAGTGTCAAAAGCTTTCCTGAAATCCAAGTATATGATATCAAAATTATTTTTTGCATCCAGTTCCTTTGTAACCACATCATAATAACCAATCAAATTTGTCAGACAAGACTTTCCCTTAACAAACCCATGCTGTGTCTGAATTATTGCTGCAGTCTTGTCTAGATGATCCTGCAATGCATCTTTAATCAGTGACTCCATTATTTTACCCAGAACAGAAGTTAAACTAACTGGTCTAATTACTTGTGTCAAAGCCGACCGGGCTAGCCGGGTGGGTAAAGTGCCTGCCTGGCAACCCAAAGGTCGCAGGTTCGATTCCCGCCTCGGGCTTGGATCAAAGTACTGCAAAAACCTTGGAAGGTGCATTATGGCCCCAAAAGCCTATGCGCCAACAACTACCCAAAAAAAAAAAAAAAATCACCCTTCAATTCACCCTCCTTTGTGAATTGGGGACACATTTGCACATCTCCAGTCCGTGGGAAATGTAATTTGGCTACTTTTCCCCATGAGATCGTGTGACTTTGTGTGACCTTTCCATCAACCTTGTTAGTTCCCATAAATAATAAACTTTATTTTCTCTAGAGTATATGGTCCTTCCCTGGTTTATATTTTGGCTTTTGGCTTGTGGATGAAATGATATGAAAGATATCACCAACTTTGAAGTGCATTTCCATTCTATTTGGTAGAGATTTCACAAATTTTTAATAGAAAAATTGGTAAAAAAAATTGCCTATGAATGCATTGAGTTACTCCAGAACAAATATAATGGTTTTCCATTGAAATTATAAATAGAAAAAAAAAATTTTGATATAGGTAGGGAAAGAGTAAGTTTAATGTAACCTCATGCAACTGCCAACAGATTAAACATGTTAACTTTTATTATATCTTAGTATGCTGAATTAGGTATTTTGCCCAAAATATTCTTTGGTTATTGCTTATCTTTAACCTCTAGGGCCATGTGGTGATGGGTACTCAAGCAGTATCTCCCTACCAGCAATTGATTGAGAAGACAAAAGCTTTGTCTTTCAGATCACAACTCTTAGGTATGAATCTTGAAAAAAAGATAAGTGCCACCTATCCAGATCGAGTAAGTTTTCCACTTATTTAATTTAAATCTTAAGTATAGGCTAAAAGTAATTACAGTAGACTCTCGATTTTCTGGGATAGATGGTAAAAAACAAATCCCGGATAATCAATTTTCCGGTTAATCCAAAAATACAAAAGTCCCCGACGTACGTAAGAGATACGTTCTAGGACTTCTTACTTCGTTGAGTTTTACGTAACTCGGGAACGAATAATAACATATTGCTACTATATTATTATTGACAAATCTGAATTCCGTGCAATACTTGTTAATGTTTGGCCATTTTCATACATCCTTATTAGTTTAATTTTCTGATCCAAATTGATGTCTTTCCTTTTCTTGGTCGATTTTCTAGTACCATTCTCTTAGTCGGTACGGTCAAAATGAAATTTTCTGAAAAGAACTTCACAGGGTTAAGGGGGAAACAAACTATTATCACGTCGCGCGAACTCACATTTTACTAAAGCACATTTCTGGAAGTCACTGCATATAAGCAATTTGCACCTTCTGAGTTACTGGGCTTTTTTGTTCGTGCATCTAATTATAAACGGATAGTAAACTCGATCTTATTGCATTTGCAATAATATCAATAGCTGGAATTGTGTGGGTTTTTATGTTATTGTGGTGAAACGTGTGTCCCCTTCACTGAAATCTTCAATCATATGAAAAAAAAACCCATAAATTGTAAGAATCTTCTCTTCTTTCCTATTTTTTTGCTTGTTACTCTATATCTCACTTGTGCAATTTGTGCATGCTATGATCGTCATTATTGATTGCTTATTTTGTTTATTTATTATTTTTGTTTTAAATTTTACAATCCTAAAAATAAAAAAATTTATGTAAATCCGTAGTTTCGTAAGTCGGGGACTTACTGTATCGAAAAATGTTCAGCAACCTACGTAAAAATATGGCGATGGATAAAAAACGAAAAAACTTACTACTCGCGTGTCCAATACGATGTGTCCCTTTATTTTTTGCAATGTTGATTTTAAGTCTAATAGCTTTCCTATATTTTTTTACGATGTCGATTTTATATCTAATAGCTTCTCTTTATTTTTTACAATGTTGCGTATGGTTTGGTCACAAACATTATAATGGTTCTTTAGAGATTTAACGGATAAACTAAACATTTGTGGTTGGTTTTTTTTTTTTTTTTTTTTTTTTTTTTTTTTTAGCTGCAGGTGTGTGAAAACAGTGGGGATTGCAAGATAATAGGTACACTAATCTCTCAGTGACGACTTATAATGCTGCTTGTCACTTATTTATTTAAAATATCTGTTTATACCTATTCTAGTTATTACTTGAATTTTTTGATTTCTGGTTTTTTTTTTTTTTTTTTTTTTTTCCTTTCTTTTAATTTGGAGTTTTGAAGTGTCCCGGTTAATCAAGAGTCTGTTGTTTTTGTAGATTTACACACTATAAGCTTCTCATTTTTAATACTGAGACCTAATAATTTAATTAAAGTTACTTTTGATCTTTAACTGCTAGTGAAATTAATCCTGTTTTAATATCTGTTTATAGTTATTTTCTTCTTTTTTTTTTTTTTTTTTTTTAATAATTCATCCCCCCTCACCCAAGGAAACTTTACAAAGTGCAACACTAACATATAAAAGGGTTAAGAATTTACAGTAAAATGACAATGATGATGGCTTTATTTGACATGCATATTTAGAGCAATATACAGTGGTACCTCGACATGAGTTTAATTCGTTCCGTAACCTTGCTCGTATGTCAAATTGCTTGTATCTCAAAGCAATTTTCCCCATTGAAATTAATTGAAATGCCATTAATCCGTTCCAGCTCCCAAAAAACCACCTCAGTTGTTTTTGTTAAGTGTTTTTGAATAAGAAAAATGTACTGTATTTACAAGAAGAAACATTTATTTATAAATAACAAATACATATTCTATAGAAACATAATAAAAGAAAAGGTGAAGTGCTTACGGAAGCGTATAATTTTCGTCATTGGTCTTCGCTTTTTTTGTCACGCTTTGCTCATTTTCACCTGCAGATCGTTTAAAAAAAACTGTCCAAGGAGGTTTGTTTCTTCCTCCCTTTCAGGATATTGCGGAAATGTGTTAGGCAAGTTTCGTTGAACAACTCTGATGCACGACCAGTTGCAACTTTTTTCGGGGTGATTTTTATCCACGAACTCTACAACTTTCTCCCACATTCCCAAGATCTCCTTTATATTTCTTGTAGAGATAACCTTCTCCATCTCTGGCTCCTCTTCAAAACTAATTTTTCGTTGAACCACCATATACTGCTGCGAATGTAGATCGTGTAACTCCTCGATTGTCAACTCCTGAGTCTGTTCCTCGACAAGTTCGTTCACATCTCTCTCATCCACCTCCAGACCCATGGATTTTCCCAGAGAAACAATCTCCTCTACCACTGACACTTCGGGTTCCAATCCTTCAAAAGCCCTTTCAGCTACAGCCTCAGGCCACAGCTTCTTCCATGCAGATATTAAGGTCCTCGTTGTAACACCCAGCCAGGCCTGATCAATAATTCTTAAGCATATCACGATGTTAAAGTGGTCCTTCCAGAACTCTCGAAGGGTAAGGTTTGTGTTCTCCGTCACTTCAAAGCAGCGCCGAAAAATGTGCTTGGTGTACAACTTCTTAAAATTAGAAATCACCTGCTGATCCATGGGCTGCAGGATAGGAGTGGTGTTGGGTGGTAGGTAGAGAACCTTTATAAACTTGAACTCTTCGAGTAAATCATCTTCGAGATTTGTTGGGTGAGCAGGGGCATTGTCGAGGACGAGAAGGACTTGCATGGGTAGGTTGTTTTCCTGTAGATATTTTTTAACAGAAGGGCCAAACACCAGGTTTATCCACTCCACAAAGAATTTCCTGGTGACCCACGCCTTCGGATTTGCCCTCCACATAACTTGTAGTTTTTCTTTTAAAATCTTATGTGACTTAAAGGCTCTGGGATTTTCCGAATGGTATACTAGCAGAGGCTTGATTTTGCAGTCGCCACTCGCATTGGCGCAAAGTGCTAGAGTTAATCTATCCTTCATGGGTTTGTGACCTGGCATCGTCTTCTCCTCTGCCGTTATGTAAGTCCTATTCGGCATCCTTTTCCAGAAAAGCCCTGTCTCGTCACAGTTGAAGACTTGCTGAGGGATGTATCCTTTGGCTTCTATCAGTTCGGAAAACGTTTTGATGTAAACCTCAGCTGCCTTCACATCCGAACTTGCTGCCTCACCATGCCTGACGACGGAGTGAATGCCGGTCCTTTTCCTAAAGTTGTCAAACCAGCCCCGACTGGCTTTAAACGAGTCTTCCGATTCCTCGTTTGTGGAAGTGTGTGGGATCTGCTTCAGCAAATCACCGTAAATCGCTCGTGCCTTCTCACATATGATACTTTGTGTTAAGAATCCTCCTTGAAGCTGCTTCTCTGTCACCCACACCATCAGTAGCTTCTCCATTTTCTCATGGAGAGAGGTCCGGAGCGCTTAGAAATTATTGTAACGCCCTTGGCTGGCGTTATACCCTTTATCAACTTCTTCTGTTTAAGCACAGTATATATCATTGATGTGCTACGCCTGTACATCCTCGCCAAGTCAATTACTCGCACACCTTGCTCATGTTTTTCTATGATTTCACGCTTTAATTCAATAGACATCATCTTCTTCTTCGGACCCATGGTTATAAAAATAAATTTGATAATGTTTTGTAAATGTACTAAAAGCAAAAAACGCGAACCCAACTTATCAAAAATGCTACGAAAACGAGGGAAACAAGCACACAGACTGAGGTCTAGTCTGAGGTGGGAGAAACTGTTAGACGCTGCACACGACCCCAACATGCGCCCCGCATGTTGGGGTCGTGTGCAGCGGTGTAGTGTGCGATTCCTCGTATCTCAAATCTTGCTCTCATCTCAAAGCAAAATATCGCTCGCTCGGCGGCTCGTATCTCAAAACACTCGTATATTAGGGCACTCGTATATCGAGGTACCACTGTATATGTATACAGTTGTAACACCATCATCATCTTCTTACCTCAACCTTAAGGTGAAAAGCTGATGTAACAGAACTACACTTAGTGCTAAAGATATACAAGGTGTGGCTATTAAATAACGAGACTGTTGCAATAAAATATGAAATATTTCATACCTTACAAGTTATCCCCTTCGAAATAATTGCCTTGGGCTTGCACACACACTGTTTCATATGTTTCTTCCAAGTGCAGAAACATCACTGGAAGTTATCTTACTGTGGATCACAGTAAGATAACTTTAACACTTTAACACTTTAGTTGTTTTTTTCTGAATGTCTTCAGTGGGCTAAAAATGGGTTCCCTTAAGTACACTTTTCAGTTTAGGGAAGAGAAAAAAGTCACAAGGATCTAGGTCTGGTGAGTAGGGTACATGTTCACACAGGAATTTGTTTTTTGGCCAGAAACTGGCAAACAAAGAGCATGGTATATGCTGGAGCATTGTCTTGATGAAGCATCCAACCATTCTTCCACAATTCAGGTTTTTTCATGCAGCCTTGTCAGAATTTCGTCATTGTACTGTGTTTGATTGGCAGTCTGATTTAATGAGATGTATTCAATCGTAATAATTCTTTTAATATTAAAGAAAACAAGAAGCATGGTTTTGATTTTCACGTTCTTGCTTTTTTTTTTTTTTTTTTGTCGGGGGATTGCTTTGTTTTTATTGCATTGACTGGAGATTAAATTTTCAGTTAATTTGTCCAACTGTTTCTTTGTTCATATTGAATCCTGATGCAACCATGCTTAAATGACAATCATTTCTAACCGATCTTCTTACCCTTTCACATTTTCATCAGTTTTCATGGATACCAGGCAGCTTCATCATTAGTCATCTTCCACATTCTCTCTTCCTTCTAAAAATCTTATGCTTTTCAAACACATGAGTGCTTGACATAGTATCTTCCCCATAAATTAGACATAACTTTCGGTTGGTGTTTTCTTTAGTTTTGTTAAAAATTTGAGGTTGACTCGTTCGATTCTTTTGTCTGTCATTTTTCTGGCAAACTGCAAATGCACAAGGTAATGAAAACCTATTTCATGCAAAGTGAATGAGCAAGTTGGAATGTGACTTGGCAGACAACTAGGGAAAGGTTAATGGTCAACTGCTGTGCCTTTGCTTCACATGTGGCACTTGGTGTGTAGTGGATGCACACAGTCTTGTTTAATAGCCATATATCTATATCTTGCTGATAATGAAAAACAGTTACTTCAACTGTTTCTCCCTTAGAAATTGATGAAATAATATTCTTACAGTAGTACCAGATTATTCACATCAGGAAACATACATTTATCCCTTCTGAAATACTATTTAGAGATGCATTTGCCAAACAAATTATGTGGGCAGATTTTTAGAAAATACTGCCACTTCTGATTTTGCTGCCATCACAATACCTTTTCATTGCATCCACATAGCAGTGGTCAGAGTTATAAATGAAACTTGCATTATTTTTGTGTAGGTTGTAGTTATCAGAAATTAACCCTGTATATCTCCAGAAATGAATGGAGAAATGGATTAGCTTTTTTCCATTGGTGATGCTACAAATCAGAGCTCTCTGTCCAATCTAAAGAAAGTACAAGATTTATATGAGGTTGGTTTAATCTGAGTCAGAGACTGAAATATTTTACTATTATTCTCTGCAGTCTTGTAACCAACAGTGTTTAGATGTGTTGATTCAGCGGTAATATTTTAACACAGTCCACTTGTTTTGAACAAAATTGTCAAAATATAATATTTCCTCTGTTGTAAAATCACTGTTCCTCTCATCCTTAAAAGTGAAGCTGAGTACTCCCCTCCCCCATATGCACAATTCAAAAATCAAAAGGGATAAGACATTTCAATAAACAATCACTGCTTTGCAAGCAGTATCTTTGTGTTGTTTTCAGAAGGAATTGGTATCTATGTGATGGGCATAATATTTAAATGCAGCCTGTACCATCTAGTAGATGGAGTGTTAAATGTGTTAGTTGTCTGATGGCACCAGGGATTTCCCCCATCTCTGCTAGTAGATGGAATTTGTGCTTTCAGAATCATTTGTCCCGTTCTCTTCAGGTCCAGCCCTCATTAGCAGTACAGATGGTAGGATCACCGTCCTCCCCACACCGGGTGGAAAAGACCCAAGTTCTAGTCATGTTGATGACAGGAGGAATTTCTATGGGCCTTTTTCACAACATGGCTGAGTTAGCCTCAGGTGAGGGTAGCATTGTTTTTTTCTCCCAAAAACTCTGGTTTTTCTGTCCAACAAAACAAATAATCAACCTCAGAACACGCAATTTGTGGTCAGTATACACGGAGCAATATGGCCTTAGTCACTAATGCTCCTAAAATCCTACTGCAACTACAACTCTTCAGGACTGGTTTACCCTCTGTCACATGGAATCTTCTATTTTTGTGCCATGACAAAGAGGTAACTGCCATCAAAGCTTCTGTTTTATGTTATTTTATCCTCACTTATGTTCTGTATTCATTTTACTCTGTGGATTTTTATTGCTTTTAGCATATTATTTATCATTCTTGACTTATTTTTATTGTACTTATTTTAATGACGTTCAGTCAGTAGTTTCAAGTAATCTTAATTTTATTATTGATATGATCCCAACACAGGCATTTTTTTCCAGTTTGTCCTGTTTTTAAATAATCTAAAAATTCTGAGTTGTGTTTTTGTTAAAATTAATGCTTTTAAAAACAAAATATGAATGTAACGTAACTTGTGTTTTTGGTTTATGTAAATAAATTTGTGTTATATAATTAAATGACAGTTAAATCTATCTCCACATTAGCTTGTTAAATAACTGGGCTATCTTCCACCCATCTTTTATTCAAAATTAATCTTAGTGTATTGCAAACAAAAATTATTAAAGAATGCTGTTTTTATATATATTTAAAGAATTTGTTTTTTTGTTTCAGATATCTCAATGGGGCGGTCAAGACTTGTAATAAAAATATTTTGTAATTTGGTGTAAAAAGAAATGCTGTGAATAAAGACTTCATACTTTCCTTTTTAATTTTTGTTGATTTATTGAATAATGCAAGCTAATTATCCTTGAAAGAATGATCTGCTCAACATTAATAAACTCCCTTTATGATATGCCAGCTTTTAGCATTAGCATTTAGCATTAGTAGAGGAATTTGATGCAAGAAAGCAAGCTTATGCAGCATCAGCCAAAAAAAAAAAAACCCACTTCCACTTCACCCCTCTGTTCGTTCAAAATACCTGTCCAGCTGAGCCTTAAACTTATTTAGGCTATCAACCTCCACCACAAAGGATGGAAGTCTGTTCCACCAACCAACCACCCACTGGCTAAAGGCAAATTTCCGCACGTCTATCCTACATCTGTCTTTCCTCAACTTGAATTTATGCCCTCTCAGGTGATTTTTCTGAGCTAGAGGAAGAATCCCATTAGCATTGAGCATGCTTAAACCATTCAAGGCTTTATACACCTCTATCAGATCACCTCGCTGGTGCCTAGTCTCCAGACACTGTAATTTGCAAAACTTAAGCCTTTCTTCGTAAGAGCACCCCTTTGTTCCATTCACTAATCTTGTTGCCCTTCTCTGTACTCGTTCCAGCAGCTCTACATCCTTCTTGAAATGAGGCCTCCAGACCTGTATACAGTACTCTAGGTGTGGCCTGACCATTGCCTTATACAATGGAATAATCACCTCCTTATCCCTGCTGGAAAAATTCCTGTATATCATTGACAATAATCCATGAGCTACTCTTGCAGCCCGTCTGCACTGCTCAGAGAACTTCATATCTGCCTGCACAATCACCCCCAAGTCCCTTTCATTCTCTACCACTGTCAGTGTAGTACCACAGAGTTGATACGTTGCTCTGGGGTTGCTGTTTCCCATGTGTAGTACTTTACATTTGTCAATGTTAAACTTCATTTGCCACCTCTCAGCCCACCTGCTCAACCTTTCCAGATCCTGTTGCAGCAGCATAGTGTCAGTAGTGTCCTTGACAACCCTGCCAACCTTTGTATCATCTGCAAACTTGGACATTAAGCTTGATATACCATCATCATTTTAATGGCATTTTCTTCAGATCCCATGGGCAATCCCATGAAGTAATGGCTCTAGCCCTCGTGTTTAAATACCTTCCCACTTTATATCACTTTAATGTCCTAAGAAAGAATAAGTCCAGATATAACCCTCCTTCCTCTTGATTTTTGGCTTTGGGAAAGGAATCCTAAGAATTGTACAGTTTTGTTTACTTTCACAGGTATTATTATTCCCGATGCAGGTGACATTTATCACTGTCACAATATTAGCTTTGTGTATGTGTGTGCATGTGTTTGATGTGGCATCAATAAATTCCATTTAATGACAGTTATATTAAAAATATGTCTAGTTTGACTTAATACATTTTTCATTTCTTTTAAAGCAAAAAAAAAAAAAAAAAGCAAGCATATAGCGCATTTAAACATGTTGGTTTTACTTAATATGAACCATTGCTTTATAAATGCTGTAAAAAAGCTAAAACAGTCAATATTATCCCTCAGAATACTGATTAAATATTAAACAGCCTCCAAAAAGGAGGTCCCACTTATATTCTCTTGAAAAAGCCATTCCATTTGAAACTGTATAATAGCAGTTTACTGTAATAAATAACAAAATAATCCTGTGAAGAATTTACAATACCATAAAGGATGAACAACCTTGTTCATCCTTTATGGTATTGTAACAACCTTGCCAGACACGTGCAAAACAAGTCAGTTAATGTACACATTTCATTTAGGGCACATTTAGATCTTTTTTTCTTAAATTAAATGAATTTTTTTTCTCTAATTAATAGAAGTGGAAAGTAAATATAATTATCTCCTTATCTATTAATTACTAAAATTATAGCTTTATAGAACACTTAATAAAACTATAGTTTTACATTCTCTAAACTTAGCTGTGCAGTTTAATCACAACATATAATATTCATTACTCTCCTCCCATGTACTCTTTTAGTCTTTTCTCTCTACATATATATATCACTTCACAAGTGATACCACAGTCATGAGTTTTGCATAACAATACACACAAAGTGTGTATTGTTATGCAAAACTCATGATTGTGGTATCGATTATGTAAAATATTAAATATTTTTAAAGGGCCCAAATATAAAATTTCGTGAAATCTGTCCACTGGGGGTTAAGTTGTTACTTGCAGACGGATGGACGGACATGGTGAAGACAGTGGGCACATATACATATATATTTATGTGAATGCACCTAAAAACAAAACAATTAGCCCAGCCAATATTTTTTTGATATTTGCACTAGCATAATTTGTCAAGGAATTGGCATAGCACCTTTAATATAGTCTTTCTCAGGCTTCTGTTTCTTTCAGGAAAAAGAAGTCAGTTACAAATAAGCAACTTTGACATATGAGGCTTGTTTTTGTTCTACAAAAATGTTTTAAGGTTTGGGTTTTTTTTTCTGAAGATACTATATTGTCGTATAAATGTGTTTTTTTCCCTTCGGCAAACCGAATCCCCTAAATTACTATAGACCACATCTTAACAGTCATTGTTTCCCATATCACAAATTTCAGGATATAACTAATATAAAATTTTGTATAACCTGTAAGCATTGTATAACTAATATACAATGTAGAATGTACAGTTGTAGTCGTAACTATGGTTCGAAAGAAAAATTAAATAAAAATTACGAAGTCAATGTGATAATGATAAATAATAAAGGCAACAACTGTTCGTGGACAATGACAGTGGACCTATGTTTTACTCCATGTAATCACTGTATTACATCCACACTGCTTGAATTGCATCAACACATGCAGTTCGATTTACTCTTAATTTCTTATATCATTCAAAAGAGAACAGTCATTTTTCTGTTGGTTTAATCTATTTTTACAATTATCAAGGCCAGCTAAGGCTTGATTATTATTCAAGTTTCTGCAATGAAGCTTAGGTCTATTGGTTAATGTGGCCTTTGTGCACACCATTCTTACTCAGTTCTATTTAAGCATAAAAGATAAGTGCCTGAGACTATGAAGCAGCAAGATTGATTGCTTTTCCTTCTGCTTTGAGAAACTGTCCTTTTCTGCAATTTACTCTCAAAAGCAGAAGTGATTCTCAGTTGTATCGTACATTTCAGTAAAATATCAAACATGTAGTAATGGTGGTGCAAGAAAGCAAGTTTATATAGCATCAGCCAAAAACACTACACACTTCTCCTATCCATACCCTCCAAGAATTGTCTAGTTCTTCCATGAATTTATTCAAACCATTTACTTCCACAACAATCAACCACTGGCTGGCTGAAGGTAAACTTCCACAAATCTATCCTCCCTCAGCTTGAATTTATGCCCTTCATGTGTGTACTCTCTGCAAGAGGAAGAATGCCATTCACATTCAGCTTACTCGATCCCTTAAACACCTCAATCAGTTCACTCCGAAGGTGTGTAGTCTCCAGAAGTTTCAATTTGCAGAACTGAAACCTTTCTAGGAAAGGGCACCCTTTTGTTCCATTCACCAATCTGGTTACTCTTCTCTACCCATTCCAGCAGATCTATATCCTTCCTAAAGCGAGGCCTCCAGGTGCAGCCTAACCATGGTCTTGTAGAAAAGGATAATCACCTCCTTATCTCTGATAGCAAAGTTTCCATATATCATTGACAAAACCTTGTGAGCTATTTAACTCCCCATTAGAGTTTGATAAACTTCTGGCATCCCCTCCCTGAAATATTTCTCATATGTGAATGTACATGCAATATACCTATTTAATTTGTCAGCAACCTGAGCAGAGTCATCGGGTTAACCCATTAACATCATGTGGCCCAATGTGATTCAGTCCCTTCCTTCTACAGTTAATATATACATAGATGTATTTGCTGCTTTCCTTTGCCAGAGATTTCTCATAATCTTAGCCTTAGCTTCCCTAACCTCCTTTATGACTTGATTACAGACTAATTTATATCCGTCCCGTGCACTTTTCTTCTCTGCCACATCTCAGTAGTTCATCTGACATCCATTTAGGCCTTGAACAGTATGAAATCGTTGGTACGATTTCATACTGTTCAAAAAGCCTAGTAGCTTTGATTAATTCCCTGGATACATCCTATTTAGAATTTGCTGTTGGTAGCATCAATTCCTTCCTAACCGTGCACAATTTAAAACTGTAGTAGTAGTACTATGATTTTTAGTGTTTTCCACCAACCGTGGAATAAAACGAAAGACGAAAAAAACCCAAATTTTTTAAAAATATTTAATATTTACAATAAATTATTTACAAACAAAATATTACTGATAGTAATTTTAAAATAAAACAACTGTGATATATACAGGATAATAATAAAATGCCGAATTTAAAATGCAATAAAATATACTAGGTTAAAAGCGCTAAAATACTAACTGAAGCTTTCAAAGGCTTCTGCCTTCTTTCTCAACAGTGTAATTTCTGTTCTGCGGTGCATCATTAAATACCAGCAGGTTCACGGTGCATCTCACGTGAACATGTACTGTTCCCGTCAGAACCGGAAGTGGCTCGGGAGCGTTTCAGGCAAAAACGTTCATCCCCCTCCAAGGATTACCGCCTCAAAGAGGGGATGAATGCGTGTGCCCCTATCTCTATTTATATTTTTCTCAGTAGAACTAATTCGCAAGCTCTCGAGCCACTTGCGGTCCCAAAATCTATGCGCCCGATCAGTGATGACCGCTTCATCTGGGGAGATTTGATGTTGCTTCTCCCAGAAATGTTCAGCTACGGCGGATTTGCCATACTCTGCATTTCTTATCGCATTTGTGTGCTCCCCCAGACGATCTTTGAGACGCCGTTTTGTTTCTCCCACAACGTTTTTGCCCGTTGTGAACGTTTTTGCCTGAAACGCTCCCGAGCCACTTCCGGTTCTGATGGGAACAGTACACGTTCACGTGAGATGCGCCGTGAACCTGCTGGTATTTAATGATGCACCACAGAACAGAAATTACACTGTTGAGAAAGAAGGCAGAAGCCTTTGAAAGCTTCAGTTAGTATTTTAGCGCTTTTAACCTAGTATATTTTATTGCATTTTAAATTCGGCATTTTATTATTATCCTGTATATATCACAGTTGTTTTATTTTAAAATTACTATCAGTAATATTTTGTTTGTAAATAATTTATTGTAAATATTAAATATTTTTAAAAAATTTGGATTTTTTTGTCTTTCGTTTTATTCCATGGTTGGTGGAAAACGCTAAAAATCATAGTATGAGTATACCCAACCCCAGAGGCCTATTTGAAGAACTGTAGTAGTAGTGGTGGTGGCATGTGATGCAAAAAAGCAAATGTATGAGCTTATGCAGCATCAGCCAAAATAATAAAAAAAAATCACACCATTCCCTCCAAATGCCGGTCCAGTTCCTCCTTAAATTTATTTAACCTATCAACTTCCACAACGACAGATGGAAGTTTGTTCCAGCAATTAACCACCCTCTGGCTAAAGGCAAATTACTGCACATCTTTTCTACATCTGTCTTTTCTTAATTTGAATTTATGCCTCCTTAGGTTCGTAATCTGAACAAGTCCCATCAGGATCCCATCAGAATTCAGCGTGCTCAACCCATTCAAGGCCTTATACACCTCAATCAGATCAATGCGCAGGTGCCTAGTCTCCAGCCACTGCAATTTGCAGAACTTAATCCTCTCTCTTGGTAAGAGGATCCCTTCATTCCCCTCACCAATCTTTTTGCCCTTCTCTGTACACACTCAAGCAAATCTACATCCTTCCTAAAATGAGGCTTCCAGACCTGTAGGCTGTACTCAAGGCGTGGCCTGACCTGATCATTGCCTTATACAGAGGGACAATCACCTCCTTTTCCCTGCTAGCAAAATTCCTATATATCATTGACAAAACCCCATGACCTGCCCTGGCAGCCTGTCTGCATTGCTCAGAAAGCTTCATATCTGACTGTCAGTCACCCTTCTTTTGCAGGAAGAATTGCTGCTGATAACCAGATCAAGAGCATTGTTACCTATCTAACGTGTGGTGCTGTAGAAAACAGTCATCCAAGAAATCCACAGAAGTCTTGCTTGTGTGTGAGTGACAAACCACAAATTCCGGTCAACATCTGGGAAGTTAAAATGCCCCATTATGAGATATTCTGAATTACTGGCCCACTCTATTTTCCTGTATAGCTATTTGGTATTCTAATCACAGTCATTAGGCCTCTAACACACTCCTACTCTCAATTTTGTTTTCTCAGTTCTTATATGATATCACACCAAACTGACTGTGTTCTGCTCGTCACTCAAGTCAACTGAATGCACTGCCTTAAATTTTAATATTCTTAACTAAGAGAATAACCCTTCCACCTGTCTTGTCTGTCCTTCCTATATATACATTGTACTCCCCATATTCAAATTCAGCATCAATTATATCTGAGTGACACTACGTTAGTAGAGGCATATAATGCAAGAAAGCTAGCTTATACAGCATCAGCCAACAAAAAAAAAAAACTTCCTATTTCACCCATCCATTTGCTTCAAAAGTTTGTCTGCTGCTTCCTTGAATTTATTTAAGCTATCAACTTCCACAACAAGAGATGGAAGTTTGTTCCAACATTCAACCACCCACTGACTAAAGGCAAAATTTCTGCACATCTATTCAATAACTGTCTTTCCTCAATTTCAGTTTATGCCCTCTCAGGTTTGTAATTTGAGCAAGAGGAAGAATCCCATCAGCATTCAGCCTGCTCAACCCATTCGAGGCCTTATACACCTCAATCAAGTGCCTAGTCTCCAGATGCTGCAATTTTCAGAACTTAAGCCGTTCTTCCTAAGAACACCCCTTTGTTCCCCTCACCCATCTCATTGCCCTTCTCTGTACTCATTCCAGTAATTCTACATCCTAAAATGAGGCCTCCAGACCTGTACACAGTACTCAAGGCGTGGTGTGACCATTGCCTTATACAAGGGGATAATCACCTCCTTATCCCTGCTAGCAAAATTCCTGTATATCAATAACAAAACCCCATGACCTACTCTGGCAGCCTGTCTGCACTGCTCAGAAAACTTCATATCTGACTGCACAATTACCCCAAGTTCTCTTTCATTCTTCACTACCCTGAGTGTAACACCACCCAGTTGGTACATTTCTCTGGAGTTACTGCTACCCATATACAACACTTTGCATTTGTCAATGTTAAACATCAGTTGCCACTTCTCAGCCCATCTGCCCAACTTTTCCAGATCCTGTTGCAGCAGCGTACTATCATTACTGTTGTTAACAACCCTACCAACCTTTGTATTATCTGCAAATTTTGACATTAAGCTTGATATACCTTCATCAATATCATTGATAAACATACAAAACAACAATTGGCCGAACCCTGGGGGACACCACTAATAACATTAGTCCACAAAGAGCAGTGTCCATTGGTTACCACTCTCTGTCTTCTCCAATTTGTACAGTAATCTTCCATGAGCAAGTCTTCCACATCTCTATTCCTACAATGTCTGCATTCGAAGACTTAATCAGCGCTTAAAATTCATCAAATTTATTAACAATGATCCTAATATTAGTGTACATGCACCTGTTCTTACTCTTAGTTACCCTAACACAGCCCATGCATTCATTTGTTCAATGATGACTCACAAGGCCTGAAATCCTAGACACCTTGCTTTCCAAGCTGCTGCATGTATCAATAGTAGCAGTGCAAGAATCACCTTTGCCTGCAGCTCTAGTTAAGCTATTAGTCTGCGTATCCTCCAAACTAGCAGTTTTCTGACCCACATATCACTGCCCTTGCAAGCATCAGCAAATACTCTTGAACCCCTTCTATTCAAGTGATTCCGTGTAAAAACGGTCTTTCTCTCCTGTTAACAAGCACATAGACCATGCTGAGAAAAAAATTTACTCCACAAGCCTTGCACATTCTATTCTCTTTGGGGATGAACTGATTGACAACGCTCTCAACATATACTCTGTGCTATCGTGTCTGGGCAGAATTGCAGACACTCAAAAATCAATCCTAAATGGTGACATTGCCCTGTACTTTTAAGCAAGTCCTCAGATCTCTTATTCTTAGTGTCATTAGTGCCAATATCACCTTTTGTGCCGTTAAAAGATGATATCTGCTCTATGTCATCTACTTTTGTCCCCGGCAGACATACCCTAGTCCTATTCACCTATCCTTGCACAACATATTTTCCGTTTCCCTAACAATAGAGTCGCCAACAATTACTAGCTCCTGTGGAATCAGCACATTCTGCCTTGAAGATTGCCACTGTGTTGTCTACTGAAGATGCCTCTCTCAAGCAATCAAATGTTTCACTTCACTTCATCTGGAATTACTAGAGAGAATGCACAGTACCCTGCATTTGTCAATGTTAAACTTCATTTGCCATTTCTCAGCCCAGTCTGTCTAATTTATTTTTCTAGATCTTGTTGCAGCAGCAGCATACCTTAATTAATTACCCTACCAACCTTTGTATCATCTGCAAATGTAGACAAGTCCAGTGTATCATCGTCAATATTAATAAATGCAGAAAACAAGAATGGGCCTAGCACCAAATCCTGTGGAACTCCACTAGCAGCTAGTCCACGAAGAGCACTGGCCATTGATAATCACTCTCCGTCTTCTCCTATATTCGACCATCCCTTTATCCATAGCAGTAACTAGCAAAGAGTTTAAAAATATTTCTTGACTAAATTTCTGAGAGTATGAAAGAGGTTGTTTATGTATGGGTACTGCATAAACAACAACCTCTTTCATACTCTTAGACATTTAGTCAAGAAATATTTTTAGATTACACTACTCGCACCATCAAGCATCTCTCATATTGTGGAGTTATACTTCATAACTGAGTTGTCACAATTGCAACAACAGGGTAACTACCCACCCACCGATGAGCAAGCCAACAAGGTTTGAAACGGTGCTGTGTAGGTGGCGGTATCCACTGAGAATAAGTAACATTAGTCTTCTCCACTGGTGAAGCGTTACTTGTTCAAAGCAGTGCAATACCTTGGAAACTCGTGAGGGTGATCACAATATGAGATATGAATAAACGATGCATTCATTCTTCCTGGGTAGTAGAAATGATGGAATTGCAGTACCCATGCATAAATAACAAAAAAGCTGTTCCAGCAAAAAAAGTTGGCAAAACACATCTAAACTGCAATGCAACAAAAAAAATGTCAGAAAATACTACAGATGATCATTAATAACCCATTTTTCAGCGCACTCGTTAAATGTAGTTAATGTACCAGCTAACACAACGGTTAACAATGGGCAATAGATTTTTTGTGTATGCATGCAGGCTCGATCTCAGTGTGCGTGACCGCGGGAGGTATGATTGCAACCTTCCCATCCCCCACTAAAGAGGTCCCGTTCGTCCTGGTAAGGCACAAAGGGTGGGACAAACTAATTCTTTCATTAGGCCCATTTTCGCAAACTATAAGTCAGGCCCTGCTTGCTCCGGAATGTCGTTAGCGTTTTGTCATATCAACGACCACCATAATATGGGCCCCCATAGACAAAAGTATATCCAAATTCTCAAACAGATCCAAATGTGAAATTTGAAACTCGTATAGAAAGTCCTTTTTAATATTTTGTGGAGGGGTTTAAAAAAAATTAAATTTCACACACTTACAAAAGAGAAAATTATAATCCTATGGTATAAAGAACCGATTTGCAAATAATGATTGTTCGGATTTATGTTTCATTCATATCACTATAAAATATCTAAACGGTTGTGTCCGTATTAACAACCACTGGTACATCAATAGACAAACCTGCCACGGGCGTTTGTTTAAAACTGACCAGAGTTGGCTTTGTGTGAAATGACAAAACATTCCAACGGGCACTGAAGAATGCGAACACACCCATACGGACGTATGAAACCACGATTTTTTTTTTTTTTTTAATAGATGCTTTGTGATTAATCTACTCATTCTGCAGTTTTGCCCTTTACTTACTAGATCGTACTCGATTTAAATTGGTGTACACACTTTTCCTGTATAGTAAGTAGCGTTCATTCAAGAGTATGATTCAGCGGAAGTGAGTCAGGGAGACATTAGTAACTGCTGTGGAAGCATTTAGTTAATGGAGGGTTCAGTAACAGAAGTTCTGTACGCCCCAACCAATTCTTCGAAAGAATCCATGTGATATTCATGAGTTCGTAGAACTACAATCAGATGGCGCCAGTTTTTACATTCCCTGGAGATACGTTGGAAGATGCAATACACTGCACCAAAGGTTGAGTTCCGTTGAAATAGTACGCAAGGAGAATACGAAAGATTACCGGGTATCAGAAAGCGTCACCAAGACTGGTGCCCAATTTCCCGTAATGAAGCCAAAAATACCCAAATTTATGCTTATTACTTCTAATTTATTTCAGAAGATTTCGAAATGTCCTGCAGTGTTATAAGACGATCTCAAAGTAACATTTGGAAGAATCGTCTGCTTTAAATGGTGCAGTAACGCCCATACAGATACGCATTGCAATCAAGGAATTCAAACCTTTAATTTTGATGACATGAATAATTTCAACGATAATAAAAGTAAAACCGTGGGTGTTTCAGTGCAGCCACCCACCCACGCCTATAGCTATAACGATGGCCCTGAATAATACTGTATTTTACCACAATTAATAGAATAAGGACTTATGTAACCACTTAATGTTAAGTGACATATTTATAATGAGTTTTTTATAAGCCCGCCCCTGCTTTCTCTTTTGTAACCAAGCAATTAACGTTTACTAGCAAGCCAATCGTGTCTTTAGGTTTGGTTCCGATCCCTCCATAAAGGTGAAATAATGACTAATTTCTCAGAATACTTACACATAAGCTACTTCCAACCCATTTAATCCGCGGTACACATCAAACAAAAAGATTTACCAATGAATGATGTCAGCTATCACACGCTACCAGATCGCGACCTTAGAGTAATGAGACTAGACTGATTTCATAATAAATGCAGGATACTTTTAATGTTATAAGAAGAAACTTCTAAGTTTCTACAACTTCTTTTAAAAGGCACTTCATCAATACACATGGCCGAATCAGTCAGAAGGGGAAGTCGGATTTTCCATCATGTATCGAGTTTTTCATCCAAAATACAGTCAAACCGATCACAGAATATACACGCAATTTAACACACGATAATACTGTATATCGTGTTTTTAGTACTTATCCAGGTCACCTAAGGCTACAAGGGCTTCACTGCCTCTGGATAAATACTTCAACGCAACCCGGCCCTTCAGACAGCCAATACACTCACTGTCTTTAATAGCGATTCGGCAAAAGATTTTTTTTTTTATTGAATTTTGGAAAATAGGAAAATTAAAGAAGTCTCGAGAAAACAGATCTAATGAGTGCAGCAGATGATCTATGCCTTTATTATTACACATTTGTACCGTTTGTTTTAGAATTATCACTAAGGAAGTTAAGGCCATGAGGGGTCGATCTTGATTAAAAAAACACCTTCGTTTAAAATCTATTCTGTTATTATCTCACACAAAGAATATATAAAGGATTTTTGTACCAGTATTCTGTTACGACAGATCACAAGTCAAAAGTTTTACGTCCGAAATTCCTTGGGGTGTCGTTTTTGATTCCAAGGTATGACGTGAGAATATTTGTACTGGTTAATCGTCAAGATAACAAAAACTTTTTGGCCTTCTTGTAACTCGCTTTA
This sequence comes from Mastigoproctus giganteus, assembly GCF_048544385.1. Lineage (NCBI taxonomy): Eukaryota > Metazoa > Arthropoda > Arachnida > Uropygi > Thelyphonidae > Mastigoproctus > Mastigoproctus giganteus. Next base: position 234,881,548 of record NC_143578.1, read on the forward strand.
AATTAATAGTAATTAAGGACACTGTTGGTTTCTTAATGGATTCTAAATTAGGTCAGCTTAACAAAAATAATCACGATTTTTGCCTTGTACCCAAGAACCCATTAGACTCACTAAGTTAATGATTTTTAATTCATTGAAAACTAAAAATGAAATTCTAGTAACCTATGTTAAAACAATCAAGCAGCAGAAAAGTATTTTTCAGTTGAGCCTCGAAAGTTTAAAGAAAGATTTGTTGTTGTAGGAGCACCAGCGACCAAGGCCATATTGCTCTGTGTATATTGTCTATTAATTTGCGTGTGGTCTGAAGTCAATTTTCTGTTTGCTGGAAGAAAAACCCGAGTTTCTGAAAAAGAAACATACCATGAACCCGAGACCGACCAACTCAGTCACGTTGTGAAAAAGGCCCATAACAATTTCTCACGTCATCGACAGGACTCGAACTCGGGAAACAAGATCACAACACTGGAGCACACGCCTTAATCCCAGATCTGTCACCGTGCGACTTTTTTTCTCTTCCTGAAAATTAAAATCCACCTCAAAATAAAAAAAAGGATCTGAGAACTTAGCAGACATTCAGAACACAACTCAGCAATTAAAGGTGGTATCTTCTGAGGACTTCCTCTGCTTTAGATCTTGAAAATTGCGAATGGAGCGCTGCATAGGCGCGGCTAGAGAGTACTTTGAAGGGGATAAACATTGAAATTGTTGTATTTAAAATAATAAATGACTTAAAAAATATTTCTCCTTTCTTTTTTAGCCGCATCTTGTATCTCTTATTTTCCTTTTCTGATGGTAGAACATGTCGACAGGCATGTGCTGCTAATGGCTCTCATGCCTGTTATATTTTGGATTGTTCACAGATCCCTTATGTAAAGTACAATTATAGTCAGTTCTGGAAATTGAAATGTTTAGGACTCTGCTGTCAGTTAGGAAAATTGATGGTATCTAAAATTTGTTCTCTGGCAAGATGAAGACAGGTTGGAGTAGAGTCACAATGAACCACATTCAATTGCGTGACAAATTCACGTTTTTTTTTGTTGTTGTTGTTGTCGAGTTCTGCAGTATACTGACTCCCTTCAAATCAAATCAGAAACAAAACTCGAAAATGGGAAGGACAGCCAAGCAAAACCAAAACCAAACTGGAAATCGCATATCAAAACGAATTTGCTTCGATGAACGGAAAAGCTACATTATCAAACTCTGTCAGAGAAATTTGTTATTGCTAAATCAACCATTAGAGATACTGTAAAATATCGAAAACCCATTACAGAAACTTGGTCTAGAAATTGTGGTGATGGCAGAACTCGCAAATTGAAGAAAACTGATAACAAAATAAATCAGTAATGTTCATTCTTTTTATTTAAAGATGTGCAAAAGAAATGTCTCTTCTCAGCCAAAACTTACCAGAACAAACGACCGGAATCCTTTAGAGTAGAGCATAGAATGGATGACAAAAAGCTGTTCCGCTTCGTAAAATGCGTTAGTAATGTCATGCATACGCGTTTACTTCCTTCTGCACCTATTATCCTGAGGATCGTTCGGTTTCGTAAAATTTTTCATTTACCATTTAGCGTTCGCTGTGAATCGTTATATTTTAATCGCCTTCGTGGATAGCACAGTTGGTAGAATCGCCGTTCTCCTACACTACGAAAAGACCTGAGTTCGAGTCCCATCAATAGCGGAAGGAATTGTTATGGGCCTTTTTCACAACGTGGCTGAGTTAGTCTCAGGCGAGGTAGCGTGGATTTTTATCCCAGAAACTCAAGTTTTTCGTCCAGCAAATAGAAAACGACCACAGAAGACACGCAATTTACAGACAGCATACATGGGCAGCACAGTTGGGAGGATCGCAGTCCTTCCCACACCGGGTGGAAAAGACCTGAATTAGAGTTCTGTTGATGACGGGAGGAATTTTTATGAGCCGTTTTCATAACGTGGCTGAGTTAATCGGTCTCAGGCGATGGTAGCATGGTGTTTTCTCCCGGAAACTCGGGTTTTTCGTCCAGAAAACAGCAATTTACAGACAATACACACGGAGCAATATGGCCTTAGTCGCCGATGCCCCAAAAACTATTATAACAACAATATTTCAATCCCCTGCTAATGCTGCAAAACACTGGAAATCAAAATTAAAAACCTTCACTACAAGATTTATTTGATTCTGCCAATACACCCCTTTTTTTTTTTCTTTCTTTCTTTTTTTTTTTTCTGCCCAAAACGTGGCTGTGGCTCTTCGTCTTCTGATTTTTCATTCTAAATCCCTGCGATTTTTCCTTGCTCCTAAAACTAAACTTTTGCATTCAAAGGGCAGAGATTATGACAATTCAAAGATCCAGAATCTGAAACTACTTCAGCGTATGAACGTTTTGATCACACCTTGTACTTTTCTTTATGAAGTACTGTTTAGTTGGAATGCAAGAGTAAGATAACTCGTGATGATTTGCTTTTTAATATAAGAGATTATATATATTATTATTGTTGTTAGTCTGATTGGTGGAAAATGTTTTCCTTATGTATTATAAGCTGGCTACGTTTAGCTTCGCCTATGTGATTTTTATCAGTCTTCAATTAAAAGTATTACAGTTGCAAAATAAACCCAGAGGGAGCAAAAATGCAGTTTTACCATCCATAAAAAAGTATTAAACTACGAAATCAACGAGACTTGTGTACAACTGTATTAAACACCAGCGCAACCTTCCTTCGTTGGCGCCACACTTTTTTTTTTTTTTTTTTTTTTCAGTAAGAATTTCCTCCTCTTTCTTTCCTCTCCATATGAGAGGAGGAAAGGTTTACAATCGTGTGTGGTTTAAACCTTCCGACGTAGACTTTTGTCTTACTCTCATTTCATGCATGATATCTTCGGTCTGTCTATATTAAACATAAATATTCTGCTTCATTTTGGGAAACAAATTTGTAAATACCTGATGAAGGAGGTTCATATATTTATTTGTAATAGGTAGAAATCAGGATATTTTGTCGTTGGCGCTCACAGCTGTAAAATTTCCTCCTAAAAACTAAGAAACGATACGCCTAGCAGATGTTCACATCTCATCGTACATTAAAAAAAAAAAAAAGAAAAGGAAAAAAAAAGTAGATTTCTTACACAGAAGTCGAACGGTTTACTCTTGGGCGTGTTGGCCTAACCCAAAGCCAACGTTCCAGTACATCCCAAACGTGTTCAATGGGGTTAAGGTGCAGTCAGGCTTTAGTGGGGCAATAATCCCCTAAAGCCTAAATAAATTGAGAAAAATACTATGCTTTTTTCTAAATTATATAACAGCTATTGGTGTTGTGCATATGCAGTGTGGTAATTAAGTTTTGGACTGGTGCTGTTGCGGCCATGTTCGATGAATTTGAAAATAAACGGAAATGGTAAGTTGTAGTTCAGACTTCTAGCAGATGGTGGTACAGAGATTGTTCAGTAGGCTGACACGTTACAAGTAACATCCAGTTTCGATAGTAGGGTTAATGTTCCGTGTCATGATTTTTTAATATTAAATTTTGCTTTAAACTAGGAAAAGCATCTGCAACAGAAACGTATGAAATGTTAAAAACTGTTTATGGTGATGGAACTTTGTCGTACCACCAGTGTTTCTTAAAAATATAAGTGGTACAAAGACGGACGTGAGGATATATGTAAAATGTGGTGACAAAATGTGTAATATGATATTACAGAGTAAAAAAAAAAAAAAAAAAAAAAACCATGAAAGATGTTTTATTTTATGTGAAAATTTGACGAAAATCAAAACTCTTTTAAACTTTAAACAGTTTGTAGGGGCCCGAACACGTTCGGGCCCCTACTTAATGAAAATTGCAAAAACAGGAGACAGCCAAAGACGCCGGGCCCTAAATGGCCCGGAGGCAATTGCCTTGCCTGCCTACATGGTAGCTACGCCACTGGCTAAGATAGCAAAAATGCACTATGATTTATTCGCGGAAGTTACTTTTCTTCTAAAGATCGTTTACAGATTTGTGCATTTCAGAACTACAGGTGTTAATGGACCCAGACCAGCACATTAGGCTGACACACGAGCGCCAACACTTTTTTCGGCTCGCTCTGCAGAAGTTCTGCGCCACCACAGATGAACAAGGTGGAGATGGGCAAATGCCTAGGAGACATCAGCGATACCACACGCAAACACACATCTTCTAAAGAGCGACTGTACAAATCTCAAATCCGCTGCTTTACAGATTCGCTCTACTCCTTGTCACACAGAGTCAGTTTCTGCTGCATGCCTTTTTTATAGATACTTCCATGGGCACTATTCGGAATTGGCATCTAATTCCGCCGCGGCCTTTCAAACCAGCCAACTTCCATTCAATGCCCTCAACCAACCAACATCCATTCACAGTCCAACTCCAAAGTCACAGAACCAGCTTTTCCTCTTCCACATTTCCAGTCTACTTCTGTCCTCTGTAAAAACCTTCCTTCCCGAAAATTACAATCTACGGAGATTCAAGTCTAATCTCAACGAGTATCTTGTCTTCTCGACCTACGCACAGTAGTAAGTACTACAGGTTCCAATCAATATCTTTCCTGTTTCGCATCACCGTAATAAATATATAAATAAAATAATAATTTCAATCGAGAAAACATTTTTGCGATTGAAATTTAACTGCCTTGCTGCTTGACCTAAACAACCCAACTTAATTTTAAAGGAGTGCGGATGGACTTACATTCATTTTTAGTTCAATGCAGCTGCCATTTCTGGTCAAAGGCAGAGTATACTTCAACTGCATACACATTCAAATGTCCCATCAATTCATTGACTGTGTGGGGCTTTATTCACTAGTTTTCCTGTCGGTTTATGTTTCAGATGACATTAATTACCCAGTTACTACCACATTACTACCCTATTCAAGTCATTGTAACTCTATTTGTACTCGTCTTAAGCAGTTTTATGAAGTACATATAACAAGAAAAGGAACACGATTTTCTTGGCTTCCAAAAAAAGTAGGTTTAACAAAAAAGATCTGGAGGCCCATTTTGTAAAAAAAAACACGGAAAATTCGGGAAAGCAAACAGTTATCATCGTTTTTAAGAGAAATTCGTCTAAGAATAAGATACAACCTAAAGAATCACATACCAGTTTTCAATCACAAAAGTAACTAAATTAATCCGAATTTTAGACGAAAAAAAAAACAAAAACTGCCATATAAGGGCCTCCAAAGAACTAACTTATATGTCCATAAATTGCGTGTATTCTTTGGTCGAACTGCCTCTTTTGCTGAACGAAAAACCCGAGTTTCTAGAGGAAAATTTTACTATCTACGCCTGAGACCGACTAACTCAGTCAAGTAGTTGTAAAAAAAAAAAAAAAAAAGAAGAAGAAAACATGAACGTTCCATGCGTCATCGACAAGTCCTGGATTCAAACTCAGGACTTTTCCACGTAGTGTGGGGGAACTGTCCTACAGGAATCTGGTACCATTTCTTCATAAGAAGAGTCTCCAATTCACACAGACTAAATGGTAGTGGTAAAAACTGTTATAACTTAGGTGCCCCTCCAGAAACTCCGACAAATGTTCTCTGGTATTGATGTCAGATGTTTGGCAGGACCAAGAAGACTGGTAACTTTGTTCTGGTAATGTCCGAAACCACTGCTTAACAATATGGGACCTGTTAGTAATACCATGTCGTCCTAGAACATGTCATCCCAGATGGGTAGAAATTTTGTGACATGGGGGAACAGAGTGCAGATGATCACGTAGCTCATGCCAGTGAGATGGTCGCCTATTAGAATGAAGGCACCTAAGCCTGCCAAAAAATGGGTCCACACCATTAGGGAATCTTCGACTGTGAAGCACCCTTCCGTTTTGTATATACCTCAGAGGAACACTGCATGTCCATTATTTTGTCCACCACCTGTAACACCGTACACAAAAACTGATGTAGGCAGCAGAATATGGGCTCGTCAAATGGCTTACCATCTCTAGAGCACCACTTCACACAACACTGGCCACAAGGGCTACAGAAGAAGGAAACAATACATAAACCTTAAACTCGTTTCAAATCGTACACCAAACGTTTTCCCATTATATGCTATAAAAATGGCAAACAACCTTGGAATCGACTTAAAAGACGAAAACAGGAAAAAAGGAAGGAAATTAAGGCACTTATAAATCATAAAACAGAATTAAAAAGATAAACATTAAGAAAACTAAACTATGCAGAAGCTACTTCCAGCATACAGATAGCCTAATCGATTCCGGTTTGACAAACTCAAAAGAAACGCAGCTGAAAACAGAAGATAAAAGCTAAAATAAGACACAAATAAAACCCAAACAGCTTATAAATATGGGCTCTGCTTCGCTGGACCGAGTGGAAAGGTCTAACCACAAATTACTTATTTAATTATCATAGAATGAAAATGCACTATCCTTTCAAAAGAATTCGGACAGCAGTAACGTTGAAGAAATGGATATTTGATAAATAAATTAATAACGTGGTATGAACTTGATTCTTCCTGAAAGATTTTCTTTGAAATTCATATCGGGACTCTGTCAGCCATGCCAAGTGTGGCTGTTTGAGTCCCAAGAGATTATCGCTATCGGCCGGATATTGGTTATCTGTAGTGACCTTTGGACAACAGCAATTGGGGATACTTCTCCATACTGGATTTTAGGTGGCTATTCAGGACCCTTGCCACCTCAGCCTGTAATTGGCCGTTTCCATCTATCCACGACTTCCCACTGAAATGAATTCCTCAAACGATGTTTCTGTGCCATTGGACCACAATGTTACTCAGGCGGCTTGATATCCGTACAAAATCAAACCTAGTGATGTACTGTCAGACCGCTCTATCCATATCTACATATCAGAACATGCTCATGTACGCTCATTTGCATCAGTTGATTTTTGGGCACAACTTTAGTTCAAATTTTTTTGTCCAGCAGTGTATATTCAGATATAAAATTTACAATCAAAGGCACAACTTCTCGAAAGTGACATAAACATGACTTAATGAGTTAGGTATCTGTAGTGTGCCTATCCATAGAGGCTCCTATTTTGTGTGCCCCCCCCCCACGCAGTAGCAAATTAAATTTCCCTTTGAAGAAGACTTAGGGACTGCAAAGGAGGAACACAGTTTACCCATAATACTGTATTTACAAAGTAGTTGAAAATCTAAGATTTATTTATAAATTCTTTAGATCAACTTATGCGCTAAACAATACTGTAAAATTAATTAGTATTGCGTTATATCTCTCACGTTTTGAATTTTGGTGCATTCATAATAATAAAGTGTACACCTTTCTAAGAAAAACATTTTAATCGATTTTATTCTCGCCTATCATTTCTTACTTAGCGTGTTCTTTTTCCACTTTTTCGGTAATTACCGCGAATATTTCTACACAAAAATTTCCTGGCATTCCACGATCTTATACACAGGGAGGGGTTCGCAAAAAGCGGATGTTATGCAATCCAAGAAAAAGGAAAAGTGCTCGCAGTTACCCAACAAACAAAGAAACCGATGCTAGCAACCACCAGTGACTATCGTAAGTCCACCCTGATTGGCTCTTTTTGGCGGGAACGATTTTCTGTCCCAGTGGCCTTGCTGGTCTCAGTATGTCGATGAACCCTTGCCGAGGCGGTGGTTGCAGCCCTTTTAACTGGGAAGGTGGCGGAGAATGAAGGTCAGCGCTGACAGCTGTACTCTTTTCTACGTAATCGACACACTTACGACAAGGATGACCTTGAATATCAGTTTCGCTTTTTTTTTTCTTTTTTTTTTCCCTTTTCCGCAGAACGTTTCTTCTCTTCCGACTATAGGCAAGATTTGTCGCTGATTCGAAATCTAACTCGAAAAGGAAGTGTTCCGATAATCGCATGTACACTAGTGGTTAAAGAAAACTACACTGCTCTTGGATAAGCGATGTTTTCATGCTGTTCAGTTAAGAAATTAAAAGATCCACCTTTCGAAGAATTTCTAAAAATTTTTACAAATTTTTTTAAAAGAATTAAATATAAAATTTCATGAAAATCCGTCCACCATGAATCCAGTTGTTACATGCGGACGGTCACCAATGCTGCATCTTCTCTACCAACTCCAAGAACTCTATATTCACCTGCAACTTTGAAACACTCCGGCCGACCCTGTTCGAAATCTGTGGATTGTAAATAAGACCCCTCAGTAATAAGCAATAGACTTTCCAGCTATATAGCCTTTATTTTATACAGTCTTGATCGTATTAATAACAGTATATAAATATTCAGATGGCAATTTATGTTAATTTTTGCTGCTAAGGTGTGGCTACTAGACCGAAAATGGATTATAAACTTTTCAGTTTAGGAAAAAGAAAAGAAAAGTCACAAGGGGCAATGTCTGGAGAGTAGGATGCATGTTTACACGCACATGGGGAATTTGTTTTTTTGACTAGAAACTGGCGAACAGAGAGGGCGTGTGTCGTAGAGCATTGTCTTGATGGAGAATCCAACCATCCTTCCACATTTCAGGTCAGACTTCAGTGGAGTATGTTTGATTGACAGTCTGATTTGGTGGGACTTATTCAGCCGTATTAATTCCTTTAATATCGAAGAAGACAAGAAGCATGGTTTTCAATTTTGATTTTGACATTCTTCTTTTTTTAGTCTAGGGATCGTTTTGTCTTCCATTGCTTTGACTGTCTTTTAGTTTCCGAGTCTTACAGGAACAGTCAACTTTCATTTCAAGTAATTACACTACTCAGAAAGTCTGGACCTTCTTCAATTTTTTAAGACAGCTTCATTAACTTGGAGTCTTCTCATTCTCTGATCTTCGTTCAAAATTTTTGGTACCATCTTGGCAAACACTTTTTTCATGCGTAAATTTTCAGATAAAATTTGTCCAACTGTTTCTTTGTCCATATTGAGTTGTGATGCAATGATTCCAATGCTTAAACGACGATCACTTCTAATCAATGTCCTTATTTGGACCACATTTTCATGGATACCGGACATCCTATTCGTTCATCATCTTCCCATTCTCTCTTCCTTCAAATAATGGAACGTGAGCTCTTGACATAATATCTTTCCCATAAACTTGACGTAACAACTCATAACTTTCAGTTGATGCTTTCTTTAGTTTTGTTAAAAATTTGAGGTTGATTCGGCGTTCAATTCTTTTGCCTGTCATTTTCCCTGAAAACTGCAAAAACACAAGGTAATGAAAACCTGTCCCGCTGCAAAGCGAAAGAACGTGTTGAAACGTGTCGGACAAAATAATGGAAAAACACTCGATATGAAAGTAGTAGTTTTTATGTTTATTTAGAGGTGACATAAAAAGATTTAGAGGTTTATTTACAGGTGATATCCAGAGCAACTGTATCGAAAGTGATGTCTGCATTCACCAAGTATGGAAAAACAAAATGTGATTGGACGAATTGAGGCAGATAATAGAAGCTGACTAAAAGATACCACCAGATAGTGAAAAGGATTGTAGCCAGAAAGCATAAAACTACTGCCTAAAAAAAAAACTGCAAAACTTAATGTGAGTCTCTGCAATCTAATTGCTAGCAAAACAATTCGGCAAGAACTTCATAAATCTGAAATTTATGGCAGAGCTGCTATTGCCAAGACACTCGCTATTGATGGTAATTGTAGAATGAGAATGCAATGGGTAAAGAGCAAAAAATTGGACACTTTATGATCGGAAACAAGTCATATTTTCAGACGAATCATCATTCACACTTTTTCCAACATCAGGGAGAGTTTACGTTTGGCGAACGCCACAGGAAGCTCATCACCCTGACTGTCTTGGCCAACCGTCAAACATGGAGGAGGATCAACAATGGTTTGGGCAGCAATATATTGGATTTTTTAAGTTTTATCGTCACCCTGAAAATGGGCGAATTACTGACCCTTGATACTTGATATTGTGAGTAACGGTTTATCCCATGGTGCAAACATTGTTTCCCAAAAACGATGCCATGTTTCAATATGATAATACCAATACACAAAGCAGTGTATCCAATCCTGGTTTGAGGAGCATAAAGCTAAGGCTAAGCATCTCCCATGGCCTGCACAATCACAGACATAAACGTTATTGAGTCACTGTGGGCATATTTGGAGAGGAGAGTAAGAAGCAAGTTTCCTCCACCTTCATCACTCAAGGAGTTTGAAACGTTCCTCCCTGAAGAATGGTCCGATATTCCTCTTAAAGCGGTTCAAGATTATTTGAATTTAATACATGTAGAATGCAAGCCGTTTTGGACAGTTCTCACTGCCCACTTTGTAAGGGATAAGGAGGAGCAATAATATTTGAAAAAGAAATATATATGCAAATTTCCTGCGAAACAGGAGGTATGGGGAAAAAGGAATGTGGAATCGAGTTTTTGACCTGAAAGGCAAAAATATAGTTTTAATCGGTATATAATGGGATAGTTTTATCATGCCTAGGGTAGATCCCAAAAGTCATCCATCCCGTAAGTATGCATATAATCACTCTACTGTAGCGGTCCAGATACTTTTGATATTCGTACACAGAACAGAGCCGATCCAGGCACGGCTAACAGAGCTTGAGCCCTTGGCCCCATCGAGTCCAGAGACCACAAATACTTAACTTCTATTTTTTTTGTGTAGGGTATTATTATTAATTTGTAAAATGTTTTTTTTATTTATTATTTACCGTACCTACAAAACACTCTGAAACACGATAATAAACATGTGTTGCTTGTTAATACTTTGCAAAACAGTTTCATTCCCTTCAAAATATACCGCAGAGGAATTCGTAACACGTTTTTTGCAGGGACTGCCAGGGGGTGAAAAAAATGGTCGGAAGCCACTGATGCAGGGTATGGAGTTTCATCACGCCGAGGAGTCCTGTTGCACGAGCCATCTGCCGCTTTTTCTCATCGAAGTACTTCCCCCACCCCCTTTCTCTTTATCACCTGCTCTTGTCTTATTTCGAATCACGTGAACAACTACAGTTATCCGCGGACAAAACCCTCTTTGCCCCATCCTGGTTAAAGTCATTATCTTTGTCTTAAGATGAGTCGCAAGGCGTGCACGCGACTCAGAAGGAACACCTGCTTAGCTTCCCATTTACAACCGTAGGGATATCTTCTATGCCAGCCCCCAAGCAACGTGTATCGCCTATGATTAACAACCTATAAGAATTAATGGCGAATCGAATTAGCGAAGCCAGGTGGCGTTCATTTCAATCTTCTGCTCTTGGGTGACATTAAAATCTAACCTTGATATTTCGTGACGCGTGAGTTTTTGTAGCTCATCGGGTGAACAGCCTTTTCTGGCCCTATAAATATAGTATCAACAAAGAAAATTAAAATTTATTTGATTGTGGACACATTTCTTGGCGGCCATATTTGAGCAGAAGATAGATCAGGCTTGCGGGAGTCAGAAAGTTATAATACACTCACAATGACAAACTTCAGATCAAAAATAAACAATTTTTTTAAAAAGAAATCTTTAAGTTATCTTTACATTAAATTCATACGTATTTATATAAATTTAAAGGAATTTCCCATGGAAACAGTACGTTGTGGAATAACAGTCAAAATAATAGACGCACTTTTTTTCACAATGATACCTGTCGTCGTCTGCGGGTTATTTATATGGGTTCTGACGATGCCAATGCCAAGGTTACAATAACGGGTCCTCGCTGCTGGTAAGTCGTATCAAACACCTGGCGTGCATGCTTACCTAGAAAGCCTCTAGCATCGCAGGTGGTGGATGGTTATTTGTTTCGACTGGAGTCATCCCGGGCGTGTGGCCACGTGCTCGAGCAGGTGCGGGACGTGTGCCTCTTTCACTTTCCCCCTTCGCCCGGCTCCAAACTTATTTCTTTTGCATTTTGATGCTGTCTCGTTTTGAAAAGAAGGTTGAAAAGACAGCGAAGAGTCACCGTCGCTGTATATAATTATATACATACATTTATATACAGCGGTGTAATAGGCTGCCACCTGGTGGCGGGCCCTGAATAATTTATGCTTAATTATCTGAGCGATGTGACCATATGTCGAACTAGGCAACCCGGAGGGGGCGGGGAACAACAGGAGCGAGCCCGAAAAATGAGAACATTAAGAGTTTTCTGATGAGATAAACGATTCATTTTTCGCTCTTACATATTGACACCTTGACTAAAATAATAGGAAACCTACTGATGCTGTTTGATAGGCAGCACTCCAAGCCAATGAACTCAATGCCAATTGAACTCACTTCTTCCCCAAAAATGTCTAATTGTGAAGCTTTGCAGATCACATCTTCTACGCCTTTCTTCATATGGACAACGAACAGCACTCCCCTCACCAATCTGGTCGCTTTCTCTAGAAGTCCTATATTTTCATATCTGATTGTATACTAAACCCCTAAGCCGTTTTTTCTTAAACCATTAACGCCATTTCCCCCTGGCTTATAAGAGGGATAAAAACGGGGCGAAGGATTTGTATAACTCCTGGATTTCTAACCTCCAGGCTTAGATGTAACCGATGTAAGTAATTTTGAAACAAAATGGTCTGGTTCCAGCACCATGATAAATCATCAGCAGACTTTGACAACTTCCTCTAGCGCTTCCTCGCCAATGTCATTAACGAAGATGAAAAACTGAGTGGTCCCAATACTGATCCCTGAAGGACTCACTTGATGCACGGGTTCGCCCTGAGGAATGACAATTTATGATTCCTATCTTTTAGCCAGCCACTGATCCTACGAAGAATCTTCCCTAATTTGCTCCAGCTCATAAAACATCCGTTCACGAGGAACTGTATTAAAAACTTTACTGATCAAGGTGATTGACGAAGTTATTTATAGAATCCAACTGTTTTTATGAGTTCGTCCTCATAATTAACCAGACAGGACTTCCCCAACAGATACAATATGTATTTTCCCATCCTGAAGTTTAATTTAATTCTCGATCATTGCTGATTTAAAGCTTTTCATTTACTTTATGGCAGCCTCTTTTAACTGATATTAGTTAATATCAGAGTTATGAACAATATCAGCGTTATAAATTGGGGAATAGCAACCTCAAATTAATTTATACGCTTGGTGGGTGGGAAACAGTAGAGGAAGAAAGCGATTTGGGATATGAAGGGCAGATATGAAGTTTTCTGAGCAGTGTAAACAGGCGACCAGATCCCTTTCTTCCTTAAAAGGGATCTGGTGATATTGAGCTTCTTGAAAGGATCCAAAGATGGGCAACTCGAATGGTGAGATTGGCAGAAGGACAACCGTATGGGAAAAGACTCCGATTATGCGGACTACACAACTTGAAAACCAGACATCTTAGGGGGAACTTGATTGAGGTTTATAAAGCTCTGAGAGGGGTTAGTAAAATGAAGGTGGAATCTTAACTGCTATAAAGAATTCCAGAACAAGGAACCATAAATACAAATTACAGGGGAAGAGATCTAGACTATATTGTAGGAAGTTTCTTTTAGCCAGCAAGTCAATGAGTCTGAAATTTGTGTTTGGATATGTTTCGATTAGATTATAGTTGGCCAGGTTTTTGACCTTATTTAAAGGTGTCGGAACTGTGTCTGTGACCTTTGATAAGTCCAAAGTGCTGTACAAGCCGCCTGACAGAACTCTATCGGTGAAAGGTAAAGGACATGCCTATCTTATGCTTATCTGATTACTGGTGCAGTAATATTCATTCTTTTTAAAAAGTACTGCATTGTGCGGACGTTTTTAAATTCAAAACAAAATACACTTTGGTAAAAGTGAAAAAAAAAAAAACAAAAAAACACAAAAATAGTTAATAAGCGCTGTACAAACCAATGGTTACAGCGGCTATAGTTTTAACGATGGTTTGTTCAATATCGTGAAAACGGGTACCGATTCGTGACCAAGAGCAATTTAACTATTCATTATGCACCCCGTAACTTCCGGCGTCGGAGATCCAGGGGCAATTTAGTCAGGCGTCAAAATAAACGCCTGCTCATGCAAAATAAACTAGGCTAGCTGGATAGACTAGAGCAAAATAAAAATTAGAAACAGACTGCTATCGATTTCTGTATAGGGGATGTCCTGCCTCTCACGCTAATTTTAGAAAATATAAAGTACTGTACTGTATATTTAAGTACAGTATGTGGTCGAATCAGACCAGACCACAGTGGACAAGCCCTCATCTTTGAAACTCGGCTATGGCGGCCTTTTAATTTTTCGTTGAAAATCCATCTAAATGGGAGGCGAGTTATTACATGCGGACAGACTGACAAAGAAATAACTATCCAATTTCTCTTGGTCCAATTTTAATAAAACATTGGATGGCTCAACAAACATTTCTAAAAGGCCCAATTATAAAATTTCATGAAAATTCATCTACCGGAAGTCTAATTATTTCATGCGGACGGACAAATAAATAATTGCTGGATTTTAATTCGGTGAAATTAGAAATGGCTCGACAAATATTTTTAAAAGATCCAACTCTAAAATGTCATGACACTCCAACAAGTTAGTTAATGTATACGCAATGCGTTAAATTTCAGGCCCATTAGTAAATAGTAATAATTCATCTTTCTAAAATAGCCAAACAAAATTTTATGAAAATCATTCTATTAGGAGTCAAGATATTACGTGCAGACGTACGGACAAGAGAATTTATATAGGAAATTTGCCTTAAGCCCTCCAGTTTGTTCCAGCAATCAACCACCTTGAGGTGGTTGATTGCTGGAACAAACTTCCATCTGTAGTTGTAGAATTGATAGCTTAAATAAATTCAAGGAAGAACTGGACAAACCTCGCTTAACACCATTTCGCTTAACGACACTTGAAAATTACCTTTGAATTTTGGTTTGAGACATCCATGTAATCTCTGTAATTTTGCGTGTATTAATGAAAACTGCCATCAACAGACAAGTCTAAGTAAGGCGTGGGTTAAATCAGTTAGAGAACACAACTTGAATGTCCAACGGAGGCGGAAGTATTTTCCAGTAAAAGGCAAAAGAAACAAAAACAAACTTTTGCGTAATTACTCACGAATAAATAATTCATTTTACGATAATTACAAGGTGTTGTCGGGGTCTCCTGATTGTCTGGAATAGACAATCAAGTGCAGTAAGTTGCTCAAGAACAGCTTGATGCACTTTCTTTCCACGGAGTGGGTCAAGGATCTTAAAAATGTCGGCTCTCCTCCTGTTCTTAGAGGAGATACAGTAGCACCCCTTTGTTACAAGGAAGATTGCGAGAGTTTACCGAGGAGGAGTGGGGGAAAGCTTGAACATATCGTGGATGGCGAAGAGGAAAGAGAAGACGGAAAAACCGGGCAAGAAATGCAATAAAAGATGCCAAAGGTCAATGAGGTCATTGTGGATGCGGCAGCGTTTTGAATATAACCATCACGGTAATCTGACGACGACATCGGAACGTTTCACTTTAAAGAATGAAACGGGGTTTTATTCTTTTGATGCATTTCTCGAAGCACATATCAATTTCAAAGTTTTTGAAGAAAGTGAATCCAATCTCTCAGACTTTGTTCTTTTGCGCACCAATGACGCTAATGCACTTTGCGCTGATTTGCCAAAGCAATCCTCCGACCATCCGGCGCCTTCATTTTTATTGCTCTTCTCACTACGGATGCTGGGGGATGTATTCCGGAAGCGGATAAAAAACGAAATATAAAATGAAACGCCGGAACAATTAACCTTGACTTGTCTTTAAGGACGTGATGCAACTCCTCAACCCTTCCGGTGGGCGGTTTTTTTTTTTTTTTTTTTTCACTGTTGTTTTTAGGTTAGTTATTTTATTATTAAGTTAATCGTAATGTACCACCTGCTTCTGTCAGTTTTTTTATTACTGATTTTCTTTACGTCTTTATGAAGAAAGAAATACAGTAAGAGAATACGAATTCGTTTTATATATTTAGTTAATAAATAAAACATCTCAAGTA
This sequence comes from Mastigoproctus giganteus, assembly GCF_048544385.1. NCBI lineage: Eukaryota > Metazoa > Arthropoda > Arachnida > Uropygi > Thelyphonidae > Mastigoproctus > Mastigoproctus giganteus. The sequence continues at coordinate 234,897,371 of NC_143578.1, forward strand.
AAGATTATCATAAACAGATCGATAATCCATCAATGTTAAACGTTGAACAATAAAAGTTGAAGAAAATACCATATGCTTTGTTTTCAGCACGATGGTGCACCGCCATATTTTCACAATGAGATTACAAAATTTTGAATGAGCATTTACTGACAGGTGAGTAGGTTACTGATTTCCTCGAATAAGAGGGTAGGACGCAGCTTGAAAATAAATCCGGATTGTTTTATTTTACCAGGAGTGGCTGCTCGCTCATTTACCATGCCGATTTATCCTCTACTGCTGAGCAGCCTTTTATATAAAAAAAAAAAAAAAAAAAACTGCCATTCAGAAAATTTACTGTTCAGTACTAACATTGCTAACTTCATATCGTGAAAATGACAAGAGCGTGTTTAGACGTGCACTAATAAGAACGCATAAACGACCTTCCCATTTAAAAAAAACGGTTTATGCAAAACAAAAATAAAAAAACAGTGAAAAGTAAACTAATAAACAAAAACTCTTAAGTTTCTGTTACAGCTAGACAATTACAATTTCTTCCTCCTGGAATACTGATTCTCCGGTCTTAAAAATGGCGTCTGTTACAAAAATAAATAAATAAATAAATAACAAGGAAATCAAAGCGAAAAATTTTGGGTTTTGCTCTCAGATAATATACTCGATGCGGATGACGATGATTTACAGGTAAACGTTATAAGTGCACAGCCGATGTAAGAGTTGTGGCTGATACTATAGTTGCCAGAGGAAAAACCAGATGCTTTGTTTTCAGCACGATGGTGCACCGCCACAGTCACAATGATATTAAAAATTCCTGAAAACAACTGCTGATGGGGGATAGGATATGGAGGGCACATTACTTGGCCGACTCGCTCGTGATTTAACCCCTCCCTATTATTTACTGATTCATCCTCGAATGAGAGAGCAGGATGCAACTTGAAAGTAAATCCGGATTGCTTGTACATAAAGATATGAAAGAAACTGTATGAAAAAGAGAAAGACAAAATCTGCATTTTCATTCTATTTAGCATATGAACAGGAACTACCTTTCTAACAGAGATAAACGTATGTGTCAATAAGTGCAGGTGTGACACAGCAAAATACTCATCCCACCTGTCCGTTACGCACACTAAAAGCATCCTATGACTGCTCTAAGAATATGGGTACAATCGTTAATCTGGGCGACAAGTCCCACGCGAAATGTTGCCCCTAACGGACTCTTGGTTTATTTGCCGTTCGCTGAAGAATATTTGCGACATTTCCACACACACACTGCTCCCAACTGAACAAACTTTAAAGCGGAAACACCCACTTCTATAACCTTGGAACCCCGTCAGAAAGTTTGTAATCCTCGTTTACTTTCTGTGTTTATTTAGTGGTGTAACTTGAAGAAGTCGAACCTCGAGTGTGCTTTATCTTTGGTCTTCTGATTACGGGGGTTCGATTCTGGAAGTGAAAGTGGGTCACAAAAGACAGGCGTGTACGGAGGAACAGGTAACTCTTCCGACACACCGGACGTTCCAATTTATAAATTTATTACTTCCTATCGATACGACAATGCCCTCTGTACAAGTAAATGCGCGCCCCTCCTCCAGTGAAAGTGTCCCCTTAAATGGACTATAATTACCGACGGGTACGTCTGAGTCTCACGCTCAAATTTGCATCTTCCTTTGTGGTCCTGGTCAGAGCACACTTCCCGTTTTATCGTGTTTTAACGGTACCTTAAGCTGAGGTGAGTCAGACCCACTGGGCTGTAACGGTTCCAGCATCATTACGCTTAATTGTCACATTGTACGACTGTTAAACCACTCAGCTCCGTGAATGAAGGGGGCTGGCTTTGTTTGTCAATTGCAGTTGTTTTCCCAGGCTCGAATTACCTTCCATCGCACCCCTTGAAAAATTAGCCACGGAGGTTAAGAACTGAGAGTGTTTAAAAGGTAACCACCTGTTTCGCCTTTGTTAGAAGCTGATCAGAGGGGGCGAATACATTCAGAGCGTGAGTAAACATCCCCTGAAGATAATTCTGACTGCATTGCCATTGTTACCAGCTCAATTCCCTCATTCTATTCTCCTCCGCCATAAATACAGCCCCTTAACCAAGTGGCACCACGCTGCGCTTTTTTGCTCCCTCCCACTCCGAGCTAATCGGCCACAAAAGGTTTCCGAGACAGCTTAAGGCCGAGAATCACCAACGGAAAATAATATTTGCGATGCACGCCCTTGGCGCAGTCTCTCCGATGCTTATCTTTAATTTTCGTCGTCTGCGACGACTCGTTCCCGCTGGTCAATGGCCATTAAGTGATGGTTTCCGGTCAGAAATGCAGTCACCAGCACCCCTCAATTCAGATGGACAATATCTTCACACGTCTGGCATTTTGCCAATTGTCTGCCTACCGTCTGTCATTCTGGGTAACAATGGAAGCGCACAAAAGACCATATTGATAGCATATTGTGGCCCAGACCCATGTGAAACTAGAATGATTGCCGGGCATCCCTTCTCGCAATTTTCAGCTCTCTCTCTCAATTCTATCTTTTCTCGGTTATAGCCGAAGGCAAATGCTCCAAATGAACACAGGGTCAAACCAGGTGGTAAGCATCCTTAACTATAACTCACCAAAGCTGGAAAATTATGGGGTCTTGCTCCTAGCTTCGGGCTGGAGTTCTATTTATGAATGATTTTGTTCCTATTTTAATGTTTCTCATTAAAATTATACGCTCGTATATGCATTTTTCCTGTCTGTTATTTGCTGTTTTTTTATAAATATCTGCAAAAATTATATATCCATCGTAGTAATGCGCTTTCCTCTCATTTTTCCATTCATTGTTCAATGAACGAAATTCCATTCCCTATCTGCGCGCACTCACAATCAGGACTTCTAAGCTATGTCACCTGACAAATCACACGATCATATTCGCATATTTTGAATGCATTCGCGTGAATCACGTGACCAGACTTAACGTGAACTTCCCTTATATTTTTTTGAGGTCTGTCGATGGTTAAATATTTTTTGAAAGGAGGGTGTTTTATGTTTCTGCCCTTGTCCCCGTCGGGATAATTTAGCAAAACATGGCGAATGATTGTCGTAACAGACCTCGCTCTTCCGATAATGCTATCTAGACTATCTTTCGTGTGGTGTGTGTGTGTGTGTGTAAAGGCGAAAAACTTTACTAGTTTTGCTAGGTGGATGCAATACACGGAAAGAAATCAAGATTTTCCGTTGGCCCTCTGACTCACAGGCATCCAAACAATGAGCTCTCCACTCGTGTCTTTGTAACGATCCCATTGAGCAAACAGGACTCTGTTCAGAAAAGAGTGACGGTGTAAAAGCGAAGTGTACAACCCCCATCCTGATCACAGCACGACAAACCACCTGCCGACACTGAATGATAAAGATAGACCTCCAAACCTCCCCCTGATAGCGCTATCATTCCTTCTGTTTCGCAAACAGGAAATATGGGATGTGGAGAGAGATAAACAGTTTTTGTGGGTGCTGCGCGCCTTCCCTAAATGACTGCTACTCATTCAAAAGTCACACGGAACACAACTGTAAGGAAACAAGAGATAATTTTGGAAACTCTCGCCTCCAGGGAATAATTGTTACGTTCGTGGCAATCTTCGTTGGCTCGTTGATCTTTGCTTTCTGAACATCCCTTTTGCCACATAGCAGAACGCGTAACCTAGGCAACCAGCATCGAAACAATCGTGCCTAAAAAAAAAGATACCCGCATCTAATTAACATTTTTTTTTATGAACTGCGCCATTCATTTATTTTCGTTAGAGTTCACTTAGTTTCGCAACAAAAACCCGGACTGCGTTTATAATATTCTAACCGACATTTTCATGTGACATATGGATTGCTTTATCGAGAGATGTCTGCAGAAATTGATAACTTTCGGAATAATGGAGACAGATGGATGTTTCAGATGCATAGCCTCGGTGTCTTCATTAATGTCTACTGTAGTAGAAGCAGAAGATAGTTTCGAGTTAATGAGAGGCAAGAAGTACAGTGGGAGTATTTTAAACAGCGGAGGTGACACATGTATCGGTGCATCCTGTGTCGAGGGTGGGTATATAATCAATAGTTATCGACTGTAAAAACCAGCAGCGACATGAAGACCTGTGATCTTAAGCATAATCGGAACAATGTTCAAGATCACAGAGCGTGCAACATTCCACACTATGAGCTAAGGATAATCGTCACCGAATAAACACAGATATGTTGGAGGTTGTTTACATTTGCATTCAATCCACGGTTCGTTTTTCTGTTTTGTGAGATGGCGTGAAAAAATCCTATAAAAGTTCCTCCCACCCCGAGAGTAAGCATTTTTTATTTTTCGACTTCCGTCAGCAGCGGGATCGAACCCAGAACTTTTTCTGTATGGTATTTCAGAGATAAACGCTAATTCCTGCGCTATTCGCAAAGACTTTGAGCAGAACAGATATCCATTTCAGTGATATTGTGAATGGCAACAGTGGTAACTGGAAATTAGCTGCATTCTCCTAATATTTTGGTACGTCAGTATATGTAATGTATTTATTGATCGTTTTAATAAACAAGAACGTTACGAATTCATTCAGAGAGAAAAAGAAAGAGGTACTGGTTGAGTCTAGGAACGTAATGGGCTAATGAGATTATTCGGGACAGCTTCTGTCCTGTCTCCATCAGCCAACCCACTCATAAGAATATGATCAATCATTCGTGGACCTCTAGCAACCCGTTGCTCCCATGTAAATGAGATCAGGTTACCAGGACATAATTTCCATTATTTTTAATCGTGTTTCCGTTGCTAGGGGATTTTTTTTTTCTCTTTATATTTCCAGAAAGTTGTTTTATTTCAAAGTAACGTACTCCATTACTCTCATACCAGGTGTGTCCACTACCGGTTTGTTTATTGTTAGTTTTTATTGTAAAGTAGGTACGTTACTGACCCAGTTATAGCAAATTATCCCATCAACTCTCCTGGTTATAGCACGCAGTGATAAGCGGTTCAAAGGTAATTTCTCCCGTCTGATGTGTTCTTCCAATTAGCGACCTCTGGTGGAGCAAAATGACTGACAGCGTGGGGAAATTGAATGAACTTGGAGGATTTCTGATTTCTGTCACGTAGCAACCCTACGTTTCTGTAGATCTTTCTGACGTTTTCAGGGTTCCAAATTCGAAATAAGTTTATTTGAATAATTAATAAATATTGTCTTTTTCTGTTTCTTTTTTTGTTAATGTGGCATAATTCAACTGTGAATATGCAATTCTTCAGTAGGGAAAAATCTCTTCCCCTCCCTCTAAATGTGACACGTAATAACTAACTGGGTGCAAGCATTCTCGAGATAAACAGACATCGCGAATTCGAGCTCTTTCCTTACATAGGATGTGATGGTAGTGTACTGTGACCACAAGCGTCGTTTGGGGGGTACCTCGCGCTTATCAACGCACTTTTCTCGACATCCGGTTCGTGAACGCTTGGTATTTTGGCAATAGACGAGATGCTCAGATGAGTCACGTGTTTGGTCTGCCAACACTCGGGGCACCTCGCGACCTCCATTCGCGAAACAGCTGAACTCCAGAATAGCATCCCAGCTGACTCGCAGTTCCATCTACAAGGGGTTGTTTTCGGGGAATAAAAAGGGATAAAAGAAGAACGCTTTCGTCAGCTGACGGACGGGAGCCTTTTAATGGCTGGCGTTAAAAATACGCCACAGCGTCTACAGGTATTGGCATTCATCTCGCTAGGTTACTTGCCACCGAAATTTTAACCCTAACTAGATGACGTAGGTATGTCATGTATGACAGCACCATCTGTCGGTCGGAATTCTTTCTGTCACGCTGCCGCGATAAAGAGAAAATGAAGACGCACCCGGAGAACCGTCTACAATTTTGCCGATTCTTTATCTGTTCGCTGAAGGTTGTAAAGTGCCGAAGAAAAGCACATCCTTTGAAGTCCTGAAAACAGGAAGATCGCAGCATCCCATGGTTCCTTAAAAACAGGAAGATGACTATAATTACGCGCGTAACAGGAAGCTCCCGTCGAGTGGGATGAAAGAAAGCGCAAACGCATTTAGTGAACGCGTATCTAATTTCTATAACCCGAATTTTTCCTTTCGAATTCACATAAAATAGATTTTGTATTTTTCTGTGCCCAAAGTTGCATTCAGCTGTTGCGGGAGTTGAAATGCCACACTTTTTGATCAAATTTGTAAGAATTAGAGTTATCGGTACGAATGATGCAAACATTGCTCGGCATTCTTTGTGACGAGTGAACTTTCGTTTCAACTTTCAATATATCAAAATTCGCGCGTTCCATCAGGAATTATAGCGGGGCTCCGCTAATATCAAAAAGGGTTCAAAACCTCTTCTAAACTGACAGACAATTATTTTTACAGATATCGGTGATGCATCGGTCAAGGGAGGGTGAATTGCGGGGGATAGCGATGAGAGTACTGCGTGGGTAACACTTTTTCCCACGTGAGAAGAAATGAGCATCAGCGGATGAACTTGGATTGCAGAATGATCACTTCCTCACCCTGTGTCAGTCCAATCTCTTCCCCCCAAACAGGATTCGAAGAACCATTTCAAACGGAAGAGACTGCCTGAATTAGTCAGTCAACGCACTGCGAATTCCTTAGATGTATGTAACTGACCCTTGACACGGAAACGTCGCTGCAGAAGAGAAACAGGCTCACCTGACCTTATAACATTGTGGCACAGCACCAGGTGCGCTGAAGGAGTTCCCTGCCAGGGAAATGCTTCTTTTGTTTGTTCAAAGCGGAATTTACACCAACCAAATTCGACGACATAACTTGTACATTATTATTATTATTATTATCCGTTTATTTCCATAAGGAAACCACCCCGGGACGGCAAAGTGCCAGGAGGGTGCTAAGTACATATCAGGGTACGAGATACTACGTGCAGTGGGTTAAATATACTGAACACGTAGTCTCGTCCTGAAATATTATATACACATTTTATATTTAATATATACAGTATTTACACATTGATGATTCTGTACATACATTATACAACTCATATATTTACAATTCACTAATAATTCCATCTATAAATTACATATTTACATAACTGTTACAGAAGGTATATTTTTACAGTCAACAAATTATTATTGTTCTGAAAGCAGAAAGTTTCTCTTTTACTCTAAATTCTTTGGTACTTTGCAGCCGATTCATATTTTGGTAAGTCTATACGAATCCTGGAAGATCTCTTTCCGGTATGTTGCATCCTCACATAAGCAGCAGTGAAATGGAAACTTTCATTCCATCTCTCTCTCTCTCTCTCTCTCTCTCTCTCTCTCCATACACACTTTCCATCTCTCACTCCTTTTCTCTCTTTCTTTCGTCCTTCGCATTCTTCCTTTTCCCTCCATCTTCTTCCCCTCTTCTCCCCTCATTCCATCACTCATTTCTCTTTCTTCCATATTTTTTTCTTTCTTTCCATTACTCTTACTCTCTTTTTTTCCATTTTTCTCTGTCTTTCTCCCCCTCTCTCCTCAATTTTATCATTCTTCCATCTTTCCATTTCCATCACCTTTTCCACCACTCCTCTCTCTCTCTCTCTCTCTCTCTCTCTCTCTTCCTTATGTCTCTCTTTCCATCATTCTCTTTTCTCCTGTCTCTTTCTCTTTCCTACGCCACCCCTCTCTCTCTCTCTCACACACACACACATCATCTCTTTCTCTTTTCTTCTTCTGTCTCTCATTTCATCGCTCTCTTTCTTTTCTCCCCCTGTCTCTTTTCATCACTCTTCTCTCCCTCTCTCTTATTACATCATTCTTCCCCCCCCTCATCCGTCATTTTCTCTTCTCCCTCTGTCTCTCTTTCCTACCTTTTCTCTCTCTCATCTCAATCTCTTTTCTCTCTCTCATCTCATTCTCTTTTCTTCCCGGCTTCCCTCTTTCTCTCTCTCATTCCATCAATCTCTTTTCTTTTTGTTTCGATTTCCATCATTCATTTTTCATTCTGTGTCTCTTTCCATCAGTCTCTTTTCTTCCTCTGTCTCTTTTTACATCATTCTCTTTTCTCCTTCTATCTCTCTTCCCTTTCTCTTTCTCTGACATTCCATTATACTCTTTTCTCTCTTTCCTTCACTCTGGCGCAATATGGCGACCCTGGTAGCCCTTGCACCAGAAATAACAATACCAATACCAATTCTTCACTCTCTTTTTCCCTTCATTCGCTCACATTCCATCATTCTCTTTTCTACCTCCCCCCTCTCTCTCTCTCATTCCATCATTATCATTCTCTTTTCTCCTTCTGTCTCTCATTTCACCACTCTTTTCTTCCTTTGTCTCTCGTTCCATCATTTTCTTTTCTCCTTCTGTCTCTCTTTCCACTGTTTTCTCTCTCTCTCTCTCTCTCTTGCTAGCACTCTCTATTCTTCCCCCCCCCCATCTCGTACATCTTTAATCCTTCTTCAGATGGATAACCTCTACACTTTTACCTTTCTCCGCGATTAAATGCTCTATTTCTTTTTCGAATATTTAAGTATTTATTGTCGTTGCTCATAGAAGTGTCACTAATATATCAACCTCTGCAAAAAAAAAAAAAAAAAAAAAACCTCCGGGTTGTTTTGGATCAGGATGCAAAATGTTGAAGCTTTTCACAGCACAGTTCGAAAAAACTGATGACCTTTCGTGATTAGCGTACGATTCACATAACACCAGCAGAATTAAAAAAAAAAAAAAAAAGATCCGGTTGTCAGAAGGGTGCAATGCATACTAGATAACGTGCGTGGGGCTGCTACCTTGCATTCATTCCACGTACGAAGAACGTTGTGAACGTTAAAGTACCCACATGATGATGATGAAACCATCCCATGTTAAAAGACACCTGGTATGAACAACTTTAAGCACACCACTGTGCACGTTAGGAGTCCAGCATCGAGCGAGTACCCCCAGGGATATTATCTCAGAAGGTCACGCACTAAAAAGAAGATAGGAGTTATTCGTGGACCTTCCAAACCTCTTTGATAATCGCCTTCCTATAAACATAACGCAAAATGGTCACTCTTTATCAGACCAAGAAGCTCTCCCTTATTATTAAAACGAGCATAAAAATCCCAACTAGTGAGTCACTTTCGCTATTAGCCATCAGGAGGCGCTCTCACACAACAATAGCGCTGCATTTTCCTTTGGCGAACATTTGGCATCACTCCACACATTCGTCAACGATTCCTTTGCAGAACAACATGGTCAGGCATCGCAAACACCCTGACGACACAAGTGCATTCTACCTTAGGTTCAAGGCAAGCCGTTTCGCTGTCGCCAGGGCTGGCTGCCTGTACACAGGAAGGTGCAATGATACTGAGCTGTCGGCCGAACTTGGCACAAAGCCCGTCCAATTTTATAAGGGAGAACATCCCAAGGTCACATAAAGTCACGTGTAATGAAACATCCACAATTTTATGAGAAGTAACCATGAAAAGCATCCCGCATTTTTTGCACTCTTTATAGAGGTTCCTTGTGACGTCATTTATCCTTGGGTGGAACTACTTGCATCTTTATTTCGTCATTATTTTTAATCATCTTTGGTTTTCACTTTCTTCCATTCGTGTGCCTGTTCAGCGTAACGCTAAATAAAAATCCCTTTAATACTGCGTTTCTTAAAGATGATTTTGGTTTTCTTATTAAAACTGATGAAGATTTTTCAGGTGCTTCTCATCAAACACCATTAACAGAAAGTAGAGCGAGAAAATAAATTGTAAACTTAAAATAACAGAAAAAATGTCCGAATCATTTGATTAAAATCAATGAAGTCCACATTTCATAATGCGCGATCAACTTTAAAGAATTCAAACAGTATTTATTAGGTTTATTAAACTTTTTTTTTATTGCACTGACTTTTGAAACATGGCAACTTGCCACAATGTGTAAATGACTTCAATCCATTTTAAAAGCTTCTCTTTCTTCTCCTTAGAGAAACAGATGGAGACACGTCGGATTTTGGGGTGACAAAATCTCACTCCCCCCACCCCACCATCCACCATGTCGTTGTGATTTTTCACCCGTTATTCATTGTCTCCATTTATGAACGCGCTACTAACGTGATCTCTCTCTCTCTCTCTCTCACTCTCTCTCTTGGCCAGACGCAAGAAAAATCCAAATCACGTCACGTGATCCTGCAGAATAGATTCATGTCAGTTTCAGTAGTGACGTCATCAGAGTGGCAGCATTTTTTTTTTTTATAACTACTGTGTTTTTATTATCGTCATAGTTTATCAGACGAACTTGTATAGCCCATATTTTTGCGTGTCTGCATATCAGATGGCGCTGCTGTCGCCCTCTCTAATGCCCTGCTTTGAAAGGTCGATACCGTCTGGAGACATTCAACCTAACCTATTATTACTGGCGACGCACTCAGTATGGGTAGTGGACAGAGGAGGGATGCGCTTTTAGAAAAAATTACGAATTCATCACTTAGCTCTCCTAATAAAAGTCAAAGTATGATTTAACTTTAAATAAATACACAATACCAAGTTTCTAAGAGCCCCCCATATAATCGACAAATTAGAAACTTGTCTATTTATAACAGCAACCCGGGGTGTGCCAGAATATTTATAAGTTCAAAAGTCAATAGCCGGTTAGTCATTACCAAAGAGGAAAGGGTTAGCGAGCATATGGTATACTTTTGTCTTTCTCTGGGACCTCCTGTGGTTTTAAAAAGACAAACGCGGAAGTCACGTGCACTCTTTTATTTTAAGTATCCCTAAAATTAGACAACAGAAGTTCATTTCTTCGGAGGGGCAGGAATTCTGTCTTAAAAAAAAAAAAAAGAGGGAGTAAAGTCTTATGTAATGTGTAGCCATTTCTTGGATTCTTGGTGGTACGTTGGCGTGGAAGGTTGTAAACAATTGATCGCTGGGTCACGAATCGGTAGACAATGCTTCACTTTTGTCGGCTGTCACTATCACAAACGTTGTTCGAACGATCGAAGACACACAGAAATAGTAAAGCTATTTTTAGAAGGCGAAGCTCTGTAGGAGCATCTTTCACGTAAAAAATATATCTTAATAAAAGAAAATTCTCTTTTTTTCCTTCTTGTCAGAATGGCACACGAAGTATTTGCTTGCAGCTAATACAATTCAACAAATGTTTCTTCGTGAGAAGACATTACCGAATATTTATTTAGCTGTTTATTGAGTTAGCCACATTTTCAAATCTCGTAACAATTCTGTACATCACGCGGGAATGGCTGATCATGTGACGTCCTTGTGACGTTCCATGACATGCGTAACAGCTGACCATTCACAAAGCGTTCGCTTTAATCTACCTCTAATACACAAAGAAGAAAGCCGTCTGCGTGTTCTTTATCTGTTTGAAACTCCCATAGGGACGAAACTTGGCATGGCTCCCTCTTTCATTCAGAAGGGCTACGTTTAGATTCAAAATTTTAACCCCCGGAGCAGTCGTAATGATCCAGCAATTCCTTTTGATCAAAGGCCCATCGCAATTGTCTTTGTGAATGTGAATTTTTTTCCTGGCAACGTCCCCCCCCCCCCCCAATTTTCTATTATTATTACATTTGGGAGGTTGTAGAATAAACTCTTACGATTAAGAGTTTATTCTACAACCTCCTCAATAACCTACAACCTAATCAATACAAAAATACATTATTTTACAAATTGCATAACAGTCACAAACTGTCCCTGTCATGTAATTCACTCAAAGGTAAGAGTTCTGACTTTTGAAAGTTTTGAGTGAAATCAAAATATTTGTTGATAGGGTAGAAAGCTTAGATGTCCCACTGCGCGGCATTCTCCAACACGATAAAATATGGAATTTACAGGAGGAAGCAAAAGTGGTTCTGCAGTTTATAAGGTTCATTTTCTCCTTTTCCAGTTAAGTTTCTAGGAGAGGACTTGAAACGCTACGATTATGCTGGGTGACTAAATCTTTATATTTTGATAAATATTTTAAAATTTCTTCTTCCTATATACAGTAGCGTTACAGTATCTCTTTGGATCAATATCCTATCTGTTGGTGATCTTAGTTTTGGAAGGATAATGCCCCAGGCGTAAACAGTCGCTCCAGGCTTGAACAAACCTCAGGTTTCAGATTAATTGTACGTCCTGCCTCATACCTGGATTGAATAATTATTTCCTCAAGGAAGAGAGTGTCAATCCGCCCAGTAATTAGGCAGTGAGTATGTGCAATTTTGTCTCCATGATTTGAAGCTTCTATGGCTTTATTTGAAGCGAGGAAAATAAGGCTGACTTGCAGATTATTACCGGTTCTTTTTTCGTCCTGTTGATACATATTAGAATCCACTATTCAATCCTGAAAAACTTACTATTTGAGAAGAGGGAGCTGATTGTTAATTTGAGAAAGGCAATTGGCAGAAACTTTTCTTGATGTTAATTGTTTGTTATATGTCACTTAACCAACGGGTCCTCCGTCTAATGGCCTACATCGCTCCAGAAGTTTTGACGATCACATTGAATGATTCCTGTCCCACTGAGCAATCCAAAAAACGGGAATGAAGTGATGTGGTCGCAACCCTTGTTTTTATAGGCATGAATAACTTGCGTAATGTGCCATTCTGTAAGGTGGTAGATCGATCTCTGTTGGATACTCGGAATTTGCATGCCAGGATGTCTATTATTTGCATGCAATTAGGATGACTCTTTATACATCAGCTAAAATAAAATAATAATAACATTATTAAATTCGTACTATTAACATCCTCAAAAGGTAACTATCCAGTTCTACGTTAAACTTAGTCACACTTACTATCTTTGCCAAGTTGAGAGAGGCAACTTATTCCAGTGTTCCACAACCCGCTGCCCATGAACTTCGTGAGATCCTATCTTCTGTTATTCCCTGAGAATTTATATTTGTGTCACCAGGTTCCGGTGTTTGTTCTTCCACTCACAAGGAAGAACAAACCTTCCTCATTCATTTTACTCAGCCTTTCAGTGCCTCGGGCGACCTTATACACCTCAATCAGATTTTCCCTTCAATGTCTGGTTGTCAAACTTGGTAGTCCACATCTAAGCCATCGATTATGCGCATCGATTTTCGCTCATCACCAATTTGGTCACTTTTTCTGGACCCTCTCCTGACGTTCTATGTCTTTTTTTTTTTTTTTTAGGTGCGGTTGCCAGACCTGAAAACAATATTTCAAATGCAGTCTAACCATCGTCTTGTGTAGACGGACAGCAAAGATTCTATAAATCATTGGCAGATTGAATTGTAACACATAAGTATTTTTCGTCTTGAACCGCTTTTGGCAACTCTCCTGTTCTATGTAATTTCAGGATTTCTCTAACAAAATGCCTTACATTAAGAAGCATTAAACTTTAGTTGTCATTTTTCGGACCAGATATACAACCGGTTCAAGTCTTTTTTAAACACCCCTGACCTGGCTCGGATTATTAACTAACTTTCCCATCTTCAGATCATCAGAAAATATTGACAGTTTCACGTGGATGCTCCCATCAGTCATGAATGAAAATTTGAAATTGAGGAGACCCAATACAGAACCCTCACGAACCCCTCACTGTTTATACTTGTCCACTCTGAAGACTGACTTACGATAAGCCTTTGTCTGTTGGCTTTCAGCCAACCTTGGATCCAGTAGGATCTTGCCAGTTACTCCAACTTCTTCCAGTACGGCTGCCATATCCAAGTGGTCAGCGCAAGGATGCATAAGTACATTTTCTTAGTGACAGGGATTCAAGCCCGTGACTGCTAAATACGGTGCCGTTTCTTGTATTCGCTCTATCTTATAAACTCCTCTGACCGTGTGGTCGTCCTGGAGTACACTATAAACAGAAAATTTATTTATTATTAGAAGCAACCCATAAAGAACAGTATCGAAAGTTTTGCCAGTCTAGATAAATAATGCCAAAATACGTGCATTTACCTCTTTAATGACTACTTCATAGGAATTTACTAGATTGGTCAGGCGCAATTTCCCCTTAACGAACCCATGTTGGTATCTTTCCGAGATACCAATCTTGTCAAGATGGTCATGAATCGCATTCTTCACTTTAAACTCCATGATCTTCCCACCACAGACATCAACTTGACTGGCCTATAGTTACCCAACTCCCCTTTAGCGCCACCTTTATGAATTGAAAGAGATATTAACACATCTCCATCCAAAGGGGGTTTCTTCCAGGAGTCCAACGACGATCTTTTTAGTATACCTAACGATTTGATACATTCACATGCACACTTTTTAATCATGACTGAGGATATACCATCTTTTCCTGGTGCCTTGTTCTCTTGTAACCTCCGTAGCTTTTCTAACAAACGCTTATCGGAAATCATTATACCACTTATTTTACGGCAATCTGATTCCTTAAGATTCTCCAGAAATTCAAGCTTGCTTTTTACTGTAAATATTGTTGAGAAATATTTGCTCAACTCGTCTGCCATTTCTGATGGGCTTTCTGTTGCCTTTCCATTGAAACCTGTTAAGGAACCTATTGGATTCACTCTCTTCGTTCTCACATTCACTTATGAGAACTTCTTATTCCCGTTTTTAATTCTCTTTGATAGTCCTTTTTCTAAATCAGCTTTCCCCGGTTTTACTCCATCAGTAGCTTTGTTACATATTCTTTTACAATGTTTATACAAATTGGAATCACGTGATTGTCTGTAAGTGCTCAATGCTTATTTCTTTTGTTCAATTAAGCTCAACCTCAACTGTCGCCCATTTTAGCATCTTATATAATATCTTTATTGCAATCAGAGAAAATAAGTAAATTTTACATGTATGCCTGATGCAATGCCCATAACAGCAAAAATGCTAGGGGTTTAACACAGAAACGAACTAAAATTCTAACAACAAAAAACATAAGTTGTAAACACATGAAAACAGATTTTTTTTTTCCAATATCAACAAACCAATCAAGGAAAAATAGTGACAGTCACTCGGTTGAAGATGAGAGCTGCTCCCTGATGATAAGTCTTCTGTAGACTTTGTCCTCAATGAATTTCTTGTAGTCAGCATCCATATCTTGGACGTTTTGGAGCATCTCCATTGGCAGGAACCTGTCGCCCTTCCTGAGCCTCCATGCAACGGACTGTAAACAAGGGAGGGCCCTTAAGGGTCTCGGGGGGATTCTCCAACTGCAAATCTGCCAAAAACTTGGCGTGTTGATTTCACCCACTATCATTTTAATGGTGACGAGTAAGCGGAGGGTGAAGATCCGTTCTGAGACTTTTCTGTAGTTCAGAAGTTTGATTAGCCGACCGGGCTAGCCGAGTGGGTAAAGTACCTGCCCGGCAACCCAAAGGTCGCGGGTTCGATTCCCGCCTCGGGCTTGGATCAAAGTACTGCAAAAACCTTGGGAGGTGCAATATGGCCACAGAAGCCGATGCGCCAACAACTACCAAATCAACAAAAAAAAAAAAAAAGAAGTTTGATTATTTCTGAAGTATGTGTGAGGGGTGGAAGATTATGCTTGAAGAGCACCCACCGAAGAAGCCAGTACTCATCAGATGAGATGATTTTTAGCGTGGTTTTTGCTGCTGACGCCCAGATTTCAGATCCATAGGTAATGACTAGGTAAATATATTGAATAGTGTACTGGGATTCTGTGACATGAAGGAGGTGTTGTTTGGCAAGCCATCTGGATCTGCAGACCTTGTTGTGAATATCTGCCACATGGTGTTTAAAGCTAAGCTTAGGGTCAAAGATGACCCCGAGATCTCTGTGCTTGGTTACTGGAGGGATGGAGGTTCCATGGATTTTCAGGTTTATTTGAGTTGGGTGTGATTTGAGTGAAAACACCATTTGTGCAGATTTATTTGGGTTAATCTGGAGAGAGAACTGTGCTAAGTACGTAAATAGAGCTTTTAGGCTGTTGTTGATGGTGTCGGAAGCAGTCTCAGGTTGGTCGGTCCCATGGATCCGATAGAGGATCCATGGGACCGACCCCATTTGTACCAGTGGTTAAGTTCATAAACTTACGTTTATGAACTTAACCACTGGTACAAATACGTTTGTGGTGTCAAGGGTGACTCCTTGAATATTTTCCGCTGCGCGTTCTTATCCAACACCATACAGTAGGCAGTCCAGTTAAAAGAGCTCAAGAAATATCTCATTCCATTATAGTCCTCCCTCTTGAAATTGAATCTCTCGCCTTTAGTGAGAACCAGATCTAGGATATCAGTCACCCCCCTCCCCGCCGTACTTTCTCGGACATGCTGGAATTAATTGCAATCATCCAATTTCTTCAAAAAACTGCTATTATATACAGTAAATTCTCGTTACGCTCATTCTTATAGCCTGATTCCACTTGTAACGATCTTTTCTTCTAGCCCCGTGACCACACCTAAGAAGTGTCATGCATTTTTCGTCCGCTTTCCTTGCTCGTACAGTTTTTTTTTTTTTTTTTTTTTTTCTCTGTAGGGTTTTAGACGCATCAGCAACTAAGGCCATATCGCCCCTTATATACAGTGTTATGTCTTGCGTGTGTTCTGTGACTGATTTTCTGGATGAAAAACCCGGTAACTCGGGTTTTTTATCCAGCAAATCCACGCTACTCTCGCCTGAAACCTACTAACCACGTTGTGAAAAGGCTCATAAAAATTCCTCACGTTATCTACGGGATTCGAACTCGTAATTGGCCTTTTTCATGGGCGTGTGTTCATCATAGCATCGATAATTTCATTAATTACAGTTTATTATTATTAAGTTAATCATTAATTATTATTATGTTAATACTGTATATTCAACAAGTTTATACTCAAGATAAGTTTAATTTAATGACTTTTTTTAAAAGATTCACAAGCATAGTGTATAAGTACACTGGTTTTCAAACTATTTCTTCATAAATACTACTACTACAAAAAAAAAAAAAAAAAAAAAAAAAAACAGCTAAATAATCAGTATAATCTACCAAAATATTTCCAAAAATGAAAAATTGTCTCCAAAAAGGAAGTCTCGCCTATATTGTGCTTTAGCCATTCCCTTCTAAAGAGGTATAACTGGGAGTTTACTGTAGTGTATTTCCGGTCTACGAATACCAGTCTATAAAGAGGGAGGCTGAAGTCGCCCATAATCGTATTCACTATCCCATTCATTCAAAAGAATTTGAACTTTTTTGTCACACTCCTCAGAACCATTCGGCCTGCAAAACACCCCTACCATCATCTTCTCTTTACTGCAAGTCATTTCATACCACGCTGACACAACATCCGTATTACCTTGATCTGACTCAGAGAGCATCCTTGCCACCTTCTGGCAGTTTTTGATTACAATCATCACTTCTCCACCCCTCTCTCTCCCTCTCTCTCTCTCTCTCTCTCTCTCTCTCTCTCTCTCTCTCTCTCTCTCTCTCTCTCATTTAATTTATTTACAATACTCTATATAGAGTATTGTAAATCATTACTATATAGAAAAATTAAGTTTTCTATTGCTTTTGATAACTCTATAAGCCCCTTATAGTTACGAAAAAGCAGTTTTTCACGTGGTCTATGATGGGTAGTCAATTTCTCCTCTATTCAAGCTTATTTAAATAGAAAAAAAAATCGGTTTTCTATTAAAATGTTTAGGGTAATTAATACACAAGTGTGTTGATATAGATATTTAGGATAATAAACACAGAAACGTTTTCTGAGAGAAAGGCGTAATTTTTCCCATGCCATTGACATGAATCGATCATCTTTCCGCATCCCTGATCCCTTGAACTATCAGTTTTCCTGAACCCTTAATGCTTCATCAATGGCACTGAAAAAAACCATTGCACCTACTCTGTTTAAGCGAATACACTCTTTACAAAATAAATTCTGTCTACTAATTAAAGCTTGGCATGATGAGAAAAATTCTCCCCCATCCCCCCGAAAAAAAGCGGAATTCTGATTTATGAACATACGAGCACGGTTATAAGATTTGAAACAGCATATTGGAGCTAGAACATATTTTTTTATATATCGCATCATTTTGGATTATTTATTCTGACACAACAGAGTTGCATAATACTTGGTGTTGCTTAACTTTTGGACACCAATATATTTCCTTCTATGTATGCAATAGATAGCTGGAGGGGTATGCTATCACTGCAGTTTCACAATGCAATAAACACGTGACTAAATGTAATCAGGTGTCTTAAGAGGGTAGTAATACCAGCTTCTCTTTCAATATACAAGTTCAAGATAGGCGATGAGTCACCCGTGGATTGTAGACAGTCTCCTTCGAAGGCAACGGTAATGACGTACTTCTTCGACACACTCTATGTGTACAGTAGTTACAATAAAAATTCTTCACTGCATGACCGATTTAATCGTTAATTCCGGAATGTTCGATTTTATTGTTTGCAAGAGTGCACTTAACACCTATGTATTACAATCCATTTCGAGTTGAAAGATTCGAAAGATTCCTAGAAACTCCTTGAGGTCTCAGAGTCAATGACCGCACCGTGGCACACATAAAAAGGCCGCAGCCTCTCTCTGGAAATCTTAAACACCTACATAGTTTTCGTTTAATAGGAACACGGAAGCCACACACCTGACAGTCTCCTTTATTTCTGTATCACTAATTTTAGAAGAAGAAATTTAAGACGTCTTCTGGGAAACAATCGTCTATACAGACATAAAAAGGGGCTTAAAATAAGTGCGTCTCTATGGAGAACCGTCAGTCCAATGAGAGCACTCGTAAAGCTTCCGAAATCTGATTGTCGATCTACGGAAAAGTGCGCAGGGGAAGATATACAGTTCCACCTTTTCTACAAAATCCAAAAAGAGTTGGACACTAAAATTGAAACTGTTTCTTAAGAATTTATGAAGATAATTCTGACGAAACTCTTAAGTACGGCACAATGGAATTAAAAATAGTTTTTTTTAAGTTTTTAGAAAGTTGCGTAACATGAAATTAATACGTCAAAGGGGGAAACCTGATCTAATAACACTTAAAATATCATCTAATAACACATTTGGACCTTTTAGAAAGATTTGTCAAGGAATCCCAAATTTCATCAAAATCGAACCAAGAAAAATCCAACAATTAGTATTTCTTAGTCCGTCCGTCCGCATGTAATAACTCGACTGCCAATTTTTAATGTGTATTTTATTCTCACAAGTTCCTAATAAAGTTAGTTATTTATCTGGATATGAAAGTATTAGTTTTAGTAGTGGCAAAAAAGTAGGATTATAAAGCATCAGCCAAAAAAACCCCCTAACACATCTGTCCATCCACTCCGATAGTTTGTCTAATTCTTCATTGAATTTATTCAAACTACCCACTTCCACAAGGACCACAACATCAGATGGAAGTTTGTTCCAATAATCCGTGACTGAAGACAACTTCTGCACATCTATTCTGCAGCCATCCTTCCTCAAGTTCAATTTATGGGCCCTCATGTGTGTGTGTGTGTAACCTGAGCAAGAAAAAGAATGCCATCACCATTGAGCTTGCTCAAACCATTCAAGGCCTTATACACCTCAATCAAATCACCTCGCAGGTGCCTAGTCTCCAGATGCTGCAATTTGTAGAACTGAAGTCTTTCTTGTTTCACATCTTTCCTAAAATGAGACCTCCAGAACCGTATGCACTATTAAACATGCAACCTAATTATTTCCTTGTACAATGAGATAATCACCTCATTATCTCTTCTCACAAAATTCCTGTATATCATCAACAAAATCCCATGAGCTGTCCTGACACCTGTTTGCACTGATCAGAAGACTTCATATCTGAGCATCCACTGCAGGATGGAGGCCTCCTCAACAGGTCATGTTGAGGAGGCCTCCATAACCTACCACGCTGGTGCAGTGAGGGTTGGCAGGTCGACTATTTAGTAGTCAGGGGCCTGAACCGCCGTATAAGAATATATACTGAGCCATATATTCTTATCCATCTGTCATAAGAATATATGCCTCACTTCGCTTAACGGCTATTTCGTTTAACGACATTTCATTACAACGAAACTTCAAAATTACCAACAATATTCGGTTTGCCACATCCTTTACCTCGCAATAAAGACACTCTAAAAATAATTTCTAATAACAGTAAGAAAAGCTTTACCAAATATCAGCCTGACAGCCTCCCATGCTGATGAAAAATAAATCGATAAAACTGAATATGACTGGAAGTGGTGGTATGTTTCTCTTCAAACCTATGCGTTAAGTAGGAGGTGTTCTACATGAAAGAACGAAGTTAGGAGATAATTATGAGTGAAAATTGACGAAAACAATCCGGTTGGATTTAGAATCACATTATGGGAAATTGCCATTCATTTAACGACTTTTCGCTGAACGGCTCATTTTCGAGGAACCTAACCCTGTCGTTAAGCGAGGCATGCATGCACTTAGTTTTTTGAACCACTACGGCTCCAATTCTTCTGGATAAATAAAGTCAGTGCATCAAAGCCGCCTGTTTTGTTTGAATTCATTGAGTTCCCTGTAATATTAGCCCGTTTTTGCTAAAAGGCCGAATAAGGTCTTCACTTAACGTTATCTTTTGGTTGTTGCAAAAGATTTTTTAATTAATTTACGTCGATTTTTTAATTAATTTACGTCAATAAAACGAACAGTGGCGATGCCCCTGCTTGTAGATGCAAGAATTTTTAAATCCACGGATGTTTGTTTTGAAGCCCCTGTAGACATATATTTCGAAATGATAGTTATTCCCCTGTCAGTTTATGCTTGTGGGTTTTTCAGAATGCCTCTGATGACAGTTCATTTCTTCGCGAGAGTGTTTTTTGTCAAAGAAAGTGAATTTTTGACCAGCTGGACTGCAGATATAATTTTCTTTCAAAATTTCAACAAATATATACTTATGGTTAGCCATGCGATGTTTTAACAATCGAAAATTACTATCCGTGACTGGAACTTTGACAAATTCTCAAGTTTGGGAAACGTACGATCGAAGACAATCGTGATCATTAATGTTCTTCGAGGATGGAAAGCTAGTCAGTGTGTCTGCGCTATGGAGAAATGTTAATTGGTTGGGAGGGGATGAAAGATGAGGGCTATTGACCTGCCAGCATGCGAAGATGACCGAAGAAAACAGCACAAATCAAATAAACAAAATGAAATAATAATTCTTCTCTTTGCTCCACTGAGCGCACAAAAGTGTTACTAATTTGAAATTGATTGATTGTGGTGAAAAGAAAGAACGACAAGGTTTAGCGGACATCTGCTTGTAATACTTCGCAAATATAAAAACTGTCATGACATATACTTTTGAACTGCCTATGGTGATAAAGTTTGTCGCTTAAACCCAACAGAGTTTTTATGGGATCTTCTGAACCATCAAGTCAAGTGCAGACTTGATGGTGCCCATCTTCACAAAATTTATGGGAAACCTTGCAGATGGCATGGAACACTGTTAGTCAAGACTATTATAAAATCGATCGTTATTTTTTGGATTAAAATTAATTAATCCAAAAGAATAACGAAAACTGTTGTCATACGCTGTGATCCCAAACTTTTAGGCGGGAGTGTAAGTCACACAGGAAGCTCCAGCTTATATACTCCAATACAGGATTCCCCAATTGCAGCTAGATATCCTAAAGAATGAATTTACTGAGATGAAAAATGCAGGAATTATCGAAAGTTGGGTGTCAAAATGGAATAGTCCCTTACTGATGGTAAATAAAAAGTGATGAGAACTTCAGAAGAGTTTTAGACTTGCGGAAGATCAATTTGGTGAAGTGTCAGATTGACTTCCCGTTACTCAATTTAAGCGAGTTATTTTGCAGTTTGAAGGGAGCTAAATTTTTGCCAAAAGTATTTCCGGTTTTCCATCCCATTAAAGAAGGAAGACCGGAAATACTTTTCCTTTTGCCCTCGTGGGTAGCAGACTTAGTAGAATCGCCGTCCTCCTCACACCTGGTGGAAAAGACCAGAGTTTGAATCCCGTCAATGACAAGAGGAATTTTTAGGAACCTTTTTCACAACGTGGCTGAGTTAGTCGGTCTCAACCGAGGACAACGTGGTTTTTCCGTTCAGAAAACAGAAAATCGAACACGGAACACAAAATTTACAGACAGTATATACGGAGCAATACCCAGAACAATTCAAGAAGAAATGTTTGCTCTTTTATGGAGAAGACTGCCCAAGTTAAAATGTTTTTAAAAAAAAGGTATAAACACTTCAACGTGGAAGAACCTCAGTGTATGATGAACAATTTCAGGACGCCCAACAACTGCTGTAATAGAAGCGTTTGCAAAAATTAGGAATTAATCCTGGAAGATAGCCGTATTAGCATCGAAGACCCAGCTACAGAACTCCAAATTAGTGTATGGTCTAATTGCACATGAAATGGCAATGTGCCAGGAAAAGCAAGAAGAGTTTTTTCACGGCTAGTCACCATGGCTGAAACTTGAACTTGAATTCATCACTATGATCCCCAAACTAAACAAATGTCAAAACAATAGAAGCATCCAAAATCATCCCCCCCCACCAAAAGACAAAGGTTCAACCAAGTGCTGGCAAGGCGATGCTGTCAGTTTTTTGGGATTAGCATGGTTTAATACCAACAGATTACCTTAAAAAGGTCTGTATTGTGATGGAAATATTATTCCAACTTCCTCATAAATCTACATGTCGCTATGAAAGAAGAAATACGGGAAAAGCTGTCAAAAGGTGTGCGCCTGCTCCATGATAATGCCACCGCGCATTCCTCACATGCTGCAGCAAGGTGTACCGACGAATGTGGGTTTGAAATATTGCTGCATCATGCTTATTCCCCCGACCTCAGATTTCTTCCTCTTTCCTCCTGCCCTGAAGTCCTTTCTTCATGGGAAACACTTTGCTGCTGATAATGAGGTGCTTTCTGCTGCCGAGTCGTGGTTTGAAGAACAGTCAGAGAATTTTTACAAAACTGGCCTGCGCAACTGTTTTGGAAGGTGGCAAAAATGTGTCATTTTGTCTAGTGATTATATTCAAACCTTCAAGCTTCTATCACAACTACTTCTGGGTGAATACAAATCTTTTTTGAACCCCTCTCGTATAAGAGATATATTAATGACAGGGCCAATTTAATGAAACCCTTAGTGAAGCTGATTAAGAAGGGGAGAAAATTTAGATGGTCCAAGGAGGCAGAGAATGCTTTATTCACCCTGAAAAATATACTGGTTAGCCAACCATTATTGGTACATCCTGATGGCAGCAAACCTTTTTATTTCACTCGGAGCCTCAAGTGATACAATAGCGAGAGTTTAGAACAAGAAGACGATGAGAGCAGAAAGACATCGCTATTGCAATCGGCCTTTAAATATTCACGAAAATAAATATTCCGCCATCGAAAGAGAGGCACTTTCTATTGTCAGACCTCCAGCCACTATGGCTTCTGAGAAACATAAAAGATAAAAATAGTCAGCTAATAAGATGGAGCCTTTAAATACAAAAATTCGATATAGAAGTTTAATGGGAAGGCACCTTTGCAACCTCACTTAGATCAGAAGTAACCATTTGAGGCAGATGTATAAGATATAATTGGGTACCCCTACTTGTCACCTCGAAGAGTAATAGATATACACTATTAGATACACACCAGAACCTCGAGACCTTCCTCTCCAGTTTCGGTCTTCACATCAATCCTGAGAAGTCAGAACAGTTGACTTTCTCGCTCAAACAGAACCCAACAATGGCACAACCCAATCTAAGAGGATCCACGATTTCTGTTGTTCAGCAACACACCGATCTGGGCGTTATTTTTGACCAAAAGCTCTCATTTGTACCACACATAGACCACCTGCAAATAAAGTCCATGACCAGTCTGTTGGATGCAGATATATTAAGACATGTGTCTATCCGGTCATACTTTATGACGCAGAAGTCTGGACCTCAACTGCGACAACACATCTTAAACGGATTTTCGCGGCGAATATTGGGTACTGAAGTGGGCCATATGGAAATTTCGGCTTCCCTCTACACTAAGGACCACCCAGATGGCCCCAGCTCTAAACATCGGACGTCTTCCTGCCATCATCCATGAGAAAAGACTCGTGTTTGCTGTCAAAATGATTGTTGGCATTATTTCGGAACCAGACTTCTGGGCTAACTGTGGATGGAGAATCTCGGCCAAGCCTTAGAGCCAATCCAGTACTTCAGGCCACCTCAAACCGGTTAAAATTATCCGATCGGTTTTTACCCGTGCAAATGCTGCAATATATACACTCTGGACGGCGACCTCTACTAGTTCACAGTCGATAAAAAATATAGGCAGAAATTAGTCCATTGACTTCCTTCTCAGGGTAGGTCACAGGACATTAGAACCTGCTCCCGAGGACCTGTCTATCACTGCCATGGATCCATCACTACAGCGTTCCAACTTTCTGCCCCTGCTCAGATGACTCCAGCACTGTTAAAGGACTGCTCCCTGGAGAATAATTTAACTTAATAACACGCTGTTGTGTATATATTTTCATATGTAAGTTTGTCATTTTTTTCTCCGATGCTTAATCCTACGCTTGTATAATTTGTAATAATATTGTTTTTTTTTTTCCCCTCTCCTATATCATCCTTGTTTATTACATTGTATTAGCCTCTACTATAAACCCCTGGCTTATAGCCGTGAAGGGTATTGTGTACTTTTGTATGCAATAAAGAGTTCTTCTTCTAATAAGAGGACAGAAATCGTGGGATACCAACTTAGCAACGAGTAGGCCCACCTTTCGCCGGATAAGGGCAGTCACACGGCGAGGTATTGAGTCCACTAGTTCACGAAAGCATTCCACAGGTATTTCCATCCATGCTTGCTACACTGCTGTCCATAATTCCCTCGCATTCATGGGTGGAGGATCCAAAGCTCGAATGGACCTTTCCACAGCATCCCAAAGATGCTCCACGGGGCTCACATCCGATGCACGGGAAGGCCATTCCATGTTAGTAAAATCTGCGGAATGCTCTTCGAACCATGTTCTAGTCGCTACGGCTCTGTGGGGAGGTGCATTATCCCGCTGGAAGAGTCCATTGCCCTGTGGGTGCACGATGACCATGAAGGGATGCAGATGATTGAACCTGGACCATTCAGAGATGCGTCTAGACGTAGCAGAGGTTCCAACGTGTGCCAGTTGAACACGCCCCAAAACATTACAGAGCATCCACCTGCCTAGACAGTTGCTTGTTGACATGACGGTTGCATAGTATCGTGCGGTTTCCGCAAAATAGGCAACCCCCGTCCGCTCGAAGTAACTGGAAACGGGAGTCATCAGACCAGGAGACCCGTCTCCAATCATCCAAGGTCCGGTGCCGATGTTCTTTCGCCCAGTTGAGGCGTAGAGTCCTGTATCGTGGTGTTAGCAATGGGACTGTGGTGGGTCCCATAACCTATTACGTCTAAGTAGCATTAGTAATAGAGGAATGCGATGCAAGAAAGCAAGCAGCATGAGCCAAAAAAAAAACAAAAAAAAAACTCGCTCATTTCGCCCCTCTATTCGTTCCAAATGATCGTCCAGCTCAGCCTCAAATCTATTTAGGCTATCAACATCCACAACAAAAGATGGAAGTCTGTTCCACCAATTAACCACCCGCTGGCTAAAGGAGGCAAATTTCTGCATATATATTCTACACGTCTTTCCTCAATTTGAATCTATGCCCCCTCAGGTTCTTAATCTAAGCAAGAGGAAGAATTCCATCAGCATTCAGCTTGTTCAATCCATTAAAGGCCTTATACACCTCAATCAGATCACCTCGCAGGTGCCTACTCTCCAGGCGCAACAATTTGCAAAGCTTAAGCCTTTCTTGGCAGGCGCACCCCTTTGTTCCCCTCAGCAATCTTGTTGCCCTTCTTTGTACTCGTTCTAACAACTCTATATCCTTCCTAAAATGAAGCCTACAGACCTGTACACAGTACTCTAGGTGTGGTCTGACCATTGCGTTGTATAACGGGATAATTACCTCCCTGTCTCTTCTAGCAAATTCCTATACTGTATATCATTGACAAGACTCCATGACCTGCCCTGGCAGTCTGTCTGCACTGCTCAGCGAACTTCATATTTGACTGCACAATTACCCCCAGGTCTTTTTCACTTTCCACTTCCCTGGGTGTAGTACCACACAGTTGGTACGTTTCTCTTGGGGTATTGCTACCCATATGCAGTAATGATCACCTGATGGTCTTAAACAATTGACAACAGAAGGATCAGAGACCTTTTAGTTCTTAAAAGTGGGAAGAATAGGGGTATAAGCAGAAAGCAGGGGTAACTTTAAAAGGGCACTTAAGGAGGTCAGGTAGATGAACAGCTTAATCTGTAGCATACAACCGCTACTTTGGAGCACCAACGTTTAAGGTGCTTTGGGTAGGACGTCGGCGCATAGTGGCCTCATTGGCACTGTCAGCGGGAGGCCTGTGGAAACAAGTGGATGAGTTCCGTTGAGTGGTGAATGGAGAATTAAAATACATTAAGTTGCTGGTCTATGGGAGTAGGAGTTTGGAGGAATAATGTTTTTATTGAAGTAAATTATAATTAGTAAGGCGGGAATCGGACACTGAAAGTAAAAAAATATAAAGAAGCAACTGTACATGGTTAAAAATGTTAGACAGTTGCCACTGTTGGCAATACTGAAATTCAGGGAATATACAAATAAGAAAAATTAAACAACACACCTCTCCCACAACCGTCAACCCCGCACAGTACTAGAAGTGGTTCTCAATTTTTTACCGCTCAAGTCATACTTGAAATTAAAAGACACACCTCGAATAGTGATTGCGATTTGCTAATCTCGCGACACGCTTGAAAAGTATCACGGCACACCAGTATGCCGAGGCACACTGTTTGCAAACCACTGCTATAGGTTCTAATACTTTTCTTGTTTGAGGTTTTCACAGAAAAAAAAACACTACTGAACACTGATGATCCGCTGGATCACTCTTGTTTGCTGACCCTCCTTTTCACGAAAACGACCAATGAGACAGCAATTTCTTGTCTTATTAGACAGTTGTTTATCTTCAGAAAGAAGATAAACAACTGTCTAATTATAAACATATGCTTTTACGCCATTTTAGTGGGTGTCAGCATTATTAATACTATTAAACATTCTGATATAAGTCACGCATGTCGCTACTATCGTTGGTATCGTGAAGCTGGTATATACTAGAAACGCGGTGGAAAACGCAAAACCACCCTCTGACGTGTCAAACAGGGGTACTCTATGAATGAAGCAGACCTAGACCTATTTCTGTAAGAAATCTAAAACTAGACGCCCTTTCTCTGGCAGCAAGACGATGGGACTTGGAATCCGGGAGGCATTTTGTGTGGAGAAGAAAAATGTTATCCTATACGAGTGAACGAGGCTATACTTGGAAAAGTCATCTTCTCCGGAAATCAAATGAACCCAAAAAAACTTTCTCCGTTTCCACACGAATGCTTTTACCTTAATTAGATGCTGGGATACGCCGCTATATTTTGCTAATGAATCAGTCTTCTATTTAGTTATTCATCTGCCTAGAGATTCACGCCCTTTCACATTGGTGCGGAGAATTGGACAAACTGCAGACTCAATCTATATTTAGGAACCATACCCAGGGGCGGGCCGTCCCGAGGGCGCAAGGGATGCACTCCACCCGGGTGCCAACGTTCAAGGAGCGCCTGAAAACCTGAAACTTACATACACATATGAAGAAAATTTTAAAAGGGTGCCAAATTTCAATTGGCACCCGGGCGCCACATACCCTAGAAACGTCCTTGCCCATAGCAAACACCACATCTTTGTGATAACTGTGGATCTCAAAGGAAGCCAAATTTTCCTAAATGTAATTTTAAAGATAATAAGTACCACATCGTGACTCAGTCGTAGTTTACAACTAATCATGATCGTACTTAGAAGTCACGTGAGCTCGAACAACAGTCAAGTCAAACACATGTGCTAATTAGCCTTGGCGTTTGACCACTCGGCTAAAATAAATTATCTGTTTATACACCGGGACTGCTACATACGATCAGAAAAGTTTACAAAATAGAGAATACAAGAACAGAACCATATTTATCGATCGCGTGGGATGAAACGAAGATCAACGCTAATGCGTGTACTACAATACTCCACTTTAAATAGACAGCTAGGAACTCTATCACTTTATTATTAATAAAATATAATTCCATCAATACAACTAAACGCATATTTTCTGACCCTAAAGCTTCCATTTTACTATTAATTTCAAAGTTTTTCTTTCTATCTCTCTCATTTTTTATTCTAGCAATTCAATATTAAAATATGCAGTATTTTCAGTATTTTTAAATACTTAGTTAATTAAATATATATACAATCCATATATATATATTTTTTATCCGAGAACTGAGGAGTTCAGAAAATTGTCAGCAGTGGGAGCCACTGTAGTTTATTTTAAAAAATCAATAAAATAAAATTTTACCAACTCAAAATGTATTTCAGTTCTGATATTTCTAAAGCAGATATATTTAAATAAGTTATTTCTAAAGCAGTTACGTTTAAAGATTTTAATATTTTTCGTATATAGCAGGTTCCGAATCTAATGCATTCACAGGTAAAGAGCGCATTCATTTAAGTTTATGTGTACATAAAGACCTTTGAATATTTTCTTAAAGATTCCATGTAAAGATAATCCAGTCAATTACGAAAAATGGTGTTACCTTTGATTTGGTAATACCATTTTTTTTTTTTTTTTTTTTTACCAAAAACAATATTACCCTTGGATTTTCCGAAATTAAAATCCACCTCAAAAGAACGATTTGCTACCATTCAGAATATTCAAAAGTGGAGTTCTGGAATATTTATTAAAAATGTCTTATTAGTTTATCGTTGTACTTTCCACTCCCCCCCCCCCCCCTCTTTTTCACAAACATAGGATCTCAAGATTAACTTAAACTAATGAGAACTCTGCGTTTACAAATTTACAGCCGTGACATGACACTGCCGTTACTGGCCAACCCAGCAACAAACTTACAAAGAAAGAAATTAAAAGAAACCTCCTTGTCAAGGTTTCGCTACCATATATTAAATAGTTATTATACAAGACAATGGGAATTCCAGACCGCATAAGGAATTATTACAGAGAAAAATAAATAAACAAACTTAACGAGCTTTATTATCAAGAAAATAATTTTTAACAGATTTACCTTTTTATTCTTCCATTGTTTATTAAATCCTAGAAATCGCGCCCATTTTTATTTATTTATTTTATTTAAAATTTACAAAAGCTGGAGGAGGGAATTGAGGTAATTCCAAATTTTAACGCAATCAGCCAGTTCCTTCGGTCAACAGAAACCGAACCTTACCTTATAACCACCAATACGTATATACATTGTAATTTTAAAATTACAAATATTTCAAATATTTTTATACCTATTGACATTCAGGAATGCTAAAGTAATAATAAAAAATTTAAATAGATGCTTACCTTACGTCTTGCATATTTTATGTTATGATTTATACAAATGCATATAAATATCGTTAAAACAAAAAGTATATACTGATAACACTGCTGTCACTTATGAGAATGAATAATAAGCAATTAATGCAACTCACTATAATAAATTCTTGAAACTATTTTAAAAACAGCTTCCATTGGAATTATAAATTTAACTGACACTTCACATCAGCTTTTTTTATCAGGTTGTTCAACTTGGAACATGGAGAAAAGAAAGCTTTCTTTACCAAAAGATCCTTCATCGATTGACGTCATGTTACTATGGCAACACGTGCCATTACTTCATGGAGTTCGAAAATAAAAAATAAATCTCTACTGTACACAGCGAAATTATTAAAACGATCACTTATTTATAAATTATATAATAATAAATTAAATTGCTTTAAGTAATTAATAAAGTGGTAGACAGAAAACATAAATAATTATTTATTTTTAATCTAAAGTGTTTTATTTATATTCAATAAATTTAATTAGTGTTACTAGGCTTATTTTTATATAATTATTTATGCAAAAGTACATTTGCAAAGTTAAATTAATAGAATATTAGAAGAATAAGGTTTTAAATTCATTCTTTCTTTTTCTTTTTTTTAACTAAATAGCCATAGTGCTAGAAGAGGACCACATAATACGTTGCCGTTCACATATATATATATATATATAATTTCTACAGTTATACCCAGTTATTTATTAACAAATAAAGTACAAATAAAAGTACAAAACCAGTAGCTTTCGGAACGCGTTCCGAAAGCTACTGGTTTTGTACTTTTATTTGTACTTTATTTGTTAATAAATAACTGGGTATAACTGTATACAGGGTGTTTCAGTTAAACGTTTCAGAACTTCTAAGAAGGGTAGGGTACATCCTGACAACTCGAAATCATATAGCAATGTGGGGTCGGAAATGCTTTCCTGAAGCGGTGTTGTACACAGAAGCACCATAAAAAGAAAAGAGACCGTAAGTAAGAAATCGTTTTAATAATACATGAAAAGAAGCAAAAGGTACATGGATTAAAGTAAGTGTTCGAAGTTTCTTCCACGGGCTACAATGCACGCCTCACATCTCCGACGCATGGACATCCGAACATTCTGGAATACTCCAGGCGAATTTCGAATTTCTTCGGCAGCTACTGCGATTCTTGCAACCAGCTCCTCAGCATTGTCAACAGGGGTGTCATAAAGTAGCGATTTCATATGACCCCAGAAATAAAAATCAAGACATGATAGGTCGGGTGACCGAGCAGGCCAACGCACGGGACCACCACGTCCGATCCACTGTTGACCAAATGTGACATCCAGGTAGTTACGAACATCTCCGCTATAAAGGGCAGGGGCTCCATCGTGTTGGAACCACATTGTCTGTTGCGTCGATGCAGAAATCTGTTCATCTCTCAAAAGTTGTGGCAATACTTGCTGCAGAAAGATCAAGTAGATAGGTCCGGTTAGACGACACGGTAACAGGTAAGGTCCGATGAGGTGATCTCCCATAATACCGGCCCATACATTGACCGAAAATCGAATCTGTGCTGCACGACGTCGTATTGCATGCGGGTTCTCGACCGCCCAGATATGGTCGTTATGCGTGTTGAAAATTCCTTCCCTTGTGAAGGATGCCTCATCGGAAAACAACACTTCAGCAGGAAAAAGGGGATTTGTAGCACATTTTCCAAGGTACCACTGTGCGAAAGCAATACGAGGTTGAAGAAACTTCGAACACTTACTTTAATCCATGTACCTTTTGCTTCTTTTCATGTATTATTAAAACGATTTCTCAGTTACGGTCTCTTTTCTTTATGGTGCTTCTGTGTACAACACCGCTTCAGGAAAGCATTTCCGACCCCACATTGCTATATGATTTCGAGTTGTCAGGATGTACCCTACCCCTCTTAGAAGTTCTGAAACGTTTAACTGAAACACCCTGTATATCTGTATTTGAACTATGGACCCCAGTACTCCAGGCCCATTCGTTACTATATAATTTCTGTTTATATTCTGGGATGACCAAACGGTCAGAGGAGTTCACAAGGTAGACAGAATATGTGAAACAGTGCCATATTTAGCAGTCACTGGCTTGAACCCCCGGTCACTCAAGGCACGTGTACTTATGCACCAGCGTACCATAATAAAAGACGAACTGCGAATATCACAGGTTCAAAAAATAACAGGTTATGTTTCAAATTGGACACCCTTTACGATGGCGAGCTAGAATCTAACAAATTTTAAATTAATTTGTTGTCTATCAATATTTCTATCCATATGTTAGAAATGGAATTTTTGTTTAAATTCTTGAACAGTTTTCTGATTAATTAACATTGACCGGAAGAGAATGTTGCCCTCTGTTGCATAACATAGGTTATGCAACAGTTGCATAGCATCCACTGGGTGGATGCTTCTGTTGCTGAAATCTAATAAACACACCTCTACTGTGGATTCCCTGAGTAGTAAAGTGAGCTCGATTTATGACGGAGGCCCGTGTGGCCTTGATCAACTAACCGTGGCAATGTTACTAAGATCCCAAAAGGTCACAGCATCTCCTGTCACTATGGCAACAGGTTGTGCGAGATTCAACGTCACTTCCTTTACTCAGTAGGAGGTTATTGGATGAGCGATAGGTGAATTGCTTTAGGATCAATTTTTATTGCATAATTTTGCTTTCGTTAACGCCCACTGACTAATTTGTTAAATGCACAAATGGTTAGGAATGGGTAGCAAAAGTAAGCGCGGCAAAACGATAGCTTAGTCTTACTTTACTTTATTAGAAGCAGCCTTGCATGAAAAACAAGCAATCCGAAATAACAATTATGAATTGATTATGACAATTATAATCCCATCCGAAGTGTACTAAAATATTTTATTTATTTTAATATTATAATGGATAAATGACGCAAGGAAGCGGACTTTTTCTGCAGCTGCCAAAAAAATGGGGGGGGGGGGAGGGTTCTCAAACACTCACTTTAATATAGTTGGGGAAGGACGGACGTTGCGTGGTGTTTTCCCATGATGATGGGTACCTTGCCGGTACCCATCATCAGACCATATATTAGCTGTTTTCAGATACCTACTTGCCGAATGTCTCAATCCCTACTGTGTATTTTCAGGGATCGATACAGTGGGCAAGCAGAGGGCTGACAACAGCTAATATATGGTCTTATGATGGGTACCGGCAAGGTTACAGAAACTTCACCTTAATGTACAGGAATTTAGTTATTAACTGAATAAACTATCTTAATATTTACGTGGTATAAGAGGTCATTACTAAAAGTATAATTCCACTCACACTTTCCCAACAGTGAAAAAGTAACTATCCAATTCGCTCTGAACTTTTCCAAACTCTCCACCGCAAACACGCGGCAGGAAATTTATTCCGATGATCTGCAACACTCTGCCCGAAGGTAAACTTCAGGAGATCCAGCCGTTACTCCCTAAAATTTTATATCTATGGCCTCTCGTTGTTCTACGAGTGAGCATACACCTCCCTCTTTCGTTTCACTGATTTCCTTCAGGACATTATACACTTCAATCACTTACTCCACGAAATGTCCAGTTTCCAAACATTGTGATTTGAACTTTGTAAGTCATTCTTCATATGAACATCGATCAGCATCCCTCACTAATCTAGTTGCCCTTCTCTGAACCTTTTCTATAAGTTCTATATCTTTCTTAAAATATGACCTCCAGACCTGAACACAGTATTCTAAATTCAATCTCACCATCTTATACAAAGGGACAATGGTTAGTGGTTCCCAAACTACTGAGATGTACGGACCCTTTCAAAAATCAAAAAAAAAGTTTACGGACTCCTTCAAAATTCAAGAAAAGTTTGCGGACCCCTATATAGATGTATAACATAGGCATATATTATATATACAGGGTGTTTCAAAAATGATGGTTAATAATTTAAAGGTGAAAAGTACAAGGTCAAGGTGTGTTTGTTTTAATTGCGGTCTCCAGGGTTCCCCTATATACCGCTGTAGCATCTGAAAAGACAAAAAAGCAAGGCCATTTCCACCCGGTGTGGGGAGAACGGTGATGATACCACTGTGCTACACATGCATACAGTGAAAAAGTACAAACTAAAATAAGCAAAAAAGTTCCAGTGAACATCGGGTCGCAAATGAACCGTTTTCGAGATAATGCACATTTTCTTTTAAGATCCGCCACTGACTATGGGAGAACTAGTTTAACAAAAAGCTGTGAATCCTTTAGTAAGGGTGGTTTTATTAAACATAAGATAATACATTTTAATTTTTGGTTTCAACACCACAGGATTTTACAGATGTTACATGTTACAAAAGGTGTGCAAAATGCTGTCCTCGCATCCGTACACAGCTTTGTAGTCTTCTCTGCATTGAGTTGCGAATCCGATTTAAGTCTGGTTCTGGGAGGCCACATTACAGGCCCACCTCTACCTATTCACCGTTGACCATACCTTCTAGTTAGATATCGAGTCACAACTCGAGCAAAATGTGCCGGTGCACCACCATCATACATAAACCACATGTTCTGGCGTTGCTGAAGTGGAACATTATCATCATCGAGGAGGTTTGGAAAAACATTCTGCAGGAACTGAAGGTACAGCTCTCCTGTTAGCCTGTTTGGCAGAAAGTGTGGTACAATTAGACAGTCTCCTAGTAGTCCTGCCCAGACATTCAACGAGAAACGTTACTGATGTTGTGACTCGTGAATTGCATTAGGAATTTCGTCGGACCAAATGTGACAGTTATGAAAATTGAAAATACCGTCACGAGTAAACCCAGCTCCGTCAGTGAACAAAATGTTGTTTAAAAATCGTGGGTTCAGGACTCACTGTTGTTGCATCCACTGGCAGAAGTTCACTCTAGGAGGGTAGTCTGTATTGCTGAGACCTTGTTCACACTGCTATGACTCAGTACAGGCTCGCAGAGCAACTCTTTTTGTCGAAATTCCTGGATTTTGTTCTATTCTTTCCAACACCCTTTCCTCAACATCAGGTGTTATGATTCTGGGCCTTCCTGCTTGTACTTCATGTGCGAAGCGCCCATGTTCTCTAAGGCGCTGATGTATCCTGATGAATGTGCACCTGTTGGGCTGCCTTCGGCGGGGAAATGCTTCTTGGTACAAACGTGCAGCTTCGAGTGCACTGCCGTTGGCTTTACCATACATGAAGTGCATGTCCGCATACTCTTTGTTGCTGTAACCTCTTTCCATATTGACTGTCCTTTGACAAGTACTAGTACGCCTGCTATGTCTCAGAGCATTGAGAGAGGGGAAATAGAGAGAATAAGCATAACCTAAACAAACAAGTCAGTGATGGATCCTAACTAGAAAAGTGCAATATCTCGAAAAACGATTCACTTAAGGATCCATGTTTCCTAGGCTTTTTGCATATTGTAGTCTGTACAATTTGCCTTTAAATTATTCACCAATTTTGAAACACCCTGTATATATACACTGTGCTGCCACTTTATTAGGTACACCCCTGCTGTGCACACAAATGGTTTGTCCCACAAACCATTTGTGGGACAAACTGCATTTATATTCACAACTGTGGTCATGTGTTGCAAGTCACATGACCACAGTTGTGAATATAAATGCAGAAGAACAACCTTTCTAGTATCAGTTAAGCGTCTAGTATCAGTTATACAAACCGTACCAAGAATGGGGAAAAGGAGTGATCTAACGGACTTCGAACGTGGCATGGTAGTAGGTGTAAGATGTGCTGGACAAAGCATCTCTGAAACGGCAGTTCTCCTGAACTTTTCACGCACCACAGTTTCAGGGATGTATCGAGAATGGTACAACAAAGAGAAAACATCCTCTCAACGGCACTCCTGTGGAAGAAAATCGCTTGTTGATGAGAGAGGTCAGAGGAGGATGGCTAGAATTGTGCAAGCAAACAGACGGGCCACAATGTCGCACATCACATCAGAATACAACCTTGGTGCGCAGAACAAAATATCGTAACGGACCGCTAGTCGCACATTGTCGCAAATGGGCTGCAACAGCCGACGACCACATCGCGTACCTTTGTTATCAATGAAGAACAAGAGAGCACGACTCCTGTGGGCACAGCAACACCAGTATTGGACTATCGAGGATTGGAAAACGTTGCTTGGTCTGACGAGCGAAGTTCCTGGTGCATCATGTTAATGGAAGGCTCAGAATTTGGCGAAAACAACATGAATTCATGGACCCGTCATGTCTGACAACTACTGTGCAAGTGGTGGGGGCAGTGTTATGGTGTGGGGAATATTTTCTCGGCACACGTTGGGTCCATTGATATCCATAGATTCACTTCTGAATGCCACATCGTACCTAAACATCGTTGCTGACCAAGTGCATCCGTTCATGTTGATAGTTTATCCTCAGTCAGATGGTTACCAGCAGGATACTGCGCCGGTGCACAAAGTCCGAATCACTATAGAATGGTTCTAGGAACATGACAATGACTTTTCTTTGCTGCAGTGGCCCGCTCAGTCCGTGGATCTCAATCCTATTAAACATCTTTGGGATTAGCTCGAAAGGGCTATTCGCTGCAGGCTTGCAGACCTCCGTCGAATCTCAAGGAACTGCGTGACACACTCATGTCTGCATGGTACTCCATTCCTGCACAACGTTTTCAACGTTTTACATAATAAAGTGGCAGCACAGTGTATATAAATATATATGGTCGACCACCGTTCCGCGGATCCCCTGGAACTGGTATACGGACCTCCCAGAGTCCGCGTACCCCAGTTTGGGAAACGCTGCTATATATCATAGACAGGACAGCAGGTGACTTCCTAGTCATTTGTTTATACTGCATGGAAAATTTCATGTTTGACAGAATCATAACTAATAAGACTATCAACTCTTTTACTCTAGTTTTGCCCAGCTGCAAAACATTACATTTAGAAGATTTAAACTTCAGTTGCCATTTTTCATCCCGTTTGTGCAACCGATCTATGTCATTTTGAAGCAAAATGGTCTACTTCTGATCGTTAACCATCTTTCCAACCTACATAGACAACCTCCCCTGCATGCCCTCATCAATGTCATTAAGTAAGATGAGAAATAAGAATAGTCCCAATACTGATCCCTGAAGGACAGCAATTGCTATACTGGTCCATCCTGAGAAATATCGATTTATGTCTTTTAGGAATCAGTAATGGGACTATCCAACTCTTTTATGACTTCGTCATAATAATTAACTAGATGGGTCAGGCAAGACTTCCCCTAAACGAACCCATGCTGTGATCATTAAAGACACATTCCTATATAGATGATTGTGTAAAGAACGAGAAAAGAGTGGTAAAGGTGAATTACGAAAAAATCATGTTAGGCATGCGCAAAAGAATTACCGTTTTGTGCAAACAAAAGCACGTGAACACTTAAGAATGTCACGTGTTTCGAGCTAACAACGCGTTAATGCAATATTCTCAATGCTCACAGAAGAACAAACAAGTTTTCCTTCCACGAGTTGCTTTGGCAACTTGTTGAAGGAAAGTGCAATACCACGGCAATTTGTATTGAAGGCAAAGTTAGTTCTGATATGAGCAGCAAGACCATCTATTGACTAAGCAATTTGCACAGTTATGGGAAAAATGCCGGTGACGCCCCTTCCCCAAACACAATGACAAAGCAATTTAGTAATTAATTAAAAAGAGGGGAGTTACATGATTGTTCATTATCGTGAGATAATTAATTAATTAATTGAGACTACACTATTAGTACATAAATAGCATAAATTATTTTATAAAAATTCTTTTCGTGGTTTTTTTTCTGGAAACTTGCAGCCATCAAAACAGTTCCCGATTTTTTAATTATTTTTTTTCAAAATGATATGAACTTCAGAATAAATATTATTATTATCATCCCCTTTCTTCTCCTAATGGGTTTTTTCCCCCATCTCGCTACAGGTACTGGTACCAGGTGTGTGGGGCAGTTGTTAAGTCTGGTTACTATTTATTGGTCGAAGAACTCTATGATTGTTCTATAGGTAGCAGTAGTAGAAGCATCTGATGCAAGAAAGGAAGCTTATGTAGCAACAGCCAAAAAAAAAAAAAAAAACATTTCACACGTCCATTCCCTTTAAAAGTTTGTCCAGTTCCTCCTTGAATTTATTTAAGCTATCAACTTCCACACCAACAAATGGAAGTTTGTTCCAGCAATCAACTACTTGCTGGCTAAAGGCAATTTTCCGCACATCTATTCTATAACTGTCTTTCCTCAATTTCAATTTATGTCCCCTCAGTTTCGTAATCTGAACAAGAGGAAGGATCCCATCAGAATTGAGCTTGATCAACCCATTCAAGAGGTTCCTAGTCTCCAGATGCTGCAATCTGTAGAACTTAAGCCTTTCTTGGTGAGACCCCCCCCCCTTCGTTCCCCTCACCAATCTTGTTGCCCTTCTCTGTACTCGCTCAAGCAAGTCTACATCCTTCCTAAAATGAGGCCTCTAGAACTGCACGCAGTACTAAAGGCGTAGCCAGACCATTGCCTTATACAAAGGCAATGGTGTTCAGGGTTGTGGCTTTCTGGTTCCATGTCAGCGTTCTTTGCGAGGCCTATTGCTCTTGGTTCTTATGGAGTCTCTTTGGCACCATACCGGTGGTTGACACGGCGATTGGGATAGCCATTACTTGTTCCATATGCCACATTTCTGACTTCCTGTCATAGGTCTGTCTACTTCCTCTTTTCCTCGTAGCTTTTCTGGAGGTTCATGGTGTTGGGCACCACAGTGTCTATCAAATAAGTAGCCCTTTCCTTCTTGTCAATGAGGGCAATGTCTCGTCTATTGTGCGGGGTAGTCTTATCCGTTATTATGGCACGTTTCTAGTATAGTTTGTGAGTAAGGGTTTCTAATACGGCCTGGGGTTCATATTTGTAATACGGTTCGCTTTCTTTGATCAACTGGGTATTTTTGCTCTAGCTTCTGATGTCCTGGCGATTTGGTCATGTCTATAAATGTACTCCGTCTAGGTGATTACCATGCACTCCGCGGTGATGTTCTGAATTGTGTCTGGGACCAGGTGACATCATCGACATGTGTCATCTCTCACTCCGGGGTCCTTAGCGATGTATTTCCTGTAGAGTCTGGTGTCTGCGCGGGTTGCACAGTGGTATCGTTACCGTTCTCCCCCAAGTCAGGCGGAAAAGGTCCGGGTTCGAATTCCGTCGATGACGCGAGGAACTTTAATGGGCTTTTTTCACTCCGTGGCTCAATTAGTCGGTCTCAGGCATAGATAGCAAGGTTTCTCCCCCCGGCAACTCGGGTTTTTCGTCCAGCAAAAGAGGCAAATCGACCAGAGAACACACGCAATTTACAGATAGAAATACGGGTTTATGTATTAAATTACGGCTAACCCTAATATAATAATTTTTTTTTTAGTGAGCCATGCCTTGTTAGCCATCTTATCTATGTAGCCTTAATGGAGGTCATTATAGTGTCTGCCATGGAGTGCTTTCTTCACCCACCTTTCTGTCTTGTGTGTGTGTGTGAGTGGGGTCTTCCTGCTAAGGTCGAGCGTTGTGTGCCATTTATCTATCATTTTTGATGGCTTGGTAGATTGGCCCTGTGTTTTCCTGGAAGTAATCCCGCAGCTTCTTAATCGCCTTCTTCTGTTGTTCGATGAGTTCAGTCAATCCCCCCCCTTCCCTCCTTCTTTCCGGACTATGGTCAGTTTCTCAATGATCGCCTTCGGGTGGTATTGGTGGCTCTTGGTAATCATTATCCCAGTAGACCTCATAATCCCCTCCAACTCGGTGTTGGTCCAATCTACAATCTCAAAGAAGTACGTTAGTAGTGGGACTACATAGATGTTTATGGCTCCGACCATGTTCTCGCCATTCAGCTTTGATTTTAGCAAGCAGGCATCTCATCTCTGATGGCATTTCTCACTGAGGCAGGTCTTAAGACTCCATCCCCAGATATTTGTAGGTCTCTCCCTCTGTTATGGCTTAAATCTCTTCATCAGTCTTCAGCTGGTAGTTTCGGCCGACTGGATTTTCCTGATGTAATCCATGGGTGTTGTATTTGTTTAGGCCAAATTGCGTTCTGATGTCAGTGCTGAAAGCTTCCGTGATCCGGAGTGGCTGTTGGAGTTGATGCTCGGTTGCGGCATAGAATCTGATGTCATTCATGTATATCAGATGAGAAAGGGTGTATGTGTTCTTCCTCCCTTCTTTTAGGGTATATCCATACTTGCTGTTATTGAGTATGGTGTACAGTGGGTTGAGTGCCAGTGGGTTCAGGGCATCTCCATGGAAGATTTCTCTTTTGATGGCGACCAGTCTGATGGTGATGTGCTCAACCTTGATGGTGGTTCTCCTATTCGCCATGGTTGCTTCTAGAAAGTATGTCAGTGTCGGGTTGACTTTTGTAGATCTTTGTAGCGTCTCTATCAACCAGCTATGGAGCGCGGAGTCGAAGGCCTTGCAGTAGTTGATGTAGGCTTGTTCCATAAATAAAACGAAACTGGGAAAAAAATAAATAAAACATTTAATTAAAAACTATATTTTAATTTAGGCACTGCTTCGAAGGACATCTACTGACATGTTATTGCATACTCATTCATGTTTACAGTTCATTCCATTATTTTAATGGTTCATGATCAGCGTTTGATATGGTTGAAGAGGTAAGCATTTCATATGGCATATGTCGGCCATTTTGACTTTTAGCTTAAAGAAAAATGTTTCCATAAGTCAAACAGTCTGCAGTTCTTCAGATATGGTTCTCCATAACTTTTTCCTGTTCCCTAAAACTGGAAAAAAAAAAAAAAAAAAGTTCGATTATTATACCTTAAATTAATTGAATCCCTTTTTTCTATGATTAATAGAAGTGAAAAGTAAATAACTAGTTATCTTGTTAAATCAAAATCAAAACCGTGCTTATTGTTTTCTTCAATATTAAAGGAACTATTGTGGCTGTGTAAGATGTAGATCTTACAAATTAAAATAGAAATATTTGTTTTGCTAAAATAAATCCAGGTAGGGCGATGGAAAGGGAGTATTAAGTTAAAGATAGAAATTATTAAGATTGGATATTTAGTTTTAATGTAAATAAGGTTAAAGTCTGGAGAAACACTGGATTTGGGGATGGGAAAGTTATAGACATATATGTTAAATAGCGGCTAAATGGGAACAAGTAATTTCGAGTAATCTAAAAGAGAAAACAGGGACAGCAGGACTAGGTAAATGATGCCATTTGAAAACAGGTGTGAAATGGTTGCTGGGGGCAAGAACAATAGGACCGTGAAACGGGATTTACAAAGTTCTCTTTTGATCTAAGGAAATTAGTGGACGTCCAGTGTTCGCGTCAAAAAGAAAACGGCGTCAAGGTGGGTGATATTTTGGAAAGTTGGCCATATTTAGCAGAGAAGGTGTGATCACGAAACGGAGTGTTTTGGAGGTGACCGGCAAACATGAAAAGATCATACTGCTGTGTGAAAAAAAAAATAAGAAAATTCCTAGAGAAGGATTGGTTTGTACGCTAGGGAGACGACTGTGGTCCGAGGTTTTAGCAAATAGGAAGGAATGGAAAATTAAGCAGAGTATGAGGATTGGTTGCGAGTCCTGTGAAGGCGTTCCAAACTTCAGAGAAGAAAAGGTTCAAAAGGAGAGTTAAGTGTGGTTGAAGATACGTGGGAGAGAGTGGATTGTGGGTTTTTTGTTTTGTTTTGTTTTTTTAAGTGCGGGGGACAGAGTTAGATAGGAGAGCTAATAATGTAGGCCCTTGTAAAGAGTCTGAAGGAAAACTCGCGAAGGAACTGCTCATGGGTTCTAGTTCCGACCGCAGAGAATGAACCAAGTATGTACACCTGTGAATATATCGTCTACACAAGAAGGTGGTCATGTCAAGGGTGCTCCAGAAGTGAACGCAAGCCTGTCAGCCTCTAAGGAAAACCGGAGTTCCGCCAGACGTGAACGCATGCCTTGAAGGTAAACCGGAGTGCTCAGAAATGAACGTATGGCTGTCCTCCACTAAGGAAGCAGAGTGCCCATGAAAGGGAAAGAAAGCCTGTCTGCCAGGAAGGAAGCCTGAACACAAGGAAATTGGAAATAGCGGCCATTTTGGAACGTAAGTCTATTCCTGTTTTTTTCTCGAATCCTGAACTCAAGGACTCATAACCTACCTCTGTAAGGAATTGAGTGATAGTCCTTTTAAAAAAAGAACATTCCTGTTGTATTAGGCAAGTTAGTTACTAAGGTTGAGATAATTTGTTATGAATGTTAATGATAATAAAATAATGTAAGGGTGGTACAGGGGTAATAAAAATAAAGTAATAGTATAAAGGAATTAGTAAAGAAATTATATTTATAGGTGTAGTACTGTACGGATATGTTAACCTATATAATTAGTTTAGGCCAGGTGCCAACACCAGATAACATACAGATGAGATATAGGGAGAAAGAAATTTTATTAATTGAGAAACCTCATGAGTAAAGAGGGATGACTAAGATGGTAACTAGAGAATAACTAAGGTGGCATGAATGATTTATAGTGAACATTACTGAGGTAAGACGACATCATTTCAATATACTTCATGTGTTAAAGAGTTGAAATGAGTTTTTACAGATGTAAGTGATAAAAATGATTGAGTAATCATCGAGGATTCAAATTAAGTAAGATAAAACTGATACAAACTGATAAATTGAGAATAGTTGATGAGAGAGAGAGAGAGATAGTGTAGTGTATTGTAGTATGGTTCAAATATGTGGAAATTGGTATGCTGCTATGTAATTATTGGTTTTTATGTAAATGCTGTATATAATGCTCATTAAAGGTTTGAAATTTTTATTGAAAAAATGTGTCTTTAATGTTCTGCTAACACCCGCTTTACACACCCTACAATCTAGAATTTTCTGTGAATTGAGTCAGATTTGCGTTTGTGGGTGGGACTCCAAGGAAGAGACCTGAATTGCGAAAGGATGCTTTATCAAGACAATGCTCCAGCACACAATGTGCTCTCTGTTCTTCAGTTTAAAAAACAAATCTGTGTGTATGAACGTGCACTCTATTCGCCAGACCTACTAGCCCCTTTTGACTTTTTCTTTTCCCTAAACTAAGGTGTACTTAAGGGAAGCCATTTTCAGTCTATTGAAGACCTTCATCAAAAAAACCAAAATGTTAAAAGGGCTTACATAAGATAACTTCCACAATTAAACGAGGCAATTATTTTGAAGGGGATAACATGTTAGGTTCGAAATATTTCATTATATTTATTTTATTACAACAGTCTCGTTATTTAATAGCCACACCTTTACATATTAAACAACATATAACAAGGATTAGGGTTGTTTCAACTAGCTGTCATAAACCATTCATCGATTTTTATGCAATAAATTTATGGGGAACAAAGCCGCACGATATTCTATGCAAAATACTCTAACAAAACCTAAGCTTAGTAAGCTTGTCAGATATTCAAGTGACAAGATGAATTATGTACTTAAAATAGGTGATCATCATTCTCCCATAGATTAATACAATGTGCCTATTCTCTTACATAAAACAGAGTGGGTTGAAGATTATCCGAAGTCTTAGCTACAAAGAAAAACAATCCACACCTTGATGATATGTCTGAGTCATATCCGGCTTTTAATTTACTGTGCTGAAAAACTCCTTTTTTTTTTTAAATAATAACCAGTAGACCACATAGATAGGACAGCAGCTATTGTGGATTGGAGAATATATTTTTAAGTTTCTTTAGCTTCACGAAATTGTTACCTTAAATGTGCACCCGTTGGAAAATCCCCTAGTATACACAAACACTAAAAAATAATTGTGGTTTTATCTGAGAGCTGGTCATCAGACTCTGAGCAATATTCCTTGAGTAATAAAACGAATCACCCAACCATGAAGAAAGAAAGGCACATCTTTTAAAAAAATGATTTGGGGTTTCTCTCACTCTCTCCTTTTTGTCTTTTTTTTTAAAGAGTGAGACTGTCTAGAAATGGAGTAATGGTGTTCAGCTGGACAGAATGCAACCAATGTAAAAT
Source organism: Mastigoproctus giganteus (assembly GCF_048544385.1). Classification (NCBI taxonomy): domain Eukaryota; kingdom Metazoa; phylum Arthropoda; class Arachnida; order Uropygi; family Thelyphonidae; genus Mastigoproctus; species Mastigoproctus giganteus. The sequence continues at coordinate 234,940,626 of NC_143578.1, forward strand.
GTTATAGACAATGGTCACAGTTAGTTAGCAGTGCCTCTTGGGGATGAAACATCACTTCAAATTATGAGCGAATTGCATCTTATCTCTTCCAACTATGACAGGGAGTGAAGAGAGGCGGTAGCGTCTGTGATAACTGACCTTGAACGCGCTGCCACTTGTAAGGCAGGAGCTAACTAGCGAATCCCGATGAAATCCTCAAGCAATCAAATCCAAAGGGCAAGACGCAACCGTACTAGACGCGCGGGAACTATCTGCGGGCTTCCCTGCGAGCAATGGGGGAAAGTAGGTTGAGCTGTCTGCGGCTTTAAAGGAACGCTAAACACTTCCGCTGGGTTTATTACAGGACAGAACTTTGGTAGAAGTGTAGTCTATACTGCAGTGAGGGAACGTGCGTGAAATACAAAAGATTCGACATCACTTCGCTTGATGAATCTCTTGTAGCTAGACAGATGACCATATTAAGAAATTCCTTACATAGTTGGTGTAATTTGACAGTCAACTAAGGAATGCGTAAAAAGGAGGATAATTTCATCTCATCGATTGTCGAACAATAAGTTAGTTACCAAACAAGCCGCCAGGGTTACCAAAGTCGGCACCAAAAAATGTCAAAGTCCAGTATTCAAAATAGATTAAATTAAAGGCGGAAGATGGAATCACTATTTTCATGGATTTAATTCATAGATGGCGCTATTGCGTTATGTCGTCAAAGCTATGGATGACGCAATTATTGCAGCCTAAGTGGGTGGTTGCCAGCCGAGCGTGCTCAGTCAGTGACACTGTGGCGACTGCGGGTTAGTGCTAGACAACCTTGAACATTTATAAATGTACATAAAAGATGGCGCAGTATTCTCCAAGCAGGATCGTATTCGTGTTCTTATTGTTAAACGTAGGCCTAATATATGGCACTTTTCAATTACTAACTTACAATCCTTCCTATCCCCCATAATTTCGTTCTTTTAACAACTCCTTCTTCAGTTAAGACTCAGTCAATTTTTTTACAAAGAAAATGGAAAGTTTAGAAGATCGAATATAAATAACTGTAAAGTGAATTCCAACAGATGTTATGGATTTCTCTTACTTATAAAGACAAATGTTTCAAGCTAATCTAAAGATAAAATCTAGCAATCAAAGTACAAGGTCTTGTACAGATAAAAGTGTTTCCTGAGTACATTGAAGACATGTTATCAATTATCTGTTACTTGGATCGGATATCTTTGTTGAAACACAGTAAAATATTGTATAACAAACTATCTGTAAATAAAGAAAGCAACTGTGTACATATTCCTTATCAGTGCAAAACGATAAAAAAAATGTAGTTTTTACTTACTTTTGTGAGGTATGTTAAAGATTAGGAAGGTTCATTGTAATCTCTCCCACCTGACGATCATTGCATTTATGACTTTCATAAAATGTTTTGCTGAGAGTAGCTAGTTTTAATTATGCCAGCTTTCTTCTACATACATTGCCACAAAATTTAAAATAATCACTGGATGAAATAACCATCACCAAGGGTATGAATCGGAATACGATATAAAAAAGATTTATGTTTTTGTTTTTTATACGTGCACAAATGTTTCTACAGTCACCTGATATTTTTAAAACATCAGGGGTCTGCTGGATTTACTTCGTCAACGGATAATTTCATGATGCGTAGTCGGAATAATCCCTTAACAGAAGCCGACAAAAGCATTGAAATCACTTCCAGTAACTTGATGTCTGACTAGTCTGAAAGGGAACTTTGAAAGAAATTATTATACAAAGCCAGCCGACCGGCTAGACAGGCAATAAGTTCAAAGCGTCGCAAACTGGGGTGGGTGGTTATACTGGAAGGGGGTGGAGACCATGTCTGCTGTCTCTTATTTGTTTTGGAGAAGAATCTGTTGATTCAAAAAGAGACAGATCTGTTTTTACATATTATGCGATAACTAATAGGAGTTGAAAAATGCATTTAAACACTTCTTCTGAAGAAGTAAATCAGAGGCCGAGGTTATCACCCTGTTCACTGGAATGCTATTTATTTTTTTGGTGAAAAAAATAAACACTTAAACCGTACTGTAAAGAAGCCATTATCTTACCAATCGTCGCATTCAAATCCAGTGCGCTGATAAAAAGTAGGGTTAAAGTACTTCCGATAAGCCTAACTTTCTTTCAGTAAAATGAAATTATTATTTAGCAATGAATTTAAATTATAACTATAATTTAAAATTAATTTAGGCATTCAAAAAAGAAATCACTGCAACCAAGTTATATTACTGATTATATTCTGAAAGCGTAAAATATAAATAAGTACATTTAAAAAATAATTATTAATTTATAGACATTTCGCCACCTATCGTGAAAAGTATCAACTACGAAATAAATCATCCCAGTCAGAATAAATTGTTTAAAAATTGTAAATCAGTATATGATTCGCGATTGAACACACGAGGGCGCCACTTTTTCTCTGAAAATGTATGTTACCTAAAAGTCAATAAAATTATGGTGGCTGTTTTACATTTTCCATCACAATAATAATAAAAAATAAGCAGTTTATTTATTATTATTATTATTGTGTTTTTGTCACATTTAATGAGATTTACTAGTTCGAAACCACAATAGAAAAATAGTTTACGTAGACGTGCGACCTTGTTTAACCCTTCTTGTGCCGTGCAACGCCCAGGGCCTCCTATAATCCAGACATTTGCACAGACAATCGGGCACAGATCCAGATGATCCCTGCATCCTTGAAGTATTCAGTCAGCTCTTCGTATGTCACGTTTTCGCTGCATGGAGAGAAAGAGAGAGAGAGGGAGCAACCGATGTGTCACAGCTTCTCGGATGTACGTGTAGGGACATGCGCTTGCGCCGCTGTACCGTCCTGTACAATGACCCAGACAGTATAGCTTCTTGGCATTCCTCCAGGATACCAAACATGATCGTTCAGGCAGATGATGGAGTACAGGATAAGGGATGAAGGGAAACACAATAATGCAGAAAAAGGAGAGGAAAATGCTAACTCAATAGATGACCAGAAGATTCCAACTAAGTGATGAAATTAACAATTTTATTTTTATATATTTGTAAGAATTATTACGCCTCCTATCGCAAAGTCAATAAAGCTGGCAAACTTCGTATCCGCCTAACATGACAACTGTTTGAAACCACAGGAAAAATACATAAAGAGCAGGGTTAGCTTAAGAAAAAACTTGGTGTCTTCATATGAATCTATCGAAGTATTTTTTTTTTTTTTTTTCAGTTAGCTCACTTTCGCCACTCAATGGACAAAGTATAAAGACCATCATAGCATTGTGTGGGACCTCCAAAATTGTAATTGCAATTCTACCTCATCAAAGCGCTTCTGAGGTAATATCTGCAATGGCCAAGTAAATAAGGAGAGTTGTTTTAGTCTTCTTGTAGAGGCAAACTGAAACCTGTAGATAATCTGTGCCTAACTTGAGCCCGAGACCAACTCACCTATAGTATGAAACTGTCCATAAAAATCCTTTAGTATGAACGGAATTCGAACCCAGATATCTTCCACACGATGTAGAAGATCAGGGACTGTAACTATTTCTAGTTACGACCCCTGGTCTTTTCTGGTGGCAGTGCAGGTAGGAAGAGACAATGCCGGATGTCGGATCCTCAAGGTACAGGCACGCTTTGTTTCTACCCGTACATAAACATTAGAAAAAAATGACGAAACATATATTTATTTGCTTGAACATTTTTATTTTGCTAGGGCTCCTTGAGATTTCAGGCGTCTTGCTATTGTTCCCTTAAATCCGTCCTTGAGAAGAAGTGACCTCTTCGTCATGTTCATGCAGTGTCGACCTGATGGCGTAGAGCAGCGTTTCTCAAACTGTTTGAGAAACGCTACCGATATCATAACTAAACTCACTTCTTTGTATAATTTTTTTTGATAATTATTAATATTTCGAAATATTATTTGAAAGCAGCAACTTTAAAACGAGAAACAAAATACTTCTAGTAGTGCAACTGTGATCGATGAAAACGAACACAGTATTGTCACACTTCAAAGTGAGGATGACCAATCGCAGCCTTTTGTTCCCTAGAAATCCGAAGTGAAAAAACAGGAACCAACCAATAAAAGACCAAAACGAAAGTATTGACAGTTATTTGATTTTCGGATTGTGTTGGAAATGAGGATGCTCCTGATGCACAGTGCGCCATGTGTAATAAAATATTAGCAACAGTTCTGTGACTAAAAAAGTTTGGGAAACATTGGCGTTTCTGATAAAACAACCCTTTTCTCAGCATTCATACATTTGCTTGCAGTGAGGAGAGAGCAGTGTCCTCTATGATATTTGTTGGCCGAATTACAAGATAGCATCCCTGTATTATTTGATCAAACAAATAACAATATATCCATCTATTTGTTGTGAGGTTATTTCTGTATCACGTGGTTCGCAACAAGTGTTCACAAAATTTTTCCATCCTGCCTAGCGGCAATAATGCTCAAAGTGGAATTTGACATACCTATGGTTACTCTAAGGGGTTTTTGAAGTTGGTGGTAGAATTCATAGAAATCTTGGCTTTCATAGGACTAAATAAACAAAAATTGCTTGCGTCTTGTTATAATCAATGATTGTGCTATGCTTCGGTAATCTTCGTGTCTTATTTATGTTCTTGGCTACGTGAGTCGCATGCAAAACTCCCTCTAAGTGAAAAGGGCATTGTTTAAAAATTTCCGACCCCTTCAATTTAATATGGTGCCGTCACGCATTGTAGGGCCTCTTGACAGTTATTTAGACAGTTCCCAAAGCCGTGCGCGAGACAAACACGCCATTAATTTGGAGGCGAAAAATTTAATCAGCTAAGCAGAGTATCATATTTTCTACAGATGAACAAAATTAAACTTCTTGATCACAAACTTAGGTGATGTTTGTTGATCTATTTACAACCTTCCTTATTAATCCAGTTCACTAATATCACACACTACCTGTCCCCGCTCAAATCATACACTCAAGGGGTCATTCATCCCTTCATTTGTCCCATTTACCATTAAGCAAAAGCTAGGTGTCCAGAGAAGAAATCTCCACCACCCTTCCCGGAAATATCAGGGATATAAGGGGTGTGTCTGAAGTTTCCGTCTCCCCAATCTGTCAAGGTACATAATAATAAAAAGAAGACGGGAGGGGAAAAACAGAACCTGCACATCAATTAAACTTAGGGTTAATGTATCTTGTCGACCATTTATAGATAGATAGATTGGATATACCATCTACCCTTTACCACACCCTAAATATTCTGAATGCCTCGGACTTGTAGTATATTTTTAATAAACTTAGGAATGAAGTCATTGCAAAACTACGCGTAAAGGCCTCGGCGTGATAGATGTGCTGCTATGGAAACCTCGCTTATAGTGACATCGCATAAAACGAACACGAACAAAAAAGAAAACAAGGCATAAGTGGAAACTTTGTTTCTAACCCATTTTCATAGATCCACGATCATAAACTCATGCGCTTATGGCCTGGCTAAATTATTTTGTTATGGTTTATGTTAATAAGTTACTCTTTATGAATTTAACACATCTGTCTGGATCGAACAGCAATTTTTGCTTTGTCCTTTGAAATTAAGGCCATCTTCGGTCCTCTACCTCGGTACCTGTATTTGGGCATTTTGCCAGCGACTCGATTCTGGTCTGCGCATGTACGCCTCGCCCAAGTACGATGGAGAATTGGCAGAGCGGATGGACTAAGGAATTTGTTTCTTTTTAAATATCATTGATACACTGCACAGCCAACACTGCGTATGTCAATGTACGATATTGATGGATGGATGGATCACAGATTCTGTTAGCTACGCAAACTCCGAATTTTGAATACTTTAAGGTGATTGCATTTCAATTATGAGACAGCTCCATCTTCTATCTTGGGAACAGCGTAGAATTTCAGAAGCTACTTCAGAAAATTCGATGAATAACGGTAGCACAAATCGTTGGGTTTTTATCCCCTCCGACTTCATCAGAATCTTATAAATTTAGGTCAACGCTTTTTTCCATTTATTCTCCTGTCCCTCTACGGGAGATGGATGCTTTTTTTTTTTTTTTAAATCCCTCTTCGTGTAAAGATGCTTTTCAAAGGGGGTGAATCTAACCGCCTTACTGGCCTCTCAAAGTCTACAGGCCAGCCTTTTTCTTTTGATCTTCTTGAAAAACGAGAGAGGAACATGTCAGGTTTTAAAAAGCAGGGGAGAGGAAGGAATCAAAGACGCGTTCTATTCCAACACAGACTTATGCGTTAACAGTTCGTTAACCTGTTTTTATCGGGAATATTACCAAGTGTAAAATTAGTTGAAATATTTATCGTTTTGTCATAAAATTTTTAATTAAATAACAACGGCATAAAGCTGATAAGGCATCTAGTTTTATAGGACATTAAAATATTTGGTTTCAGTTAGCTTTGCGAATTAGCTGTCTCTTTTGATTTTTTTTTTTTTTTTTTTTTTTTTTTGTGGGAGGGTGAGGGTCTTGGTGCATCTTCTAGTTTGGCAATAGTGCGCTGAATTCATATTGTGTTTGATTGCTGATTTGTAAATTGTGGGTTTAAAAAACTCGGAATAATTCATTGAGGGAAATTCTATACACGTTTGGAGAGTACGCACGTATATATACGTATGTCATTTGTAGAGTACGTACGTATATATACGATTTTCATATGGGGATTCCCTGATACTTATGTATGAACCTCGTTTCAAATAATGGTCATTTATGTACGAATATAACATATGATATTCAAATATCTATTTTAATATTTCTAGACTTTAAATAAGTAGTTGCTGTCATGCGTTATTTTTGTTTCCAAGTAATTGTTGACGCAATTTAAATTAAATGACAGTGAGAAAATAACTGAAAATCACTAGAACAACTCGCGCCTTGGCATCAGGGATTCGATTTGAGCTTACAAAAAGTGGAAATTAAATAACTTCCATGAATTTGTGGTCTACAAGTTGGTGGAATTGAATCAGATGATACATAATGGATGTAGAGAATATTACTACATCAAACAAAGTTATAATGGACTATTTTTTCACAATAATTTTATATTAGGCAACCAAGGCGTGGTCATTGAACAAATTATAAGCCCGAAACAGTTCAATCACCTCATTAAGGACAATCATTCTAGAAAAAGGAGGAGTATTTATTGGTATTAGTAGTGGCAAATGATGCAAGAAAGCAAGCTCATTACAGCGTCAGCCAAAAAAGAAAAGAAAAATTTGCCCATCTCATCTGTCCATTCTCTCTAATAATCTAATTCTTCCTTAAATTTACTCAAACTGCCCCTACTTCCATCAGATAGAAGTTCGTTCCAACAATCAACTACCCACTGACTGAAAGCAAATTTCCGCTCATCTGTCTTCAAAGGACACTCCAATAAACCAAAGTGGTTCTTTGACTAATTTTCCCACTGGAATTTCTCACGTTTGAATAAATAATTTTTGTTGGATATCAAATTATTTGCTGGCTGGATTTTGAATAAAATCCAGCCAGCAAAGTTTTCAACATTGAAGTCGCGGTCTGGAATTCGTTCATGTATTCTGGTTTCGCAATTTGAAAATCTGGGGTAGGTTGACAAATCGTAATTTGTCACCCTACTCACAAATGTAGTGCACTCTTAGCAAATATTTAAATGTATTATAATTAAGCATAATTATTAGTAAATTAAGGTAGCTAGACTTACATGTCGTTATCTGAATTAGAAGTGAACAGTTGTCCAACTGAAGTATGTTGGAATGAGGCCTTGACAGACTTAATTAAGGCTAATGGATACCAGACCATAAGGTCCAACGCGCCTTAAATTTATGTTGTAAGAATTGCAGTAGGGGACACTAGAAGTCCTATGCACAGAACAGATTCAACTTCTAGAATATCCATCACCAATTCCTTGAGAGAAGATAAGAGAAGAAAATTTATACTCCCATATCCTAACCAAAAGAGGGTAGCTAGGTTAAATAATGATCCTCACGTACAAACTAACTCTACTCCCTTTTTATTAGACCTTTCTGGAATTTTTTTTTTCAATTTCATTCTGAACTGGCCCAGATTTTCCATTGCTCCATTTTTTCCTCCTCTTTAAAGAAATGTTTGCTTTTTATCGGAGCAACCTTCAATTCTCCCCAGGTATATTCCGGCTTCGCCCATTTTTCGAGATAGGCGTGATTGCTTCCCATTAATCGCAACATAACAACCGTGTCACATGACCTAGTCTGTGCCGTGAATGCCGCCAGCGTCCCTCCCAAAAGCTAGTCATCACCTGGATTGGAATTTCTACCGGTCTCAGTGACGGCTAAGGAATGGTGACGTCACAGTGTCAAGAATTTGTATATATGATGTTAAGCGAGCCAGACCCATTTGCTCTACGTAGTCCAATTATTTTATCCGGGGCTTCAACATGTGCATCTACAAGCTAATAGATACTGGAGATTAAAGTTCCACCTAGCGATTTTAACCGGGAGTGCGGTCATGGTCAAAATGCAGACTTTCCTTTAATTGTTCCAATAAGGGTGACGCTTGGAACCCAGCCGAGAAACTTCAGAATAAGGGGTGTGGGGTGAAGGAGTAATTGTATTTTGAGAATGATGGATAGGAAAATTCTAGATGTCCTTAAAAGGTTGAAGGGAAAATCCTAATTGTAAGGCGAAAAATAAGCAACATTCCACTGGTAATGAACGAAAGGCTAGAAATAGCAACGGATGACTGATGAGACATTGAGATGGTGAGACGGAAGAGGGGTCAAAGGTCTGTGGGCTCTTATTGTCACCAGAAAGTTCACGAACTGAAATACCCTAAATGGTCATAAACATTGTATCCACATATTGGAATGAGAAAAGGAATAAACTATAAAATAAAAATAAACTAAGAAAGAATGAACTAAAATATTCCTTTCAGAAGATATATCACCCATCTATATCTATATTTGTTTCTCACTTTTTTTTCGACTTCCAACCGCCCTTGCATGTACGCATCCTACAAAGTTTATAAAATGCCCGATCCCGAGGTTCAAGGTTGGACTTCAATTGAACAATTTTTTTGGCCAACAGCCAACTTGGTGTTATAGAACAGAGGAGGACACCGCAAGGTGATCAAGTTGAGCGTCCGTCCGCAGTGACTTTGAAAAAACATGAAACCAGTGTGAACGTTACCAAAGGCCAAGAAGAACACGATTAGATGACGAAATCTCGATGTAAATACGGAAAGCGTTTCCCAATATTTTATTTGTTTATGATTATCTGATACGGGCATTAAATTGCACAGAAAGAGTTCTTGTGGCTCTTTATATCGTAATATCTCATTACAGCTTCCGTAAAAAACAAACAAAGTTTGCTAATTTGACACCGTAGCTCAAGTGCTTTAAGATTCTTATTTCTATAAATTTATAAATAAATCTATGTTTGTATTTTTCTTATGTAAAGTGAAAGGGATTTACCATTTCTCTACCACATACCTCTATTACTACTACTACTACTCTTAGGGTGGTAGAAAGTGAAACAGACCTGGGAATAATTGTGCAGTCAGATATGAAGTTTTCTGATCAGTGCAGACAGGTTGCCAGAGCAGGTCATGGTGTCTTGTCAATGATATACAGGAATTTTGCTAGTAGGGAAAAGGAGGTGATTATCCATTTGTATAAGGCAATGGTCAGGCCACGCCTTGAGGTGTGGAGGTCTGGAAACCTCATTTTAGGAAGGATGTAGATTTTCTTGAGCGTGTACAGAGAAGGGCAACAAGATTGGTGAGGGGAATGAAGGGATCCACTTACCAAGAAAGGCTTAATTTCTGCAAATTGCAGCATCTGGAGACTAGCGACCTGCGAGGTGATATGATTGAGGTGTACAAGGCCTTGAATGGTTTGAGCAGGCTCAGTGCTGATGGAATTCTTCCTCTTGCTCAGATCACAAACTTGAGGGAGCATAGATTCAAATTGAGGAAAGATAATTGCAGAATAGATGTGTGGAAATTTGCCTTTAGCCAGCGGGTAGTTGATTGCTGGACAAACTTCCATCTGTCGTTGGGGAAATTGATAGCTTAAATAGATTCAAGGAACTGAACAAACTTACATAAGCTTGCTTTCTTGCATCATGTCATGTACCTCAACTATACGCAAAAACCAAATTGCAGTTATTACTAATTTCCTTATTTTTATTTTATAACAACGAAATGGCTAAACATTCAATGTATTCGTCCCCTTTCACCTGTAGCCATTAGTTAAACCAGCTATTCACTATTAATGGGGTGCACTCACGAAACAGCCGCCTTCCCTTTCAACGGTGTAATTTAAGAAGTCGGAAAAGACATGACCTTAACTCGGACGCTCGTGCCGAATTACATCACCAGACGCTGATTCTAGGGTGCATCCCTTTCAAGGGAACTTAATAGGTCACAGCTGAAACGTTTGCGGAAGTCATTAAGACACTCGTCAATTGCTGCACAGTAGGGGGTTACAAATATGTATCTACATCCCCAATGCTTCCCCAATTTTTTCTTTTTTGAACACGTCAGTGTTGAAGACAGAGGGGAGAATCCTCCAGAGTAATTTACATGCACATAAAATATCTACATATTAGGGGAGAGAACAACCACCGCTTATTCTTTCCCCCTTTCTCAAGAGAGATTTAAAAGGTCCTTTTAGATAAACAGTGGATAGAAGCTGAGCGAGTTGGTGAACTTTTGACAGATTAACGCTAGAGTGTTTTACTTTCGTTTTTGCTTTTACTCTTTAGCAATTATCCCTACTCCTTTTCTATCAATTTCTGATAATCTTAACCTAGTACGCCTATGTTTCTTCATGGCAACTTCCTTTCACTTTTTTTCTTCTTCTTTCTTATCACTACTCTAGTTTAGAAGAAAGTAATACACATATTGACGAAAAAAATACAAACTTGGTGCAGGGAATACTTGAATCTTGTATCAGATCACTGCACCCTGCAATGTTACGTTTTTATCCTGAAGGTGATGGATGACACTTTATGGATGACAATGCAACAGCGCATCATGCCAGAAACGTGCAAGAATGGTTGGGAAAGCATAACATGGATTTCCACCATCTTCCCAGATCTCAATTCTATTGAGAATGTGTAAGATATGCTGGAGAGAGCTATTCGGCAACGAAGTCCTCTTACTTCAAATTTGTAGAAGCTACGCTATATTTTGCTGTAAGAATGGTTTTACAATTAGTGTGTGTAGATAATGGACCCCTTAACAACCCAGAAATTAGACCAGTCTTCCTTAATACAGAACACAATATCAATTTGTTGGGTGATTTTTTAAAACAGAATTTTTCCAAGGTGAGGAACAGGAGTAGTCAAAATTTATTGGAATAAATACTCAAATACTTGGATATTGAACAACTTCAAATGAATGGTTGCCATCTTTTCGATATTAATGCAAAATTTGGTTCACCCGCGCTTTTCTGTACTTGGACATGGTTGAATGTGCATGCTCCGTATCATGAAAACAAACTTCATGAAAGACTGAAGCAATGGAATAAGCATTCAGTATCAGTAATCTCACTACGCCCTCGTGGGTAACACAGTTGGTAGGATAGCTGTCCTCCCCACACCGGGTGGAAAAAACCCGAGTTCGAATCCCGTCGATAACGGGAGGAATTTTTATGGGTATTTTTCACAACGTGGCTGAGTTAGTCGGTCTCAGGCGTGGGTTTTCGTCCAACAAACAGAAAATCGACCACAGAACACTCGATTTACAGACAATATACACAGAACAACATGGCCTTAGTTGCCGATGCTCCTAAAACCCAACAATCTCACTATTTTGTAAATTACACTGACTTTGTAAACTACTTGGATCTATGAGGAAGTCTTCAACAGATCGTTTTAGCAGTGATGTAGCACAGTACACAGAAGGCATAGGCTCAAACTCGAATAAGGGCCGAAAGCAATTTCTAATTTTTGAAGAGGAGCTTCCTGGGACATAGGACCTGGATACCTTGGTGCCATTGTAGCTTAACTATTTAGGAAGAGGTTCTACTTATAACACTGCAAGTTACATTTCGTTTAATTGCAATCCACCTCAAAGAATCATACAAATAATGTCGTTGTTTCATTTTCAATCCTGAAATCGATAGTTTCCAAACTAGAGAGACTTCAAAATTCACATGGATCCAAGGCTGCTTCTACCACATTCAGGAGTCTTAGTGTCGAAGTTTGCAGATGATACAAAGGTTGGCAGGGTTCTTAATGACAGTATTTTTTTTTTTTTTTTTTTTTTTATAAATTAGCCATGACAATGCAACGTTTAATATAAGAAACGACCAACTACAAAGTATTTTAAGATTTTTTTATTAGGCATTGAAAAATTTGGGGGGAAAATATTGAAATGATTAATATTAACAACTATGTTGATTTTTCATCGAAATATCTTCCATGAGATTTTACCACTATCTTACACAGACGTGTCATTCTGACGATTAATTTTGTAATGTGTCTTCGCTATATGAAAGTCCCTGCACAGTTTAGGGCTGTGCCTTGGGGTTATTGCGATGTAGTAATATAAAATTTCTTCCGCAAACTTTAAGTTCAGATGATATTGCATTATCTTCAAAAATGTTTTATAGCCTTCTTTTCTTAAAAATCCAACAATTCTGACGATTGCAACCACTCCAGAAAAACAGAAACAACCCCAGATCACGATGGAATCACCACCATGCTTGACTGTAGACAATAAACAAAGTGGCGCATTTTCTCTTAAGTTGATCGTCTTCACATAATCTCTATGCTTGAATCCAAACATTTTAAATTTAGATTCATCCGTCCACAGTACTTTTTTCCACTCTTCAGTTGTCCAATGTTGATGGCTCTTAGTCCAAGCCAACCTTTTCTTTCGATTTTCCATTTTAATAAGGGTTTTCAGACCGCTACACGATCATGAAGTCCTGGTTGTTTAAGGCAAAGTTTTGCAGTGAATGTAGACGCGAGAGTTTCTCTGTTCCCATTGAATTCGTTAAGATTTAACGTACATCATCAATTGCATTTAGAAATCAGCGTTATGGTCTTATCTTGTGCTTCATTTGTTACCGTCTTGATTGGGTTTTTTCTTTAAACTGCCATTCTCCCTGAATCGCCGAATGGTAGTTTGTACTCCTTTAAATGAAACAACTAGTTTTTTACCAATACTTCTCATGGAAGAACTTTACACAGAGTTATAATACCATTTCTTTTTTCAGCACTCAGTTTCTTATTTCTTGCCACATTTACCACGAAACACAAAACTTACGCAAAGCACTCTTTTCGAATGACGAGTGTTCGATTTTATAAGTTAAAACTCTTACTCCACAATTTATATTATTGCAAAACACTCTAGATTCATCTATAATATTGTAATAATACTCACTTTCTAGAATCAGCTACAACATTCAGGGATCTTCTACCACATTCAGGAGTCTTAGTGTCGAAGTTTGCAGATGATACAAAGGTTGGCAGGGTTTTTAATGACAGTAATGGCCATGTGCTACTGCAACAGGATCTCGAAAATTTGGGTAGATGGGCTGAGAAGTGGCAACTGAAGTTTAACATGATAAATGCAAAGTACTGCATGTGGATAGAAGTAACCCCAGAGTAGTACCAACTGTGTGGTACTACAAGTAGGGTGGTGGAAAATGAAAAAGACCTGGGAGTAATTGTGCAGTCAGATATGAAGTTTTCTGAGCGATGTAGACAGGCTGCCAGAGCAGGTCATGGGGTTTTATCAATGATATACAGGAATTTTGCTAGCAGGGAAAAGGAGGTGATTATCCACTTGAATAAGGCAATGGTCAAGCCACGACTTGAGTATTGCGTACAGGTCTGGAGGCTTCATTTTAGGAAGGATGTAGATTTGCTTGAGCGTGTACAGAGAAGAGCAACAAGATTGGTGAGGAGAACGAAGGGGTCCTCTTACCAAGAGAGCCTTAAGTTCTGAAAATTGCAGCGGCTGAAGACTAGGCACCTGCGCGGTGATCTGATTGAAGTGTATAAGGCCTTAAATGGGTTGAGCATTCTGAATTCTGATGGGATTCTTCCGCTTGTTCAGATTACGAAACTAAGAGGGCATAAATTCAAATTGAGGAAAGACAGTTGTAGAATAGATGTGCGGAAATTTGCCTTTAGCCAGCGGGTGGTTAATTGCTGGAACAAACTTCCATCTGTCGTTGTGGAAGTTGACAGCTTAAATAAATTCAAGGAGGACCTGGACAAACTTTTAGGGGGAATGGTCGTGTGAATTTTTAATATTTTTTTGGCTGATGCTACATAAACTCATACGCTTGCTTTCTTGCATCGCATGCCTCTATTACTATTACTTCCACACCATTTTAGAATATTCTAGAAATTTCTTAAGTATTTTGATTTTTTTATATAATAGAAAATATTTTAATAAACATCAGTAAACAAGTTTGCCTGGATAGATTCCATCATCAGTACGGGTCCTATAGTTCGAAGCATCCGGGTGACTGGACTGAACAGGACTCTTCTTGTTTTCATTTAGGCCCTTTTCAATGGGAAGCCGGGGTGCGTTGACTCTTCTTCCTCCAAAAGACCGAACCTGCCGTCAGTTCTCCTGTTTTCTCTTGAAGTCACAAGTTTGAAAATGTTCTTATTTCATAATGATGTGTTGATAATAATTTTTTTCCTTTAAATTGATTTCAAATAGCAAACCGAATGTACAAAAGAAGTAATTCTGGTTCTTGACCACGACTCAACAATAAAAAGAAGAAAGAAAGTCTCATTCCAAACATGGTCTGTTTTTTCCAATAAAACGACCAAAGATTTCCACTACTTGAGACAATATTTATCGACGCTAAATATTTTCTCATGGAACTTTCCTATTACCTTTGATCTTAATCGGGCAACAAACTACATCGCTTTCATCAATAAAATAAATAAAAACTTCATTGGAGTCAAAAACTCGCCTAATTTTGACCCTTGAACTGGGTCAATAGAACTCAGATAATGAAGTTCAAGTTTACGGAAAACTCAGACTAAGTGATGCAACTTTTTGCTCAAGTTGCATTTTCCAACATTCGTATATTTTAAAGAATAAATCCCCCCCTTGTGTCACATGACACAGTAACTGTATCTCTTTCCTGTTTTGAGAAGTTAATTATAGATCCTTGAGACAGGAAAATATAATTCCCTTTGATTTGAGAGTTGTTTCAAAGTAGGACTTCTGCTTACTTTTTTTTAATTGTTTGGTATCTTCAGGATATATAGAAAATAAACAAAAACAAGATCGTCGTGTCAGAGATATTTAAATTTAGCATAAAATTCCATACTTTAATGTAGATATACTACTAAAGTGGTTCGTTTTCATTGCGCATGTGCAATAAACACATACATAACGGAAACGGTTTGAGAAGGAAGTAGAATTTGACATCTGCAAGGTAAAACCTATTTCTATTTTCGTGCAGTGACATCATTTAAAATTAAGCCGATAAACCATTACTTTATTAAATAATTGAATGAATTAACTAATTTAGATTACCATTAATATAAAATAATTATTCATATGAAGTTCTGAGATCAATTTTCTGTTTTCTGGACGAAAAAGCCAAGTTTCCGGGAGAAAAAACCTCGCCTGAGACCGACTAATTCAGCCACGTTGTGGAAAAGGCCCATAAAAGTTCCTCACGTCATCGACGGGACTCGAACTCGACTGTGCTACTCGCAAGGGCTCAACTTGTCTGCTCATAGTTCGTGAAAAGATGGTGATTACAACTACTGCAATATCGAAGCGGCTGTAATCACTATCACCATTACAATCAAAATCTTGCTTAAAAGTGTGCAGGTAATAGCAAAGATATCACAGTATGAATGAGTCACGGCAGGATGGTTGGGAAGTTGAAAAGGAACTTAATCATCGGATGCTATACAGTAATTTGTCGTCACGTGCAACAGCCACAGCCATATCCGATATAGTGAAAACGGAAATCAAAGTCTAGGCAGGTAGAATAAATAAAAAAATTAAATAAAATAAATCTGACAGATAGAAATCGCCGATCTTTGGAAATCACTTTCTTTGGAGCTCTAGATGTACACAGGGATGTCTGTAGTGCGTCCACAGTCCACAGGAAACTTGATGGCATGGATATTCATGGAAGAACTGCTGTTCACAAGTCCGATATCACACCAATGAACGCTAGACATCATTTGAAGTGGTACCTGGCTCGTTGTTCTTGGACTTCGGAATTGTACGGAAGTTTATGAAGTTCATCTAACTAACCATAAACTAAAGCATCCTCATGGATGAAGAGATGATCGGTCAGTTGACCAAAATGATCAACAAACTAATAAATTCACAATAAATCCCCTCTTCATGCCCTCACGGTTAGCACAGCGATTATGATCCTATCCTGCACACCACGTGGAAATGGCCAAGGGTCGAATCCTGTCTAGACAAGAGGAAATTTTTATCGGTATTTTTCATAACATGACCATGTTAGTGGTCTCGGGCGAGGGGTGCATGGTTTTATCTCTGGGAAAACACGCTATTATAAACACAATACAGTATATTAATGTCTCATAGACTTAGTTACGTGGGCATTTGACACACTACTGTCCCTTCTTCAGGGTGAAAGGTTGCAGGAACCTATATCGTGAATCTACTTCTTAAAATGATTAATTGAATCCTCAAAGGAGTTATGCTCTGCATCTAGAATACTAAATTTGTAAAGTCTGCAAAGACCTATCAGAGTAATAGTCCAAAGTTATTGGTGTATTTGTATAAAATGCTCTGTTCTCAACATTTTTGAAAAGGTTAATTATTGTTTTTGTTGTTTTAACCTTGCTTAAAACAAAAACCAGCACATCTACACAACGTCTTCCCTTAAGCATGTACAATAACCAATTTGATATAAACACTCTTTAATTACAAAAAATGTTTCACTGTAATTCATAATTCATCAGTATTTAAAACATGAGTTCTATCTATCAATAAGTTCACTACAAGGCCTTGCTTATGGCCTTGTGGGTTTATTGTTTTTGGCTGGTGCTGTATAAGCAAGCTTATACAGCACCAGCCAAAAACAATAAACCCACCTTCCATACACCTCTAATACTTTGTCCAATTCTTACTTAAATTTATTTAAATTATCACCCTCCATAACACCAGACAGAAATCAGAAATTTGTTCAATCAATCACTCTCTGACAAAACAAATTTTAACACATCTGCCCGACAACCATCATTTTTCGATTTAAATGTAACCACTTTTGTGTGTCGTCCGAGGAAGGGTAAGAATTCCATTAGCACTTAGTTTACTCAATCCATTTAAAGCCTTAAACAATTCAATCAAATCTCTCGTAAGTGTCTAGTTCCCAAGCACTGCAATTTGAAGAACTGAAGTCTATTATCATAAGAGTATCTTTTGCGTCTTAAACTAATCTTTTTGCCTTTCTTTGTACCCATTCCAGAGAAAAGCAACACGATTGGTTATGGACACAAAAATATTAGAACAAATGCAAATCAGAATTCAATTCGTGAACCAAATGAAAGATCTTGACGCTGACTGAAGCAAATCTGATGTCCCAGAGTAGCAGCCAGCTGTTACCCAATATAGCTCCGTTCAGTCCCATTCCCTCAGCAGTAAATATGCATTTTTAATTTCCGTTGGACTGTGACCTCAATTCTAGGAAGTTTCCATTGATTATCTTAATAAACAATAAAAATAAGACCGACATAAAAATCTTTATCAATTGGACGCGTTGAGGAAAACAACCCACCACAAGTGCTCCCGAAGTTTTTAGGGTCTTGTAAGGTTATAGGATATCAATGAATTAGACTATACTGCGCTGTATATGCGTGTGTCTTTTGTTTTCGCATTTGCCTGTTTCTGTACGAAAAACTAGAGTTTCCGGGAGAAAAAAGACATGAAATTATGGCCGACCCCTAACTCAGCACAGTTGTGAAAAAAAAACCCATAAAATTTGCTCGCATTATTGACCAGATTCTAACCTTAGTCTTTTCCTCCTGGTGTGTAGAGGACGGTGCGTTATAAGCACTACTCTACCCATGCGGGCATAAATGTTGGGGAAATAACATAAAACCGAAATTTCAACGAACACAAAAAGACAACAGGCATCGGATAGAGTTGTATGAAAACCTTAAACCATTTAAGGATACTAGTTCAATTTAAACGTCGTAGCATGAACATAATGGGCACGTGCATATGACCTTGTACTCCAAACTGTATAACATGACGCCTCTAGAACCAGGACCATGCTGGCTGGTTGGTTGTTATAGAGTTTTAGGTGTATCAGCAACTTAAGTCATTTTGTGTGGTATATATATATATCTGTACTCTGTGACTGTTCTATGGTCGATTTGCTATTCGCTGGATAAAAAGCTGGAATTTTCCACAGGGGAAAACATACTACCCGCGCCTCAGATCGACTAACTCAATCGAAAAAGGTCCATGAAACTTCCACGCGTCATGGACGGAATTCGAACTCAGGTCTTTGCCACCCATTGTAGCGAGGACGGCGATTCTAGCAACTATGCTCTCTACGAGGGCAACGTAGAACCGTACATGGCAGCCGGGGGCACAGGTACTTTTCTGGGTTTTTTTTGGGGGGGGAGGGACTTTCGATTGTTAAAGCACATTTTAATCATTAACAAGAGGAAGGAAGTTTAAGTAGATATGAGTATCTGTATGAAGTGCAACTACAAATCTACTTCAACTCCCTCCCTCTTGGACAGCTCTGCCTAGATCACATTCTTTTCCCTGACTTAGGAAGAAGTAAGCATCAGCAGTGGCAAAAGATACAAGATAGCAAGCTTATATAGTATCAGCTAAAAAAAAAAAAAAAAAAAAAAGACACCTCCTATTTCACCTATTTATTCCTTCCAATAGTCTGTTTAATTCTTCCTCGAATGTATTTAAACTATCCACTTCCAGAATAACAGATGGAAATTGTTGCAACAATCAACAACCCGCTGGCTAAAGGCAAAGTTCTGCACATCTATTCTTCTTCAATTTGAATTTGTGGCTCCTCATGTGTGTGGTGCGAGCAAGAGGGAGCATCCCATCAGCACTGAGCTTGCTGAATCCATTCAAAGATTTAAACTCCTCAATCAGTTCACCTAGCTGGTGTCTATTCTCCAGACACTGCAATTTTTAGAACTGAAGCCTTTCTTTGTAAGACCATCCCTTTACTCCACTCACTAATTTTGTTGGTCTTCTCACAGGCCAACTCGCCTCTGAATCATAGGCTTTTAAAATGCACTGCTTCCATGATGTTTTTGGAGCAATCGGGTACGGGACATGATATTGCCATGGGGGGATGTCTCTGTGTGTGCGCGATGCAAGGAGTGTAACGAAATCAGGCGAAAACTCAGCGTTGTTATGGGCCTATATGAGAGCTTGAAGGACAGGGTGGATGACCTAGAAGTATCTAAAGTGAGGGCCGATCAAGCTCTCAGCTGCCCACATCAACGCCAGAGCTTGCACTTGGTCATCACGCAACACAGCGGCAACCCCCAAGGCAGAATGCGCTGGTCCCACAGGAACTAGTAGTTGTTGGTGACTCTATTGTCAGGGAAACGGCGAACATGCTTTGTTAAAAGGATAGGTGGAACAGGACCAGGGTATGTCTGCCAGGGGCAAAGGTTGATGACGTTGTAGAGCGGATATCATCTTTTAAGGGCACAAAAGGTGATATAGTTGTACACGTTGGCACTAATGATATTAAGAGTAGTAGACCGGCAGAATTACTTAACAAGTACAGATCACTGTTGAACAAAAGCCGAGAATTAGGGTTGAATTTGAAAGTGTCTGCAATTCTGCCCACACACGATAGGAAGGAGTATATGATGAGGCCTTGTTGATCAATTCGGCCCTGGAAAGATTGTGCAATGCTCAAGGGATAGAAATTTTTTCAGCCTAGTCTGTACTTGTTAACAGGAGAGACTGCTTCTACAGGGATGGGATATACTTAAATAGAAAGAGTGCAGGAATGTTTGCTTATGCTAACGAGGCAGTGTTAGGTGGGTCGGAAAACTGTTAGCTTGGGGGGGGATACAAGGACTAATATATTAACAGTAGCCACTGGCAGAGGTGAAAGTGATTCTTGCACTGCTTCTATTGGAATGAGCAGAAGCCTTGAAAACAAGATGCAGGATATTTCAGACTGCTGGGAGTCATTGCGGTAAAAGTAAACACATGGGTTGTGTTAAGGTAGCTAAGAATAGGAACAGGTGCATGTATACTTGCGTGTACACCAATGCTAGGAGTTTGTTAAATAAATTTGATGAATTTGAGGTATTGCTCAAAACATCAAAGGCGGATATTGTTGGGATATCAGAGACGTGGTGTCACACAGATATAAGGAATGCAAAACTGGAATTTGGGGAGTACAACGTCTACAGAAAGGATAGACAGGATAGGAAGGGTGGAGGGGTTATGCTATTAGTTAAGAAACACATAAAATCCAAGGAAGTGAAGCCAGTCGACATCGCTGGACAGTGCAGTGTCGAGTCAATTTGTTATGACATAAGCATTGGGAGATCAAAATTGAGAGAAGGAGTGTGCTATAGGCCTAATCACTCTGATGAGTATAATCAGAGAGTCTTATAATGGCAGATTTTAATTTCCCAGATATTGACTAGAATTTGTGGGTTCGTCACTCACACACTAGCAAGGCGTTTGTGGATTTATTGGATGATTGTTTTCTACATCAGCATGTTCGGGAGGCAAATAGAGGGAGTAATACTCTTGATTTGATTATCAGTAGTGATTCTTCATGCATTAAGAATCTGCAGATAGAGGAAGGAACCACCAGGTGGCAGTGATTACAGTGTGCTGAAGTGGGATTTACTCAAAGAGGTAACTACCGTCATGGGTAAAGGGAGGGAGGGCTATTGCTTTCGTAAAGGCGACTACGATGGTCTGAGACAGTATTTAAATTCTATACAGTGGGACCAACTGATGATGTTACAAACAGCAAATTCAAAATGGGAAGCATTCAAAGAACTTATCATTGAAGCTACTAGGCTTTACATACCAACTAAGAAATATTGTTCAAGGTTTAGGCCTAAATGGATGTCAGATGAACTAATGAGACATATGGCAGAGAAGAAAAATGCATGGGATACATATAAATTAACACGTGACACAGAAGCCACAGATATGTAACCATAGATATGTTGATATGTAACCAAGTTACAAAAGGGGTTAGGCAGGCGAAGGCAGATTACGAGAAATATTTGGCACGGGATGCAAAGAAAAACAGCAAAGAGTTCTTTACTTATGTAAACTCTAGAAGGAAGGGGATGAATCAGATCGGTCCACTTGATATCGATGGGTCAACTGTTGATGATCCTGCTCAGGTAGCTAACAAACTAAATGAATATTTTGCATTGACATTCACACATGAGGAGTTATTCAGCGAGGGGAAGGCCAGAGATGTATGGAACTCTGGCAGCTAGATAATCTTTTAATAACTGAGAGTAAAGTGGAGAAGAAATTGTTCAAGATAGACACAAGAAAGGCACCTGGGGTGGATGAGATCTATCCATTTATATTAAAGGAGGCAGCAAAGGAAGTAAGCAAATCCTTGGCCATAATTATGAGAGCTTCCTTGGACTCAGGGGAGGAACCCATGGACTGGAGATGTGCAAATGTGACCCCAATTCACAAAGGAGGATCAAAGGCTGACACAAGTAATTATAGACCTGTGAGCTTAACTTCTGTTCCAGGAAAATTAATGGAGGCACTGGTTAAAGAAGCACTGCAGGATCATCTAGACAGGACTTCAGTTATAGCTCGGACACAGCATGGTTTTGTTAAGGGAAAGTCCTGCCTGACCAATTTCATTGGATACTATGATGCAGTCACAAAAGAACTGGATGCAGTGAATAACTTTGATATTATGTATTTGGAACTTAAAAAGGCTTTTGATACTGTTGGATATGGAAGACCGCTGCACAAATTGGAGCAGTGTGGCATTGGAGGCAAATTGCTGCTATGGATAAAGGGATGGTTGAGGGGGTGAAGACAGAGGGTGGTAATCAATGGACACTGCTCATTGGGGACTAATGTTATTAGTGGAGTCCCTCATGGTTCAGTGTTGGTCCATTATTGTTTTCTCTATTTATAAATGATATTGATGATGGTATATCAAGCTTAATGTCCAAGTTTGCAGATGATACAAAGGTTGGCAGAGTTGTTAAGGATGCTACTGACGCTATGCTGCTGTAACAGGATCTGGAAAGGTTGAGCAGATGGGCTGAGAGGTGGCAAATTAAGTTTAACATTTACAAATGTAAAGTACTACACATGGGAAACAGCAACCCCAGAGCAACGTATCAACTCTGTGGTACTACACTGACAGTGGTAGAGAATGAAAAGGAACTGGGGGTAATTGTGCAGGCAGATATGAAGTTCTCTGAGCAGTGCAGACGGGCTGCAAGAGTAGCTCATGGTGTCTTGTCAATGATATACAGGAATTTTTCTAGCAGGGATAAGGAGGCGATTATTCCCTCGTATAAGGCAATGGTCAGGCCACACCTTGAGTACTGTATACAGGTCTGGAGGCCTCATTTCAAGAAGGATGTAGAGCTGCTGGAACGAGTACAGAGAAGGGCAACAATATTAGTGAATGGAACAAAGGGTTGCTCTTACGAAGAAAGGCTTAAGTTTTGCGAATTACAGTGTCTGGAAACTAGGCACCAGCGAGGTGATCTGATAGAGGTGTACAAAGCCTTAAATGGTTTGAGCATGCTCAATGCTGATGGGATTCTGCCTCTTGCTCAGAATAATCACCTGAGAGGGCATAAATTTAAATTGAGGAAAGACAGATGTAGGATAGATGTGCGGAAATTTGCCTTTAGCCAGCGGGTAGTTGGTTAGTGGAACAGACTTCCATCCTTTGTTGTGGAAGTTGATAGCCTAAATAAATTTAAGGCTCAGCTGGACAGGTATTTCGAACGAACGGAGGGGTGAAGTGGAACTTTTTTTCTGGCTGATGCTGTATAAGCTCGCTTTCTTGCATCATATGCCTCTACTAATGCTAATGCCAATGCTAAATTAACGACTGTATGATCACAACATTCGTTATATGAATTGTGTTTACCTTAATGTGGACCCTTGCGTGTATAATCACTGTCCTCTGTCCTGGTGGAAGAGACTTGAGTTCGAATCCCGTCATTGACGCGAGGAATTTTTATGAACGTTTTTCACTACGTGGTTTAGTTAGTCAATCTCAGGCAAGGGTAGCATGGTTTTTTCTCCAGGAAACGAGGGATTTTTTTTCCTAGCACATAGCAATTCGATCACAGAGCACAATTTACAAACATATTATATACAGTACCGCCCAAACCCTACAACAACCGACAACCTTAATATTAATACACAGGTACAGTGCAGTTGCAACATATCCCAAGCATCATTTCGGTTTGACACACATTTACATGTTAGGGAAGTGTACATGAAAGTCGAATAACCGTATCTAAGCTTTGCCTTAAAGATAAAACAACTTTCAGTTATTTTAAACTAAAGTAATAATTTTAATTGAATGTTAAAATAATTTCTTTACAAAAATACAGAAAAGTAAAAGATTGTATTAGCATTAGCATTAGTTGAGGCATATGAAGTAAGAAAGCAAGCTTATACAGCATTAGCCAAAAAAAAAAAAAAAAAGAAAAAATCTTCCCATTTCACTCCTGCATTCACTCCAAATGTTCTAGTTCAGCTTTAAATTTATTTAAGCTATCAACTTCCACAACAAGAGATGGAAGTCTGTTCCAGCAATCAACTACCCACTGGTTAAAGTGAAACTTTCTCACATCTATTCTACAACTGTCTTTCCTTAATTTGAAACTATGCCCTCTCAGGTTCATAATCTCAGCAAGTGGAAGTATCCCATCGGCATTGAGCCTGATCAAACCATTCGTCCTTATACACCTCAATCAGATCACCACACAGGTGCCTAGTCTCCAGATGCTGCAACTTACAGAATTTAAGTGTCTATTGGGAAGCGAGCCCGATTGTTCCTCTACAGTGGTCCCAGACAGTTTTTAAAATGTGTACAGTAGGACCAACTGATGACGTTACCAACAGCAAATTCTAAGTGGTAAGCATTCAAGGAATTAATCGTAGAAGCTACTAGGCTTTTCATACCGATTAAGAAATATTGATCAAGGTTTAGCGCTAAACGGTTGTCAAATGAACTAATGAGGCTCGGCAGAAGCGAAAAATGCATGGGATGCATATAAATTATCATGCGACACAGAAGCCTATGGCAGGTATAAACTAGTCTGCAATCAATTCACAAAGGAGATTAGGCAAGCCATGGCAGATTACGAGAAATCTTTGGCAAAGGATGCTAAGAAAAACAGCAAGGATTTCTTTACTTATATAAAATCTAAAAGGAAGGGGATGAATCAGATTGATCCACTTGATGTTGGTGGTTCGACTATTGATGATCTTTCTCAGATAGCTGACAAATTGAATGAGTATTTTGCATCTACATCAAACAAGAGGAATTCTATAAGGGAGGGGACAGACGTTTACTAAACTCTAATAGGGAGCTAAACGATTTTGTAATAACGGAGAGCAAAGTGGCAGAGAAATTGTTGAAGTTAAACATAAGAAAGGCACCTGGGTGGATGGGATCTATCCAGTTATATTAAAGGAGGTGGCAAAGGAACTAAGCAAACCCTTAGCAGTAATTATGAGGGCATCCTTGGACTCAGGGGAGGTCCCCACGGACTGGAGATGTGTAAATGTATCCCCAATTCACAAAGGGGGAACCAAGGATGACACGAGTAATTACAGACCAGTTAGTTTAACTTCTGTTAGATCATCTAGACAAGACTGCAGCAATAATTCAGACACAGCATGAGTTTTTTAAGGGAAAGTCTTGTCTGAAAAATTTGTTTGGATACTATGATGTGGTTACAAAGGAACTGGATGCAAAAATTAATTTTGATATCATATACTTGGATTTCGGGAGCTTTTGACACTGTTGCTCATGGAAGACTACTGTACAAATTGGAGCAGAATAGTATTAAGAGTAAGTTGCTACAATGGATAAAAGGGTG
Source organism: Mastigoproctus giganteus (assembly GCF_048544385.1). Taxonomy (NCBI): domain Eukaryota; kingdom Metazoa; phylum Arthropoda; class Arachnida; order Uropygi; family Thelyphonidae; genus Mastigoproctus; species Mastigoproctus giganteus. The sequence goes on from NC_143578.1 coordinate 234,965,658, forward strand.
GTTGAGTGGGAGAAGACAGAGAGTGGTAATCAATAGACGCTGCCCTTCGTGAACTAATGTTATTAGTGGCGTCCCACAGGGTTCGGTGTTGGGCCCACTGTTGTTTTGTATATTTATTAATGATATTGATGAAGGTAGTGTCAAGCTTAGTGTCGAAGTTTGCAGATGATACAAAGGTTGGCAGGGTTGTTATTGACAGTCTACTATTGCAACAGGATCTAGAAAATGTGGGCAGATGGGCTGAGAAGTGGCAACTGAAGTTTAACATTCACAAATGCAAAGTACTGCATATGGGTAGAAGTAACCCCAGAGAAACGTACCAAATGTGCGGTACTACACTTAGGGTGGTAGAAAATGAAAATGACCTGGGAATAATTGTGCAGCCAGATATGAAGTTTTCTGAACAATGCAGACAGGCTGTCAGAGCAGGTAATGGGCTTTCGTCAATGATACACAGGAATTTTGCTATCAGCGAAATGGAGGTGATTATCTCTTTGTATAAGGCAATGGTCTTGAGTACTGCATACAGACCTGGAATCCTCATTTTAGGAAGGATGTAGATATTCTTGAGCATGTACAGAGAAGAGCAACAAGATTGGTGAGGGGAACAAAACGGTCCTTTTACCAAGACAGGCTTAAGTTTTGCAAATTACAGTGTCTGGAGACTAGGCACCTGCGAAGTGATCTGATTGAGTGTATAAGGCTTTGAATGGGGTGATCACGCTGAATTCTATTGGGATTCTTCGCCTTTCTCCGATTATAACCTAAGGTGACATAAATTCAAATAGAGGGAAAGACAGCTGTAGAATAGATATGCAGAAATTTGCCTTTAGCCAGCGTGTGGTTAATTGATGGAACAAACTTCTAACTGTCGTTGTGATAGTTGATAGCTTAAATAAATTCAAGGAGGAAGTGAACAAACTTTTAGAGGTAATGATTGTGTAATTTTTTTTTTTCTTGGCTGATGCTACGTAAGCTCATACGCTTACTTTCTTGCATCACAGGCCACTATTATTACTACTACTACTACCAATCTTGTTGCTCTTCTCTGTACTCATTCTAGCAACTGTACATTCTTCCTAAAATGAGGCCTCCATACTTGTATGCAGTACTCAAGGCGTGGCCTGACCATTGCCTTTTACAAGGGGATAATCACCTCCTTGTCTGTGCTGGTTAAATTCCTATATATGTATCATTGCCAAATCTCCATGACCTCCTCTGGCAGCCAACCTGCACTGTTCAGAGAACTTCATATCTGACTGCACAATTACTCCCAAGTCTTTTTTATTTTCTACCTCCTTAAATGTAGTACCACACAGTTGGTACGTTACTCTGGTGTTACTGCTACCAATGTGCAGTACTTTACAATTGTCAATGTTAAACTTCAGTTGCCACTTCTCAACCATTTTCCTAACTTATCTAGATCCATTTGGTGTAGCATACTGTCTTTACTGTAGTTAACAACTCTGCCAATTTTTGTATCATCTGCAGACTTGGACATTAAGCCTGATATAGCTTCATTGATATCATTGATAAATACACAAAACAACAATGTGCACAGTACCGAACCCTGAGGGACAGGACACCACTAATAACTTTAGTCCATGTAGTGCAGTGCCCATTTATTACCACTCTCTGCCGTTTCCCATTCAACTATCCCTTTTTCCATTGCAGAAAATTTCCCCTAATGCCATACTGTACACCAGTCCAATTTGTAGAACAGTCTTCCATGTGCAACAGTATCAAAAGCTTCCCTGAAATCCAATTATATTATATCAAAATTATTTTTTGTATCAAGTTCCTTTGTGACCACATCGTAGTATCCAATCGAATTGGTCAGACAAGACTTCCCCTTAACAAACCCATGCTGTGTCTGAACTATTACTGCAGTCTTGTCTAGGTGAACCTGCATCACTTTTTTAACCAGTGACTCCATTATTTTCCCTGGAACAGAAGTTAAATTTACAGCTCTATAATTATTTGTCACCATTTGAACCTCCTTTGTTAATTGGGGATACATTTGCACATCTCCAGTCCATGGGGGCCTCCCCTGAATTTAAGGATACTCCCATAATTGTGGCTAAGAGTTTGCTTACTTCCCTTGCTGCCTCCTTCAGTATAACTGGATAGATTCCATTCAACCAAGGTGCCTTTTTTATATTTAACTTCAACAATTTCTCCTCCACTGTGTTCTCCGTTATTACAACATCGTTTAGTTCCCTGTTACAGTTTAGTAAACGTCTGTTCTCCCCTTCCTTACAGAGTTCCTCATGTGTGAATGTAGATACACAATACTCGTTCAGTTTGTCAGCTATGTGAGCAGGATGAATAGTCGAACCACCAACATCAAGTGGACCAATTTGATTCATCCCCTTCTTTCTAGTTTACATAAGTAAAGAAGACTTTGTTTTTCTTTGCATCCTTTGCCAAGGATTTCTCGTGGTCAGCCTTCGCTTGCCCAACCTCCTTTGTGACTTAATTACAGACTGGCTTATATCTGCCATAAGTTTCTGTGTCACCTGCTAATATTTATGCATCCCATATATTTTTCTTCTCTGCCACGAGCCTCATTTTCATCTGACACCCATTTAGGTCTAAACCTTGAAAAGTATTTCTTAGTTAGAATAAAAAGCCTGGCAGCCTCCAAAATTAAGTCCCTGAAGGCTTCCCATTTAGAATTTGCTGTTGGTAACATCAGTTGGTGCTACTTTATAGAATTCAAAAAGTGCCCGAGACCACTGTCGTCACCTTTACGAAAACAAAAACTCTTCACTTTACCCTTGATGGTAGTTATAGCTTTAATTAAATGCCACATCAGTAAATTGTCATCACTGTCATCTAGTGGTTCCTTTACCTGCACATGCCTAATGCATGAGTGATAACTTCTGATAATCAGATCAAGAGTATAACCCCTCCCCTGGTTGCCTTGGGAAACACTAGCGTTAGTTGAGAAGTTAGAAGCAACAGATCCATGTGCCGTCACTCACAACGAGCGGTCAGAGAGAAAACTTATTACCTAATTGCCAAAAAAATAAAAAAAAACAGCAACTCGTTTGTATTTTGGAAGCTTGTTTAGACCTTTACGCTAAATATGATTGTAAACCTCAAGAGCAATTTATCGAGTTTCACTAAAGTTTTCCATCGAGTTTGTCCAAAAATGAGTATTATAAGCCACCAGTGGAACGACATTGATGGAATCCATAATGTCGATTATTGATCGAAAATTAAAATGGAAGGTTTCAGGTAGTTTAAAAGTTTGCAGTTCACGGATTTCTCCATTATTTTGGAAAGAATGAGACAATAACCGGACGGAATTTGTTGCTCTTTTCAGAAACTGGCTGGATGTGAGAAATTTCCATGAAGAAAAAAAAAAAATTGGAATAAGGAAGTATAAAGGATGACACAAAACAGGTGAAAGCTGAGAAACACAAGTTTTGAGAACAAATGCCATCAGGATATGGAGTTGTTTTCATTAAGATTTTTCAGTTCTAACATTCTACTATCGAAAAACCATGGAAGAGTGCTTTTGGTATAGGAGTTAGAATAAAAGTAGGACTCTAATATTGTTGTCGTTCTTGTACGGTTTTAGGAGTGTCAGCGACTTAGGCCATATTGTTCCGGTATTTGTCTGTAAATGCGTGGTCTGAGGTCGATTTTCTGTTTCCTAGACGAAAAACCATGCTGCAGTCTCCTGAGACCGACTGATTCAGCCACTTTGGGGGAAAAAAGCCCATAAAAAATAAAAATTCCTCCAGTTTCAGTTCGGGATTCAAACAGGTGAGAATCCCGTCAATAAATCAACTTTACCTTTAGCTGAGGATGCAATTAACAGAAGTGCAAGTATAAATGAACAGAAAGGTGCAGCCAATAGCTTTTGCAAAAGAGCAGAAAGTGAGAATCTTGCTTGAGGAAGGAGCAAGTTTTCTACTTACACTGTTCAAAATCACATTTGGATTGATTACTAAATATTTTAAAATTGTTGCAAGCCCAGTGTAGGCAGAAAATGAACATGAGATTTGGACACAAGGTAATTGCAATATGCAACACCTTTATCTTTAACAATTTTAGCACCCTCGCGCCAAGCATATTACAGTAGTTATTACTAGCGTCTTTCCTACACCTGTTTGAATCCCGTTAATGACGTGAATTTTTGCCTTTTTTTTTTAACAACGTAGCTGAGTTAGCTTTTTGAATTGTTGTTAGTGAGGAAATGTTCAAGGTATGTTGCATGTGTCGTTAGGACTATGGTATTTTAATTCGTAAACGCAAAATCTATCTCGACCGTCTGACTCCGTGTAACTAGATTGGAGCCAGCTGGAGTTATGAACATTAAAATCGCCAATGAAAGTTAATTCTGTTAGAAAAGTCAAATTGGTAAAGTAGTTTCAAAGAAAGGAAGTCAAATTTTTGAGCAATTACAAAAGGGACAACAGATGAATTTTACAGGGGGCAAAGAGATTGAAAGTGATTTCAGATCAGGAAGGCTCTGACAAAGCAAAAGGAATCATAGAACAAATAATTAGGGTTGTTATTGGGTTTTAGGACCATCGGCGACTAAGGCCATGTATGCAATCAGTAAATTGTCTTTTGAGGTCGATTTTCTGTTTGCTGGACGAAACACCATGCTACCCTCACCTGAGACCAACCAACTCAGCCACGTTATGAAAAAGGCCCATGAAAATTCCTCACATCATTGACGGGATTCGAACCCGGTGATCCTACTACTGTGCTACCCACGAGGGCAAATAATTAGGGTAACTGAGATAAGTGGTCATTGAGGTAACTGATAATTGAGATTGTCTCTCTCAATTATTCATCAGTTCTAGCTTGGTAGATTATAAGTGGAAAAGGGAATTAGTGAGATGGAATTTAAGGAGCTTCAGCAACTAGGATTTGGTATATTTGTGAAATGAATGAGAATTTTAGACCTTTTTGCAGATAAGTTTGTTTTATATGTTTGACTGTTCATGATGCATCGGGTAGAGAAAGCAAAAGTATAAGAGGAGAAACACGTATGAATTAATGAAATTTTTTAAAATGGCATACCGACAGCAAGATTATACACACTACATGATGCAATTCTTTCTAGAGTTATCAATAAGTTTAGTCCAGTGGACTATCTATTGGCCTGCCTGCAAAACCCGTTTTAACACTGTACTATTGAAATAGTAATGTATTCCTTATACTATAATACCAAATATAAGGAATACTAAATCTCTTCAAGATACACCCATCATAACCCAGGGGTTCACACTGGTATAGACGTGGCACACTCAGGGTCCTGAGCTGGATATCATCATTCTTTTTCTTGGCGATTCCCTTCTACTTCTGACTCTTGTTTTTTTCTCTCTCGGGGTAACTCAATTTTTTCTTACACTGGTTTTTTGCACCATGTGGTTATTAATAGCAATGATCCCAAAAGACATGCATGATAGAAGAGATGAGACGTCCTGGGGTTTATTTCTGGAGATTAAATGCATTTGCCAGTTGAAGTCTCCAATAAGCAGTGATGTTATTGCATTGGATGATGAGTAATCTAGATAGTGGTAGAGAATTCCTGTGTGACGTGGATCCACACAAATTCTTTCTTTCACTGATTTGTACCTGTGGTCACTTCCAGTATACTAAGCGTAGTGCTACTGACCTTGCCCATGGGGAAAATTCCCAGGGTTAGTAACAGCCCCAACATCATGACAATGTAAACAGATGACTTTCACAGGATATTCAGACTTTTCCAAAATTTGCCCTCTAATTCACATGCAGAACCATTATATTTCAGTTTTAACAACTGCATTATACCCATATGATACGATAAATAAAAAAAAATAAAAACCCACACGAAATTAGTGCTGCATTAATTGAACCTATGCTTCCTCAGATACAAGTCAGTTATTTTTTTCCAAGTTATGAATTCATTAAATCCATAAATTCACCAGACAGAAAAAAAAAAAAAAAAAATAGTTACAAACTGCATTATGGGCACACATACGTAATACGAGTTAGCCAAGAGGGTGGAGAATAAGAGGAAATATACAAAACTAGTTGTAATTGAGACAGAAACTGTAGTTCGTGCCATCTAATAAAACAAATGTCTGTATTTCATTTGTAATTCAACTAAAGGCTTATATAATCTTGTATGTATATATTTCTGTTGTAAGTGTTACCTTTAGGCAAGATATTTTCACAACAGTAAATGCATATGTTCATGAATGATTAGGTGCAAATTGAGGGGTCAAAAATTGACTAGTTTTCATATAGTGTCAGTAAAAAACTAGAAATACAGGTTACCCTGAGGCAGCTATTAAAACTGGAAAAATTTTGTCTGCTCACATTTACCAACATTTTGTTTTTTAACCAAAACCCAGCTTCAGGACTTAAGAGTGCTCAAAGATGGGTTTGGTTTAAGAAGCAGGAACACAAAGATAATGAAAACTCAACCAGTACTGCTTATCAAAAACAAATAACTACTGGCACTATTTGCAAGGACCAATCATGTAGTATTCATGTGGAACTCCAATGCAAAACTCAACAGTTTTGGAGGCTCCTATTGGCACCTTTTTATCACTTCAATATAAAAATATCAAGGGTGTTCAGGAGCTTAGTTCATATACTTCTGCACTAACTACTGCCAAGACTTATTGAATAAAGTAATTTTATTATTCTCATGCAATACATTGAACATGCAAAGTTCTGTGCTTCAAGTTTAGAGAAATAAATACTTCTGTGTTAAAGTAAGTCTAAAGTTAGGATTTTCATTATAACTTTTTGGTGTCATTACAACCAAAAGTGGTAGGGAGATAATGTCAAAACCTGTTTTGAATTTGGATACTCCTAGGAAAAAATTTCTTTATGCAAAAAGAAGCATTATTGTATATGGCTATTCTGATGTGAAGTTTTCTGAGCAGTGCAGACAGTCTGCAAGAGTAGCTCATGGTGTCTTGTCAATGATATACAGGAATTTTTTAGCAGGGATAAGGCGATTATCCTTTTGTATAAGGCAATGGTCAGGCTACACCTTGAGTACTGTATACAGGTCTGGAGGCCTCATTTTAGGAAGGATATAGAGCTGCTGGAACAAGTACAGAGAAGGGAACAAGATTAGTGAATAGAACAAAGGGTTGCTCTTACAAAGAAAGGTTTAAGCTTTGCAGATTACAGCATCTGGAAACTAGGCACCTGCAAGGTGATCTGATTGAGGTGTATTTTTTTTTTTTTATGAAATCCCCAAATGCAAAAGGTATCAAAACCTATAGTACTTAGTACTGTGCATGGGTTGAAGGGGAAGTATGGGGGGGGATGCCGGAAACTTTGCTCTAGAGACTAAACATGGGTTTCGCCACTTCAAGCCTCCAATAAGCAAAGTGGTGGTATTGCACCAGTTGACGAGGGTCATCTACCACCTATAAAGCCTTGAAAGGTTTGAGAAAGCTTTGTGCCGGTGGAATTCTTTTTTCTTGGCCAGATTAATCGCCCGAGAGGACATAAATTCAAATTGAGGAAAGACAGATGTAGGATATATGTGCGGAAATTTGCCTTTAGTTAGTGGATGGTTGATTTCTGGAACAAACTTCTATCCCATGTGTCATTTAGAAGTGGACAGCTTAAATAAATTCAAGGCAGAACTAGACAAACATTTGGAACAAATAAATGGGTGAAATGGGAAGGGGATTTTTTTTTTTTTTTTTTTTTTGGCTGATGCTGTATAAGCTTGCTTTCTTATATCATATGCCTCTACTAATGCTTCCCCCCAACCCCAATGGGATCATGGACGATGATTTTTGTAATCCAGCCACTGTTTCAACCCCTCCCATTATAATTCAATTTAGTATTAGCAAACTGATGCAAAGCTAGTGGAGCCATTCCTTCTAAATGCACTCTCTGAGTTGGCATATTTTCCACCAAAATAAAATGAGGTCAGGTGCATGCTGCCCCTAAATCAAATGTAAGCAATGGGCAGTTTGTTTTTATGGGATAAAAATCTAAGTAGTCCCTTACCCAAACTTTCAGTAATGCTATGCTATTCACCCATAGAGGTTACATCTTCCCCAAAACATTAATACAAAAATATTGAGAGAGAGAGTCACTTATGTAAACTGCAGACTTATGCACAAGACATATCATTGCCCTTTTCATAAACACCACTACTTAAAATGGGCAGCTGTATTTTTAAGTGACATTTGTCAATGTCCATAATCAAAATTCATAACTTATGACATTTTTATAATCAGTTATACACAAATTAGTCAGTTGTGAAAGTTCCTAGAAAACTAGAGGGATTTGCTTCTACATATACAGCACTAAGTTGTCTAAGTGATAACAGCCTTTGACAGTCAAATCCCTTACTTCTTTCCTTTCAGTTACTTGTCAATTTCACAATCACCTAATTTGCATATAATTAGTCATTATGCCCTCAATAATGGCTAGTCATTTCTGGTATTTTTCACTCTTCAAGACAGGATTAAAAATAGATCAGCAGGAGACTCAGCTAGCACGTTTTTAAAGATTGTTTTAAACTAGAAAAAAATCTTCCACAATCAAATGGCCAATTTAATCTTACTTGTATTTTATTAGCAATATCAATACAGACATTCTTTTAAAGAAATGTTAAAATTAGAGGCACTCAACTATTTTAATACATATTTTTTTCTATTACTGTGCCTTAATGACTGTAGTCCTGCATCTTCCATATATACATCATGGCAGTGTTTGTTTAATAAAAGTTAAAAAGGTCAGGGCAATAAATCATATTTATAAGTTAGTAGAGTGCCAAATCCCCCCACCCATTGCAGCAGACCCTGAACTTACTGTCAAGTCTGCCACAGGGGAGGGAGGAAAGAGACCTAAATAATTCAGAAGACAACAGGTTAAGTTTGATAATATTCTAAAGTGTCAATAAACCACTTAAAACAGAATCAACACAAAAAACCTCTTTATTCGCAAGTTCATAATGCACTTATGTGAAGATATTAAAAAAGAATACAGATGTTAAATAAAATTTACATTGCTAACTTTTTTTTTTTAATCCATTAAAGAATTCACTATATACAATGAAGTCTGTGGTAATAAAACTTTCAGTTACATACAAACTGGAAAAAAGTTGTGGCAACTTTGGTTTTTATAAACTCACACAGAACCAAAATGTACATTCACAGTAGAGAGGCAACTGTCTATAGATCTAATAAAATAAACTACGCTAAGTATGATGTCCAGTGTACGAAACTAACTACTGTTTGAAAATACATAAGGCATTATAGTTAAGGCATCTACCAAGAGCAAATAATGCCCAGGTTAATGAAAACTGTTAAATGAATCCCATGTTTATGTCCTACCATTCAGATGGCAAATGTGCTCAAATAATTAGTCACTTCATTAAAGCAATATTAATGCACATTAAAACAATTTTATAAAAATCACCTATTGAAATCAGAACCGTCGTCTCGTTATAAGCTGAGGCATAGAAAAAGATTGAAAAAAAAAAAAAAAAAAAAAAAGAAGAAATGGATAAATAACATTAAATAAGAGGGCAAATTTAAAAAAAAAAAAAAAAATTAATTTTAGCTGCCAAATAACAGAAAACGTAATAATCTTATAGTTAAGATCTGAAGAGTTCTATAATTTTTAGATTTGATTGAGAAAGAAAACCATAAACAACATCCACATTAAATATTTTTCGATACAATTAAAACAGATGCTTACTCTACTACCTATAAAATAGCTAAATTTCACCCGACTAGTAGTTTTAACTAGCCAGCGAAAATTGTAGGGGCAGTTCATAGAAACTTGCAAATGGCTTTTTTGCATTGAAATTTTATTACAATGGTACCAAACTTCTATCCATGACAAGACCAGATCTCCTAAGAGATTACCATAATATTTAACTCCAATAAACTAAGTTTTCATAGCCAATTATCTGTAAAGTTTAGTTTCACAGACCAATATGATTACTACAAAGTGTACAATATGCATCTCTTACCATCCAATGCTCTACACATTAAACCGTACAGCGTGGTCAATCAACTATGTAATTTATATGGGCAAAGATTGAGCCAAATCTTGCTACGTTAATAATGTTCTAAAGAGCAATCTTCTGTATTTTGAAGGCAACGTCCTAATCCAAATGGAAAATCTTTACATTAAATCCACTTTGTTTAATAGGTTCATGGATAGACTAGTACAATATTTATAATATACATTTTCAGTAAACACTTGTATATAGATTATTAAATGTACATCTTAATATATTATAAGTATCCTGGATAAATGACAAATTCCCATAGAATTGACATACATCAGGAATAGAGGGGCAGGGGGAAAAAAAAGCAGCTGGAAACCGTTATAGCTAACCAGCAGTTTCAAAACCCGACTCAAATTAGTTAACTTTAAACTGATTACGGCACGCAAATTGCATGTCAAAAACTTCTTAAGCAAAAGCATTTCAATAACACCAAAAAATAATATATAATAATATATATATTTATATATATAATAAACACAAACATCTGTAGTGAAAGCATGAGGTAATAGGTTGTCACTATCTTATCCTAAGTTACAATCCCCACATACACCATAAAGTTACAAATAATCAACTTTGAGCTAATTTCTCATAAAAAATAAAAAAAAAAACACCCACCTATAATACAGTTCTTGTGGCAAAAAACAGGAATTACACGTATATAGGCCATAAGTTAACCCCAGTGGTACATTTCTGGTTGGGGGATGAAAATGCCAAATATGTTACACAGGAATTCACAAACCTTACAAATGAGGTTTTTTTTCCATACTTAGTGCTAATATTATAAACTATATATATATATATTTATGTATATGTCTATAATATATGTATCTATATACATATGCAATAGTGAAATACTAGGAATCTCATGTAATTAGCCGTGAAAGAATTAAACAAAACGACTAGAAAGTGTTGTTATTTATTAGTTTAAACACAAGACACCCATTCGTTAGGGAGATTTAAAATAAAATTAAAAAAGACGTCTTAGCAGTAAATTGGAGCCAAGAAATGACGTATTACAAAGAAAAACGAACGACCAGGATGCCACAAGCAGCACAGACGACAGACAAACCCACTTCCGTTTTCACTTTGGTTACCTAGGAAACGGATATTAGCCCGTGTTCTTTTCGTAACCTATGCAGACGACGGACGAGGAGTTCCCGTCTTTTTAGCTCGGCTCGCATAGTTCTGTCTAGACCTGAACCTGTGGAAGATAACTGCTTAACGTAGGTGGCTGCCGAGGTCAGAATGGTCAACTTCGAAGCCTTTGGGTTGTCTTTAAGAGCCGGCACGTTTTCGCGAAGTGTCTGGAAGGCGCATTTCAGGTCGATGCGCCGTTGTCTCTCCATACTGTTATGCTGAGTTCTCTTTTCGGTGTCTCCTTCGGTATCCGAACTTGATCGGCTTTCGCAAGTAGTTCTATTAACGGCTCCCAACCGCCGTAAATATTTTATTTCGTCTGCGTTGTCTGCCTCGGCTTTCAATTTCTTTGCGAGTTCGTCTGCTACTTTATCACATCCACCAGTAGTCGCGACACCACTATTACTGTTGGTAACAGTTATTGTAGTTGCAGTAGTAGGAGTAATAGGAGAAAGGGACTTAGCTACTGACAGTGGTCTTTTGAGCGTCCTATCCGAGTGCTTTTTTCTGTTGACCGATACGGCGGCGGCGAGGCGATACGACTTTGGCAAAGCTCTGCGGCGTTGATGAACGTGCCCAGATGATTTCGGTCTTCCTGGCAACCTTTTCTGTCGCCTTTCGACCACCGTCACCACATCTATCTCCTCCTCTGAAAAAAGAAAAATCGTTGCTTTTTTAAGAAAAAATGAGACAAATAGCAGATCGTTTGCCTTGGGACTCCATACGCGCATGTGCACATCACTACAAGGGTTTGAACAGAGTGGGAGACGTGACATGCGCATTAGAGTCCCAATACAAACACAATGTAACAGACATTAAAATTGTCCTTAACCGAAAAAAAATCAACTTGTCAGAAACCATTCCTTTCAAAATTGCAATTTTTCATATATAAAATATAGAATTTCTTCAGGAATCAAAGTAAGTTTCCTATTAATTTATTGATCTATAGATGAAATAAATGGAAGCTGTTTGAAATTATCGTTAAGTATACAATAATACATTTTTTAAATCAAATGTTTTGTTTATTTCAAACTTGAGTAGAAGCAAATAATTATGTTTTATTTTATAGTGTATTAGTAGATTTAGTAGAAGAAAACAGCAACTGCACCTAATATGGGAATTACAAAACTAAAACACTTAACCACACTAGTGGAGTTTGCTCCATTTGTACACCACAGCACAAATTCTCCAAAGAATACAATTAACATTAATTATCCTTGTCAGCTGACTGAAGTGAATTATACATGATTACCTTGTTTCGAACGAATAACATGCGGTAGAATATGACTTATAAGATGCTATAATTCAAGAGTTTTAATAAACCACAGACATTACAAATTCATATACAAAGAGGTCAAGGCCATGCCAAATCTGTTTCCAGTAACAAGAGATGCAAGAAGCCAGAGTAAACAAACGTTTTGGCAACATCACAAAGGAGCACGGTTCAGAAATACATTTGGCCACTGGAATTTCGAATTACTCTAGTACAAACGATCAGTATTGTTACACCACAAAAAAAAAAAAAAAAGCTTACAAATCTAAGGGCAATTGACAACATTAACACATCCTTCTCTGCATAACTTGGGGTTTTTTTTCCCACAAATCAAATTTCTACATATGATCCTGCTCTATTCAAGTATGGCAGTTTATCTGATACACAAGAACTTATTGGTGCATTAGGGTTGGGAGGAATCATGTTTATCTAATTCAATGGAGTGTGAACTTCAGTTTTAAAAAAAAAGTTGATGTCAAAATGGGTTACAGATGATTTCAAATCTGGAAGTTATTTGAATCAAAAAAATAATTCAAATATTAAACTATCCCTTGGCCACCCAAAATTAATATACAAGTATAACCATTTAACATAAGCATATTTCAGTTATAATAATATTAATTAAATATCCTGTTTATTTTCCAGGACAACCACATACAATCAGAGGGGTTCACAATATAAGACAGCACTGTATATGTACATCTTCATTTGCTTGAAATATACTTGTAGTATTTAACAGTACTTTTTTCCAAAATAATCCAGATTACCAATTTAAGTTAGTAAACAAAGATACAGTGAGACCTATTTTCTGATATTTTCCAGAATGAACTAAAAATTATCAAGTTCAAATCTGATTATGCTTGGGTCCCAAAATCCCACTGCTGGACTTTTAGTTGAATATTAAGCACATCAGCAACCAAGGCCATTAATATTGCACCATATATGCTTTCTGGATGAAAAACCAGAGTTTCCAGGAGGGGAAAATCATGCTACCCTCTTCTGAGACTGACTAACTCAGCCACATCAAAAAGGCCCAAAAATTCCTTGCCGCTGCTGGACTAGATTATGGTGAAACTTGACACGGCAAAAAGAAAAAAAAAATTGCCATTGGAAATGGAAGTAAAGTATGGAATGGTAAGAATCAAGTCTGATCAGCTCATCTCAATATCTATCATTGTTGCTGTCTTTGGGCAATTTCAGGGCTTTAATAAATACTTTGGAAGTTCAAAATTTCCTGTTTTGATTATGGGTCACAGAAGTGTTTATGATTGTCAACAAATTTGAATAGCTTAATTTTATTGTAAATAAGGGCAAAAGCCCTTATTTCCCAAACCATGGATCATCAATTGGGGAGAAGGACCTCCCCCCCCCGAACCACCGACCAGAATGGTTCAGGTTTTTTTTTTACCTCCTTGAAAGACAAGGAATTCTTTTAATATTTCCATATTGCACATGTGCTTCAATAAAATAAAATAAAAGCAAAAATGACAATTCATTACTCATAATTTTGTTCAAAAGCAAAGCCAAAAGAGCTTCAGCATCAGATCTTTATATGTGAAACCCCCCCCAACCCCTCGCACCTAATACTGTATATGGGCTGAGGATACTTGACAGAATTTCTATAAATTCATTTTTAGGAAATACATGATTCTAGAAAACAAAGTAGAAGGGATAAATGAAGAGAAAGTTGATTTCTATAAGTTGAGGCAGACAGCAAATGGATGGAAAAAAAAAAAAAAAAAAACTGTTCATGATTTGCAAGAGTGGAGGGAATTACAAACAGTTACCATGGAACTACCCATACAAAAATAGATTGTAGCAAAATATTTTTGAGAGGCAGGGATTATTTGGTCTTAAGAACTTCTCAAATATGCCATACTCAACTCCAAGGAGAAAGTTTGACTGGCCCCCATTTGTGAAGAGTACAGGTACAAGTCTTCCATTAAGATTTGTTTAAGTCAGCAGAACACACGGGATCAAATGTGAATTCAAAAAATCCAAACTGTTATCAGTTTGGATTTTTGGGTTACATTTCATTACTATACCACAGGAAGGAGTCCCCCCCCCCAATTTAACCAAAAAAATCTGTCAAGGGGTAAAATGAAATAAACATGCACATCACATTTTACACAAAGTTAACTTTGAGTATTAAACACTATTATACAGTACTCCTAAGAAGTTTCTGATAGACATTGTACAACGCATTCATTAGGCATTAATTTTTTTGATAAGTTAACAATGACATACATCCTAGAACCATTTGGAACCTATAATGGTGGCCAAAACATTTTTCCAGATGGACCATGAAGCACTCCCTCCACCCGCCTCCCCCTCACACACACACACAGTTGCCACCTGTGGGGTGAGTTCATTATTACAAAATAATCATTTGTATTTCCAGTGCATTGAAAGGACATAATATACATTAATCACTACCAGGATACATGCACACAATCGTATTTGTGCAACAATTTTATGTTGGATAATAATGATTAGAATGGCCTTGAAGAGGTTCCCCCAGTATCCTATACATTAATAAATCATGATTACAAAAGAATTCCCAAATATCGGTTTCTTATAATATTCCTGGTACTAAATTCATGTGAATTCAAATCAAATATAAATTAGTTTTATTGCAATGATTAAGTTACTTTTGTAGCCACGAGGTTCCTCTGGACATTAGAACTCATTTAATTGATCTAATAGTTTATTTGTAATATTTTCCAGATCCAAAGTTTTACTTTAAATCCAGCGTGAATTTAGAATTACGTTGACAATATGGGAGAAGGCCAGAAACAATTCAATAAGTTGGGTTTTTCAAAATATTGTAAAGCTTAAATATAACTAAATCATATATATTTCTAAAAAGTTAGTTTTCTTGCGGCGTATTCTACTTACAATTGAGATCATGTAAAAAAAAAAAAAAAAAAAAAATGAAACCAACTATCTTAGTTGTATTTTATTTACTATAATTTTAAAGTAAAAATTGTAAACAGCGTTCTATTCTTTTTGTGTACCGTTTAAAACTGAAGTTTTTTTTTTAATTTAAAAATATCTGTAACTGTTCAGAATACGTCCCAGAATTTACTGCACATACTTTCGAAACAACCTATAATCCTAGTTATCCATATACCCTATGTACAGGTTGTGAAATCTCCTCCCCCGGAAAGATCAAATGGCGAGCAGTTAGTTTATTACAACTACGACTAATTAAAGCTGAATTAAATTTCAGTAATGATATTCTAAAACCAAAATGTATCCAATTACTTATATTAAGAAAAGTCATGCAATTGCATAATTACAAATATCACATGACTGCATTTAACATAAGCATATGCAGTAGGTGTTCCAAAAGAATTCAATAATTCATACACTTACACCCAAACCCGCTTTCATTAAATGAACCTTCGGTTAAAACAAAGCCATGATGAAGACTTCTTCCTACGGTATGATGCTGACACGCAGGGAGCAGTTCAAGCACTGCCGCGTGGGCGAGCTGACGGCGAGTCACCATTAATACGACTGCTATGAACGCTGCTTACTCACCTCTACGAGGTGGCGGCGGCGGCGGAGTCAGTGGCGCTGCTAGCTGCACCCGAATTCGGAGTCAAATGCCGTTGCGCCATTGTGCTACATATCATTTAACAAATGCGCTTAACTGGCAAAAACGGTTCCAACCCGGTGTCAATCCACCTCTCCCTACTTTATGATTGCTGTCTCGCCACCTACTTAATCCCCAATTCTCACCTACTCGAAGATTTTGTACATAGTTCCGATTCACACAAAGGTGAGAGAATCCATAATTGATGGACCTTTATGAAAACGAGATTTTACTATCTTAATTTAACGAGTATATAAAATTCTTTTTTAAACCTAACGAAATTGCTATCTCCCAGAAGGCTAGCCCACCTACTTAATCCCGGATTCTCACCTACTCGAAGATTTTTTGTATAGTTCTTCATACAGAGGTGAGAGAATCCATAATTGGTGGACCTTTATGAAAGAGATTTTATATCTTAAGAGTATTTAAAATTGATTTTTTAAACCTAACGAAATTGGGCGAATTTGTCAATTAAAGCCTATTGCTAAATTAGAAACTATTTTACCGATAGAGGGTCAGGTGTTTCCTGTGATTTGATTGGCTAAGAAGATTTACGTTTATTCATATAAGAAATTAAAAATCAAGTTACGCTAAATTCGTTCCTAAATAAGTAGGAAAAGTTTGAGGTAACCTTTAATTCACTGCATCTATTTTGTTTAATTTCAAAAATATTTTGCAAGCAGAAAATGGACAATTAATGCAAGAAACATCCTTTATTTTTTAATGAAGTTGCTACACAATTTATCTTACAATCTCAGAAAACGTCACAAGCACATTAAACACCAAGTTTTATTTACTCTCCATCATTTAAAAAGCTGCATCTTTTACCTTCCTAATCAAAATCTTACCTGAATCTGAAGGAGTGTCGCTTCCAATATGGTCCCTGGTACACTGCGCCCTGCGAACGGGAGACGCAACCTTGTGAGTGGCGTTGCATACACCAGCAACTACTCGATTGGCCTGATGGTAACAATGATCATTGAGAGGCGAGTAGGGTAAAAGGGACAGCGGATCGACACAGTTCGCAGCAGCGACGTCAACGCCGATGAAGTCCGCCGTAGCTACTACGGATGCTGCCGCGGCGCTATCAGTACTTGAGAGCGGTGCCCCCTTGCCGTTACTAGGGCATGATGCTGCAGGATGTCCGCAAGTGTTCGTAGCAAGTGAAACAGTACACTGAGTTACACCAGCTTGCACTTTCTTGGTATTGTATTGTTTACAATTTTCCGTACAAAGTCCAGACCACATACAATCATGTAACAGCTCATTACGAAGACCGCTTAATTTAGCGGAATTGATAGAATCTACATATGCTTCGATGTCATCCACTTGGGCTTCGACACCGGCCAGTTCTCCAATGTCCTCAAGGAGAATCAAATCGGATTTAGTTGACAAATCTCGACTTGGTGAACGTGGTGGAGTTGGCAGGAAATCGAATTTCTTCCAAATGTCCTCGCTGGGAGCTGGGGTGTTGTAAAACTCAATGTTACCTAAACACTCATCCATGTGGCTTTCAACCAAGAAAAACGATTGAAAAATTTCTATGCCAATGTCTGTAGTCCCGGTATCATTCAATGAGGGCATCTTTAGAGCAATAAACACATAGATGCAACACTGCAAAAGAAAAAAAAAATTACTTCACTTCCTAAAAAAAAAAAAAAAAAAAAACATCCCCTCCCCCAACATAAGATGGTCAGTGTTCTAAAAGAATGCGAGCGGTATTAATGACCTAGGCAATATGTATCAGCTAATTTCATACCTGCTGCCCTTCCGCAAGTTGATTTAATACCAGTTTTGAACAGGATTCGGGTTCGAAAAACAAGGTCTTAGCCAAAACCGGTTAACAAGGTGGGAATTCCACTTAACATATCATAGCTGCAAAGCATTTTAAAACCAAAGTTCGTTTACTTTTTTTTTTTCTGAAACCGGCTATAAAATATTAGAGAATTATAATAAGAAACCACACAAATCCACCGTCTGGGATAATCCAATTCAAAAATCACTCCAGAAGCATATTAAGTAACATGTTAACATAATGGTTGGATGCAGTAGTCCGGAATACGAAGGTAACGACCGGCGTTTCAAGACGCCGAAGACAACGCCCCTAGACAGTTACGGTAACAGGTTCAACACCGGGTGTAAGGCAGCAGCAGCAATATGTTATGAGCGAAATTCGCTAACATTATATTTAAAGAGCATCATTTACATTCACGAACTGTCATAATGATACAAACACTTTCTTTACACCAGGGGGCATTTAAAAATGAAGACAAAAATCTTAATCCTAGCTGTCATTTAAAA
The DNA here is from genome assembly GCF_048544385.1 of Mastigoproctus giganteus. Taxonomy (NCBI): domain Eukaryota; kingdom Metazoa; phylum Arthropoda; class Arachnida; order Uropygi; family Thelyphonidae; genus Mastigoproctus; species Mastigoproctus giganteus. The sequence continues at coordinate 234,983,985 of NC_143578.1, forward strand.
TAAAAGAAACTGAAGCTAACCATCACCGGCTACTTATACTATTAACGTATTTATCGTTTAGTTCGGAAAGCAATTAACCCTTACGACGCATGCCGACCGGCATTTCGTTTTTTTTTTTCTTTCTTTTTTTTTTTACGCCAAACCCGCTACGCACTTTCAGGAAATAAAACAATGACGTATTTCGCACTTACCTGTTTACTGAATGCACCGTGCGTAAGGCGTTGTCAATTTGTATTTTCACAAGGGTTGATAAAAATTGTTCTCCCAAACTTATACTCTACCGGCTTTAGATTCCACAGCACCGCCATTACACGCACAAACCGAGACGCGAGTTAAACTCCCTTTTGCTTATGTGTAACCAAAGTAAAATAGTGCCAATATGGGATATCATTACGCTAACGCGCGAAAGGCGTCGCATTGCGTACCAAGATGTATTTACGCAACACTAGCGCGTTAAAATAACCTTTATCGTAAATAAATAGTATAATTGAAAAATAAATCTATTCCTATACGGGTTATTATTAAATATATTTTTTTTCTGAAATAAATTCCAAGGCGTTATAGGAACTATTTCTCGCGTAAGTACTTACTGTAACTGCAGTAGCTAAGAGGCTTTTAGTGGCGGGAAAGAGAGCTAGGCGTGGCTTATTTCAGTGACCAATGACGTTGCGAACATTTTACGCGTGAAAACACGTGCTTCAGGCGTGTTGACATTTCGCGTGAAAGAAAACGTTAAGTTCAAAATTTTTAATAAGCAAATTATATTGTAAATAAAAATAAATTTTGACTTTTTTATATCTGAGTTTTGTAAGAAGTTTCGGCTGATTCGGGTATTGGGATTACCGAGGGTTATGCAATAGTAGAGTGTCATACATCTCAGAAAGAATGACTAATCCTTCTGACTAATGCAAGATACAATCCATAATTCTAATTCAGAAAGGTCCTTTAAATTAAGAAATAGCATATAAAATTATATTTAAATTTTTACCAAAGCTTTTTTAATTAATTACAGTTGTGTTTGTCTTGCTTTCTTGATGAAGATACCTTAGTAAATAAGTGGGTTTTAAAAAGTTTTTAAATGAATAAAAGTTTTTTTTTTTTTGGATGAAGCTATGTAAACTTTGCTTTCTTGCATCATTTTGTAAAGCTAATATTAATAATAATATTTTTAATGAGGACAGAAAGTACTATAACCTGGCGAATATTCACAATTCGCATCCCCAGGTTCAGAGCAAGTTCCTGAAGATTTTTATTTATTTATTTATTATTATTATTTTTAAATAATAATAGTAAATAAAAGAAGACTTGAAATAGTAAGATCAGCCTTTTTGCATAATGAAAGGTGCTTTATGTAATCTGCAATTGGATCTAAATCTTCGACTAACAGTAATGGAATGCTACATCTTGTCCACGCTGCTCTATGGTTGCAAGACTTGGACATCAAAGAAAGCAACAACGGACGCGAATCGGGTTAAGAAATTGGAGGCATTCGAGATGTACATGTATAGAAGAATATTACGTATTCCATGGACAGCTAAAGTTACAAATGTGGAAGTGTTGAGATCGGTCAGCAGAGAAAGGAAATTGCTGTGTCTGATCAAGAAACGAAAAACTTCTTTTTGGTCATATTATGAGACATCTAAAAGAATATGCATTCTGACTGGAAGAATCAATGGTGAGAGGAAGAAGAATATCATGGCTGGTAATTTTAAGGAATGGACAGGCAAAACTGTGGAACAATTGTTTCATGATGTTTACAACAGATGCTGATCGCCAACCACAGATGGGACGGTAACCTATTATGATGATTATTTTTTGCTTATTAAACTAGCCGGTCCCAACCAGAAAAGTACACACTTCTAAATTCAATTCTGTGGTAGAGGAAGTTATGAAGATCATAACGAAGGATAGTCTAATGAAAAAATAATTTTCACCTTATTTGCATTTTAGAAGGCTTTTGAAACAACCCCACAACAATTTCTTTTCTTTGAATCAGGGCAATGTTATCATAACCGCGACTTAACCACTAGGGGTGGTTCGAACATTTCCCGCTCGACACACCAAACTAATTAGCATATTTCTCGCCACAGCATCTTCCATTGTTGACTCAGCCGTTCCAAGTGCCCTACTTAAAAGGGATAAAGATTGTCAACACTTTCCGGAATTCACGACATCTGTCCAAGGGAGACCAACCTAGCACAAGCTTAATTGAGGTTAATCAGGGCGTAAGTGCCCTACTTAAGAAGGATTAAAATGATCAGTACTTTCAGATTTGTCTTTTTGAATTTTATGGTTACAACGCTCGGGGTGGGAGGAGCATGAATCATTGGTTGTAGAGAAATTCCAATGAAATTTTTTTACTTGTTCAAATAAACCCTGTTGCATTTTATTTTACAAGTTAATAATTTTTGCAAACTGATAATAATTTTCAAACGATTTTAACATGTAAACGGAACATTTTGGTCTCAGGTGGATTTTGAAAATAACCGGTGGTATTGAATTTTTGGGCAAAACTGTTTTGTCCAAACGTGATTTATGAAGCATTCAGGAAGTTGTCCTGAACCTGAAATTATTTGGTTAAAATAGCAGTCACTGTAACTGGATTTTAATTTACTATATGTTTATACCGTAAAATCCTGTTAAAACAATACAATTGATGAAAAAAGAGTGTATAAAGGAACATAGGAGGGTTCAAGCAAAGGTTATGAGAATTTATTTTAAAACAATTCCTTTTAACTCGCTTGATTTTGCGCCATACCCATTCGAAGTACGCACTCCCCCTCAGACTTAATACGCCGAGCTCAGGGATTCTATTTCATCTGTTTTTCACAATACAGCGCTCTCCACGATTTTGGTGCGTCTACAAGACATCATTAGATCTCTTTTCTTTGAGTTTCAATTTCATCCTCAGGGTAATTTCTGGACAACCGAAAAAAAAAAAAAAAAAAGAAGCCAAGTGGTATGTTTAGTGAATATGTTAAAACTAAAGCTATGAGGTGTCATTGTGTCTGTAAATTGCCTGTGTTCTGTGGTCAATTTGTGTGTTTACGGGACGAAAAATGTACACTTTAGGGAGTAAAACCTTGCAACTCTCACCTGAGACCGACTAACTCAGCCACGTTTGGAAAGGTCCATTTAAAATTATCGAATGCATTGATTTCATTTCTTCTGTTTTTTCGTCAATGAACCAAACAAGCAGAAATCCATGTATTTTACTCCATAATTTTTGATTTATTATTGAATGTATTGCTATTTTTATTACTAATTTTTTTTTGATTTCAGTAATAAGTTAATCAGTTTGGCAGATATACACATAAATTTATTTATTAACAAATTTGTACATCCCAAAATGAATTTGTGCTTGCGTCCACGCAAACAAGTGTCTAGGTTTCTTGGAAACACTAACTTATTGTATTTTGTGGAGGAAATTAATGGGATTCACTCTGTTTTGTTTTGTTTTTTTATCGTTTTTCGTGGAACATTTTTCTCTGAATGTTTTTCTTCGAGACCTGATTCCGGGATTCATAAATTGATTTCTTAGATAAACTGAATTCTGATTGTAATGAAATTTGGAATGGCTCTACATTTTTTTTTTTTTTTTAAGAACCACATTTGAAATTAGAAGTCGGTTATTGCTTGCGGACAGACAGACAGAGATCCATTGCAAATCTATAAAACTTTATTGCGAATGACCTAAAAAACTAAATTTATGTTCTATGAAAATTCATTTATTTAAAGTCCAGAGGTAGGCTTTCCCTACCCGTGCACTTCGCATGAAAAGTAAAATTTCGTATTATTTTATAATTAAATAGCAAACAGAAAAAAAGAACACACAAAAGTGACAATTTTAATTATTTATTTATTGTAATAAAAAAAGATACCATGGGAAGAAATATCCTGGGACGATTTGGACCATAGGATTAAAATAACTTTGCATTTTAGAACATTAACTTCTGTATTTAACAAATCAACACCCTTCGAGAGGTTGGTATGTTTATAGCTAGGGGTTATTGTAGCCATAATCCCTGATATCTTCCAGAATTCGCAATTTATTTGGAGCTAACTATAATATTGCATTGTAAATATAATAATATATATCTGCTCACATCTACAATGCAATATTATAGTCTTTTTTTTCGTTCAAAATGCTCTGCATTAACATATTCATTGGTGAGTATTTGTATAAATGTTTTTTAGTTTCAAGCCTTTATACATATAGCTTTCAGTTAAAAAAAAAAAAAAAAAGAACTAATATTTCTTTCTAGAATATTGCCAGTTGATCCTCGCTCGGGTCGTCCAAATATAAACCAACAACCACACAAAGATAGTTGTTGTTGTTTTGGTTTTTAGGAGCATTAGCAACTAAGGCCATATTGCTCCGGGGATATGCGGTGGTCATTCCCTGACCTTTCCACATCCGGTGGTCACAGGCTCGAACGCCGATCTAATCAAGAAGCGTGTGCTACGTACTGCTGCTCCTGCCCACCTGGCTACGGAGGCGCCTACACACAAGGATAGTGAATAACCTACTACCTCCGTGAAGTTGTCCTTGCCTAAAGTGAATGAATCGTTAATACGGAGCATCTTTGAAAATATGGCCCTCCTCATTTTCGGATTGTTACTTTGGGGCGGATAAGGAGGTAATATATACTGTATATCCCCCATCATCGAACCTTTTTTTCCATTCGACATTTTATTTTCACCTTTTTTCTGAGAATCCATTTCAGAAACTCATTGACGTACACCCGGGCGAAACTACTAATGTTGGGGCCCACCACGAAATTCACGAATTAGACTCCTGTACTCCTTAACAACTCATTCAAATCAACCTTCGAAACCCCCCCGTGGTAGTGGACCTAGCGGTATGTTAGTTTTGTCACTAGTCGTATGCATCGTAAAATGGCGTAGGAATCAAGACCCAACCGCCTTCCCAAAGAAAAATGCACCATCAGCGTGAATAGTTTCATATCTGCACTGCTTTGGTTCTAAACCAATGGAGGTACGAAAAAGATCCCCACTTTCAAATTCCCTATCACCCCAATGCCAATCTGGTTCCATTTTTAAAATGTAGACAGACCAATTTAAAGAATGATGTTTTGTTCATGATGAAAAACGTTTTGGAAGACGATCACTTTCCAAACTTACAGAACAAGGAAAAATGGTCTTAGCAAGATTACACACTTTCTGACAATCTGCGCTGTTTTTAGCGATCGAATTGCCAATAGAGGTCTTTTCTCCACGTTCACAAGACTTCACCCAAACCAAATTTTTATCTGCTAGGATATTTGAAATGTCATGTGATTGATAACGTTCCAAAAGAAGTTTGCACTTAGTGTCAAAAACTGCGGTCCAAAGTCCTGCCATTGAGCAACTGGATGTAATTTTCAAATCTTTTATAAAGCAAAGCAGTTTCTATCAATATTTATACTATGAAAATATAAATATAATGTGATCACTTTATACATTACCTGTATTACATGTTTGATATTTAGATTTTCGGTTATGCCCTGTTATCGCCCTATAGGGCGATAGCAAAAATAAAACCAGGATATGCTACCTCAACAAGATCTAGATGAATTCTTTCGACGGTCATATCAAAATTAATACCATGCACTTCTGCTAGTTAATGCCACTTCAATCACGCTATAGCATTATATTAACACTTCTTATCAACAGAGAAACCAAAGAAGCTAAACTGATTAATAAATATAGATGTAGAGCAATAAACCGAATAAATAGTACATTTTTATTACGAATTATTATGATACTTGTTCAGTTCAACTATTGAGAAGTTTACGTAGCAAAGTCATATTTCTTATGCCAAGATAAGTGGAAAACGAAAAGATCTGGGATGATTGTGCAGTCAGATATGAAATTCTCTGAAACTTCAGACAGGTTGCCAGGACAACTCATGGGGTTTTGTCAATGATATACAGAAACTTTGCTAGCAGGGATAAGGAGATGATTATCCCATTGTACAAGGCAATGGTCAAGCCACATCTTAAGTACTGCTTGAGAGTTTGGAGGTCTAATTTTAGAAAAGATGTGGGGCTGCTGGAAGTGATGCAGAGCAGGGCAACGAGATTAGAGGGGGAAAAAACGGTGATTTTACCAAGAAAGACTTCGGTTCTGCAAATTGCAGCATCTGGAGACTAGATACCTGCGAGGAGGTCTGATTGAAGTGTTCAAGGCCTTGAATTGATTTAGTAAGCTTAATATTAATGGCATTCTGGCTCTTTCTCAGGCTACACACAGGAAGGGGAATAAATTCAAATTTTGTTTTGTATACTCCGGCACGACCACCAGGTCAGTATAGTTTACAATAAACCATCAATACAAACGTTAATCGTATTTTGCAGTCACGGGTTTGAATCCCTGTCCACTCAAAGAGCGTGTGCTGCTTACACTCTCGCCCCTGACCACTCGGGTACGTCAGGCCCAACTGTTGAAGGTTGGTTGGTTGCAGGATAGACATGCTGAAGTTTGCGGTTGTTTTTAGAACAAACTTTCGTCTGTTGTTGCGGAAGTGGGTAGTTTGAATAAATTCAACACAAAACTTTTTTTGTTTGTTTGTTAGTTGTTGGCGCATCGGCTTCTGTGACCATAATGACTCCCAAGGTTTTTGCATTTTCTACTCTGATCCAATCCCGAGGCGGGATTCGAACCCGCTACCTTTGGGTTACCAGGCAGGCACTTTACCCACCCGGCTAGCCCGGTCGGCAACGCAGAACTATACAAACTATTAGAGGAATGGTAAGCCGATGTGGGATTTATTTTATTTATTTATTTTGGTTGATGCTTTTTGTTTTCTTGTTTTGCCATACTAATACAAAATGCATATACTTTCGCTACCTTAACATTCCCTGATTATTCGGCATATTAAACTTTCTTTCTCGGAAAAATAAAAATATGTAAACTAGATATCTAAAATAGTAAGTAACCAGACAAAATCAATCAACCCACGCACGCGCTACTTATACCCCTCACGGAGTGGAAAAAATCCCATAAGAATAAAATGTCATAACAATAATAATTAGTGTCACTGAAACTATAAATTCCTTTTTCCAAAAAAAAAAAAAAAAAATCAAAACCCGAAGGTAGTAATCAAAAAGAAAATAAACGAACTTAAAAGGAAAATGTAAGAGGAGACAGAGCACTGAATGGTAGTAGAAGGAAAAAACGATTAATGGTGCATCACTAAATTGTGGGTAAGTAATCGCTAATCTAAAGTATATTGGTAATATCTTATAAAATTGACCAGGCCAACCCTTATCGAGAGATAAACAATAATGGGGAAAGAGTGAAGGCGAGAGGTTTTATGATGTAATGGCAACTTAACTTCGGTTCTCCGATTCATCACAGGAGAGTTCGAGGAAATGTTCAGAAATCATTGAAAGCGAAAAGGGGTAAACTTTTACTAAAGAGGCAAACTTATCAAGAAAACAAGTTTCTTCTATGAATGGTATACTGGATTTTTAGTATAAATTAAAGTTAAAAATGAACTCGTCTAACATCGTAAATGTTGAACTAAATTCTTAGTTTATTGGTTCTAAACAATAATTACAACAAAGTCCAATTATTAATAAGTTAATAATCGCTTCATTCATTTTACTAATCCCCTCCGGAGTTACCAAAATAAATGAAGGAGGAATATTTGTTGTAGAATGTTGGAATAAAGAATCCCAGGAAAAATACTGGAAAACAAAGATCGTACAAATTATCAAACTGAAGGTTGGAAATAAAAATTTACGAATTTGGTGTAACAAAAACATCCAAGTATATGGGTGTTTGTGGATAAAATGGAACAAGAACTTGATTCCAACGGAACGAAGATTCAGTTTATTAAATTATTGGGAATGCCTGTAACAAAGAGAAAAAGGCAATATATGAAACATTACAAATCCGATTAAATAGATATGTAAACAATGACAGAGACTTGGAAGATTCCTGTAGAAATGTAAATTTTCGAATTTTGAGGGTTAATTTGAACTCACATTTTATAATTTAAATGTCATTGAATAATTCGGTTTCATTTAGTGTTCCTTCCGAGAGAATTATTCTGGAGTGTTTATCTTCAGGGAGTATTATTGTCTATGGGTATGTTTTCTGTCCACCAACCTCCATGCTTGAGATTAAGAAGATTAAAATTTTGCCAAGTTGACCTAATGATTAGAAGACTTCCCTTTTGTATTTTTCCTACTTTATCCCCTGACCCTGTGATTAACTGTTTCCAGAGATGCATGTTTTTTCTCGAAAAACTTTTTGTTTTTCATCCAGTAAAACAGATAAACACGATGTACTGACACTTCATTTCCTTAATTGCCTCAGCGAAAGATTTAAATAGCTCAGATCGCAAATAAAAGAACTTACCTGGTTATATTCATGACAATTTTCAATAAGCAAGTTATGTTAATAAAAATGTAATGATCTGTTATTGAAATTAAATAATTATTCTAAATTTGGAATAGAAGCATCTAATGACTGTTCAGATAAATTCTTGTGGTTGATAAAAATTGCTTATAGTTAACAACGGGAAGTAAGAATTCACCTTCTGCTCATTTATCTTCATTATAGAAAGTGCAACTTCATTGTTCCTAACTTTTACTTATAAAATCTGACATTTCATATGAAGGGAGAGTTTCGAGAATTTGCTTAAATAAAAATTGATTAAATCCTGATAAACCTGTAACGAGACCTTCAAAAGCAGGATCTGTAGAAGTTTGAGGAAATGTAAGCTCTGCGAAGGGGTGTCAGAATACGTTTTTGACCCTCAAGCCACTCAGGTTGGTCATTTTATTCGCGGAATGGCAGCGCCACCGTACAAAACTATACAAATTTCGGCGAAGTGCCGGTAGATGGCAGGCGAGGCTTACATCCAAAAATACGCTGACACGGTTGCAAGTTCTCGTGTATTAGCTGTAAACTGCCTTAAATTACATGCTATAATGTGTGAACCGTTTTCTGAGTCTCATAATGGAGTATTTGAAGGCTGAGCAACGTTTTGTTATTTGCTATTGTGTTTGACGTGTTATTAGTGCTACTGAGATTGTGAGAGAAATGTTAGAGGTTTACAGAGACTAGTTTGGAAGAAAACTGCAATCTTCAAGGGGCAGGAGAATAAAAAGGTGAAAATCATCACTGCAGAGTAAATTGCAAAGGCCCAAGAGATTCTAAATGAAAACAAGAATACGGCAATGCACGCGCGATTGTTACAGAGCACATCATAATATCCACCATCATAATATCCACCACTGTATTCCACACGATTTGGTACTTGACAGAATGAAAACCACGTGAAGTATTTCTTAGTCACATGACTGGTGATGAGACATGGATCAGTGTCATTAAGATCCAGATCCAGAAAAATCTGTTGTTGTAGGGTTTTTAGGCCATATTGCACTGTATGTAATATGTCTATAAATTGCATGTGTTCTGTGGTCGATTTTCACGTTATGGAAAAGGCCCATACAAATTCCAATCGTCATTGACATACCAACTTTGCTACCCACGTGATTTCAGAAACACCTTGCAAAATGACCCATTTATAGCACGTAACTTAAAGCTAGTTTGTAACTAACAGACAATATATGGGAATTTGCAACTGTGTCAGCGTATTCTTAGATATGCGCTCTTCTGCCATCTACTGGCAGTTTTCCAAAACTTGAGGGGCTGTACGGTGGCGCTGTCACTTCACGAATTAACTAATCAGCCTGCGTAAATACGATTTGAAAAGGACATGGTTGCTGATTTATGTATATAAAAACTGAATATTTTTCTAAGTAATATAATAAAAAAAAATTAAGCAAACTAATATGGCTACATTTCTCTATCCGGTTATGGAATTCTATCATTAGCCCAAGAAAGATTTTCTAAAATTAATGAATGTTAAAAATTCATTAATTTTAGGTAACCTTCTGCAACTGAAAGTCTGTAAATAAATAAAATAATAATAATAATAATAAAATAAAAAAAGCCCTTTATTGTAATTTTCAAAAATTTATAACCGTAACAAGTTATTCCCATATTTAAAAATTCATTACATTGTAAGTACCTTATAATCCACAGAAAATATATTCAATCATATAATGTTGTAGAAAATCATGGAGAAATGGTCCGGCGGATCTTTTTTCCATCAGACTTTTTTTTTCTCCCCCGAATACGATAACTAAACAGTACAAAAATGGGTGAAAAACCTCAGTTCCCGTTAAAATAATAATTTGAATCTTCTGGATTCGTATTTATTACACACATATGGATCATCAAAAACTACCTAACTCTAACACTTCGAAAAAAAGAGCTTTGAATTTCCCTCATTATCATATAATGAAATACTCGGTCACATTATTTATTTATTATTATTTTTAATGAAAACCAGTTGTGACCTTTCTCCCTCGTGCTCGCAACCCATCATACTATTTTATCCAATCTTTCCCTCCCTTGTGCTACGTAATTTGTGAACTTTAATTTCACTTACTTTCCTTACTTTAATTTCACCAGAGAAGACAATAATCAATAAACAACGTGCGATATGTCACCATAAGTATATCGCGTTATGGTTATTAGTAGCTATATGGTGGTGCAATGAAGCCTGAGGCTTATGCTGCACCAGCCAAAAAAAAAATTCTTAATTACTCTGAGAGAGAGAGAGAGAGAGAGAGAGAGAGAAGTACAAGGGAATCACCAAGAAATAGAAGAATGATGATATCCAGCTCAGGACCTTGGGTGTACCAGGCTCATACTCACCAGATGTGAGCCCCCGGGGTTATGCTTATTTTTAGAGTAGTCATCATTTGTTTTGATACAAACGGGACTAGAGAACCGATTTCACCCTTTTAAAGTATCTACTTGTATATTTTCAAAAGTCAAATTCAGCTTTAATAGTTATGTTCAGCAACAATAATGCAATTCGAATGATCTGTTCATGAAATAACAGATCAATCGATCTGTTATTTAAAAGTCGATTATACTATGTTTTTAAATCATAAGAAATTTAATTTGTTTTTAACAGATTTCAATAATAACCATTTATTATTAGTTTTTCATTGAGCAGCTTTGAATGAAAATTTAGTTTTTATTAATTTAAGAATTGACTAATGAATCTGACAATGTTTTAGAATTCAAATCGATAACAATCGATAGTAATTAATACAAATCGATTATAAATGAAATTTGAAACCTATTTGTATATTAATTTTCGTCTCACAACTGCTTTATATTAACGCATTACGAAGACAAAATACACCGCTGAAACAAGTGATTAATAATGGTAAAAATAAGTATGCAGGCAACTTACTTGTAAATAAATACTCAATTAGCCATTATATTTGTTTTGTACATAATAATCCGCAAGAGCTATGTAAACATCTTATCGCGCGCCCTCTATCAAGTTTGTTGTGGCTTTGAATGTATTTCTAGTAACATCCGGGTTATTGTGAGTCTTCGTTTATGTAGTAGAATGAATACTAAAAAAAGGAGTAATTTAAGTTCGCTGTTTTTATATCTATCAGCTAGCAACACGAGAAACAGTCAGTATTATCAGTTTTCATTATTATTATTATAAATAAATACAGCTGTCGTTGGTAAATTAATAACTTATTGTTTTTGTTTCGCTTGCCATCGGCTATAGTGTGGAGGGCAAATCTCACTAAAGAAAGAGTCCATTTGTTTTTATTTTAATTATAATGAATATATTTAATAATCGTTCACGTAAAGTGCTTAAATTTAAACCTATCACTATTGTACGTTCTCAAGGTATTTGTTTTTCGTTTATGTTTCATGAATGATCTCATAATTTTTGCCTGCTGATTTTCACTGCTTACGTAAGTATCCGCTTTAGCTTAGAAAAGGTACTCGTCCAAGTACTCGTACTTGCATCACCATAAATATTTATCTACCTCAAAACTTTCCATGCAAATTTTCAGAAATAATATGCGATGAGTTTGTTATTTTCATGAATTTCCTGAAACAGTGGGAAGGTGATATATTTGAGTAGAAGTAGATTTGAAAGTAGTAGCACATGTCTCGCATTCATAATACTGTTATGTAACTATGAGTGAGACAGAAAGAAAATCAAGGACAAACAATAGGAGAGGAATTCAGATGGGTAAGATAAATTGGAAACAATACAAATCAAAGAGCACAGGAAGGAGACAAAGAGGTTAAAGGCGCCATCATGACAAAGTGAGTATAACTCAGGAAGAATAGTTTCCTTCTTCAAGAGCAATAACAGGATGCGGGGGAGGAGGGGGGCGTGGTAGTTCTGGTTTCAGTGAATCCAACTATGGGAGCGACTTTAATTTGCTTGCTATTTAAAGAACAATAGTAAATCGTATTTATTTCTTTTTTAGACAACAGGAACTTCGTCCATGCAATAAATACCTTGTGTAACACACATCAGAAAATTTAAATACCCAATAGTGCAAATATTATGGTTTTAGAATAATAAGGATATATTGCATTCTTGAGTTTACGTAGAGACAAAGTCTTTCTTCTATAGATAACTTGAAAAAAGTATCTTTCAATTAAAATGCTTTCTTTTATTTAATAGATGTTTTAATTTCAGTGTCTGTCTTTGTCTCTCCAAAATAAATGCAAATGAAATCGAAGGTCTTCAAAAGAGTGGAGAATATGCACTCAAATTGAAATATCGTTCACCACTTTTTGGTATTATATCGGATGGTTTCTGCTTTCTTGCACGAAGCGAGTTTTAAAAGCACCTTACATAACTGGTATCCTAAAAGTGTATACTGTATTTATTTTTGGAAAAGGCGTTTCATTCACTAGAGAGTGCGTAGAACGTAGTTTGGGTGTTCGATTTATTCAACACCCAAATATGGTTTATGGCTTCTTTTGCTGTTTATTTGAATATTTTTGGCGAAATATACAGGCGAACACCACACCCTCTATAAACATAAACCTTACATAAATGATTTGGGATTCTTCTTTTGCTATCTTTTAATCTGTTTATTTCAGAATACTTTTGGTAAAATAAACAGCATAAAAACCACGCCCTCTACAAAGGTAAACCCATCAACTTAAATAAAAAAGCCGAAATATATTAAATAAATAAATAATAAGCTAAATTATATTATTATTGCAATTCTGTACGGCTTTAATTCTAAATGAAACGTTTCCTTTTTCAGGCTGCAACGAAAATTAATTTGTCTCCGTAACACGGAACTAAATTCCCGTGTCACTGTACTACCGTCAAAGCACGCTTCCATTCTTAACGGAAAGGGGCACGTATTCGCTTATTGCGTGTTAAACGTAGAAACTCTCCCATCCACCCACACACCGAGACAGAAAAAAATTTCCTTAATGATTTAAACCGCCCAGACACACGGCGCCTTCCGCTAGGTAGCGTTAGGTGTAGCTGGAAACGTGGTGACTAACCCAAACCTCTCCCTCTCTTTTTATGATGACCCAGCGATAAGATGGGAGGGAGTAGACAGACAACGGGGTGGTCTGAAAAGCAAACTGGGATTGACATCCAAGTGGCATAATATTTGACCCAACGGTACTTCTTTGAAGTATGGTGCATGGGGCCCCCGAATTGTCTCGATGTAATTTGCAGAGTCTGCCTTATTAAACTATATCCTGAAAAACGTGGGTCCTGGGAAGCCTGTTGTCTAGGCCATAATGGCTCTACTTATAAAGGATGGTTATAAAGTCCTTTTCCAAAAAATCGAAAATTATAGACAAAAGTAAAAAAACTGTGTTTGCATTGGAATCAGTATAAATACAGTTAGAAATTTAAGCGCAAGGTGATTGAATTAAAAAGATAACGAACAGGTAGATTTTTCACCAATCTTTATTGATGATAAAGATTGGCGAATTTCAACTCTGAAAGAGTTGAAGGAATTCTCTGTAAACACGGTGTTTCAGATATTCCCAAAATTATAGAACAGAAGTGAGCGGTAGGTAGCGTCTTTGACACGCCTCATAATATTTTTTTCGAACCCTCAAGGACGAGGTACGTCTTTACGCTCTAAGGCCACAATAATACCATCATCATACTTGTAATAAACGTTAATTACAAATGCTGTATTTTTATTCAACATTTTAAAACAAACTTGGCTGGACTTGGTTACCTACTTTGGGGCTACAGCTTCGTTTTCTTATCTTGATGACGAAGACCAGGAGGATCGAATTCTCCGATCCCGGTATCATTCCTTTTTATAACAAACACGATGGCTAATAATTAATCGTCTTAGTTTCTTGTTTAAAAAAAGATCCCACATATACTGCTTACAGTGCCAAAAACATTTTCGATATGACCTATCGTTTTTGAATTATTAATTTTTAAAAGTGGGGAAAGACTTTGTAACTACCCTGTAAATAATTTCATTTCTGACATTACTTAACGTTCCTAATATTTTGTTAGGCGTATATATACTGGAAAAACATAAATTTCCAAATTGATGCCACTTGTCCAACCTAAATTCTATTCACTGAGTTGACCTGATAGTTTTCTCTCGATAGCAGATATTGTAAACAAACTGTCTACCTTCTAAACTCACCCAACTCCAATAAAATAGCTTTTCTAAGCCAGTCCCTCTCATATTAATTATGATGCCCTCGTGGGTAGCACAATTGGTAGAATCGTCGTCCTCCGCACACCGTGTGCAAAACACCTGAGTTTAAGTTTTGTCGATGATGTGAGAAATTTTTATGGGCCTTTTTCAAAAACGTGGCTGAGTTAGTTGGTTTCAGGCGAGAGTAGCATAGTTTTTTCTTCCGGAAACTAGGGTTTTTCGTCCAACAAACAGAAAATCGACCTGAGAACACATGCATCAATACGCCTTAGTCGCTGATGCTCCTAAAACCATACTACAACAACAACTTAATTATGACCCCTGAATGTAACGCTCACCTTTAAGGCGAGTGCATTCAACGTTTCCCAACCAGCTAGAACGGCTACTAACCCTTTATTTGTTATCAACCACTATTTGCTGTTAATTAAACCTTCTTTACGTTGCTTAATCAGTCATGTTCCATTGACACCTGATGGTAAGGTTTCTTTTATAGGACTAACACGTATGTCGTTGATAACCTTGTTGATTAAATTCTTGTTATTGTGTTTCTGCTAGCCGATCTGATAGCTGTCATTTATAGCTGTAGCTAATGTATTGTTCTCCATGGCAGTATGGTGGGTTCACCACTTGTCACTTGCTTGGAGAGGTCTGGATTCGAGTCTTGACTTACACTGGAGGAATTTCTAAAGGTCTCTTCAAGTCGGGCGTGACAGCGAAAGAGTTTCTCTATGCGTTATTCTGGAATTTTTGCAGCCCTCATAACATGCAAATCATTTCATGAACATACACTTTTGCAGATACGTTGAGAGGTGTTGTACTGAGAATAGAGATAAAAATAAGTTCATATGGACAGAAGTCTGGAAATGCTTTTTTCCGGGTTATAGGCTATTTTCTAGTGAAGGTAAGTACAGTACGTCTGTCATTAAGTAAGATGATAGGTTAATTTGAATAATTTGCATATCTAATATCACATATCACTGTACATGCATGCCAAATTTGGCTCAATTCATCTACTTCTAGTTGAAGCAACTGTTTCTAAAGTGAGTAGTTTTTTTTTTAATTATTTTTTATCAGTTTTGAAGCTACCTGTCGTTATTTTCGAACCACATTATTTTTACCTTGCCTTTGAATAATTGGATGCTCTAACACCAAAATGACAGACATTCATTTCATTTATGGACGAGCGAACAGGAACAAATGTGAACCTCAGCGTCTCTACCAGGAAACTTTTCTGCAAAGGCAATGTCACGCCAAGGATAGCCATCTTCACTAACGTATCCAGGTATCATCGTAAAGGAGACATGACGACCAGGTTTTTTAAACAGACCCAGGAATACTTATACGCATGGTTAAGGGGAGCATACGCCCCCTCTGCCCACCCCTGAATACGCCCCTGGCCATCCTTGTAGCATTTTGTAGTCATCTATCGCCATCTTTGAGAGATAGGATCCTTTTACCGCCATTACCGCTGATTGAGGAAGAACCAGAACTGTGCTGTCCAAACTCTTGCTTCAGAGGAACAGGTGGAGGACATGATCAAGGAGGATACTCCTCGTGCATGCT
This sequence comes from Mastigoproctus giganteus, assembly GCF_048544385.1. NCBI lineage: Eukaryota > Metazoa > Arthropoda > Arachnida > Uropygi > Thelyphonidae > Mastigoproctus > Mastigoproctus giganteus. The sequence goes on from NC_143578.1 coordinate 235,000,082, forward strand.
GCAGCAGCTGTAACTATATCTGGTGCAGTGAGTTAAGATGATTAAAGATGACTCTTACAAGATGATTTTCATCCATGGCTTCTTCAGCATTGTATTGAATACTACGCAAACAAAAGCATTTTGGACACTCCTCCACAAATACTGTGTACTGTATGTCAGAACTTCCCCGCGCATGTGCATCAGCTCAGACACACCAATATAAATTTCGTGGATCTGCCTGCGCAGGCGTGGATTCGAACTTATTTCAATGTGTGACAGTGATTATGTGCCTCATCAATAACTTTTTTTTACGCGCAATGGCGACTCGTCTGAATTTTCCTAAATCCGCTGTGGCAGATGTTATTCAAAGATGGAAGATTGTAGCTGACATCTCAACAAAGAAAAGGTCCGGATGGTCTCACAAATTCATGGAACGTGTTAAACGAACTGAATGTCGACAGGCAACAAAAACACCCACCAGATCGGCCAAGAGCTACATCAGCATGTCAGCCAACTTTAAAGGGGGGGGGGGGGGTCTATTGTTAATAAACTATTTAATTTTAAATAATCAAGTATGCTCAAGTTTTACGTACATTTCAGATTAAGTTCTTACATTTTCTGATGTCTTGTGAAATCAAGGGTAAAGCTAAGCCAAATGCTTTTTCATGGTGCTCACATTCAAAATTTCTTCGAAGCTGTACGCTTCTCAGAACTTTCTTTGTGGGAACTTATTGGTGGATATTTTATTTTATTTCGAGAAATGGATTTATAATAATAATAACTTGCATTTCCGTATCATAATCTTTACGATTATGACGTTATTGAAAAATAATTTTATCAAGAAAGACAGCCACGCCCTGAGAGTTTTTTTTCTTTGTAAAATGTAATCAAACATTTTAAGTATATTTTTATGATTCTGTGTGAGGTCAAAGCATTAAGCAAAGAGTTATACAAAGAGTTTGATTGCTTACTGCTTTTCTAAGAAGTATCCGTTTTTCATTTTATCCGAAACTGTGTCCCAGGCTCTACAAAAGCTGGCTTCACGGTCCATTACCCACAATCACATTTACGAGGCCCCCAATTAAAGGCCCATTAAGTTATTTATGTTTCGCATTGAGAGCTGTTGTCTGCAGGCCTGTTTTTCATAATCTCCTCTCTCCCCCTCCCCCACTTGAGGTTAATTACCCCGTGCGTCAAACGTAGTCTTCAGTAAGTAGATTTCCCCCAAATTAGCTCTTTATTTTCCCAGGGGGAATAATCCCCTATTATTCTTTTCCACTCTACTTCTGATTGGTCCCTTCGGATAACGGAACTAGAACTTCCTTGTTATAGAGATGCCAATTACATTATTGGAATCTGTAGATTCTTTCTTTCCTTATCATTTGCAACTTTCAATAGAACGTATTGAACGTATTCAGCCCACAAAATACTTACGTACAGGCGTTAAAATAAATAAATGACCTTAAAATGAACCATATAAACTCATTTGTGAATTATCAGATACTGATCGTGAAAGGAGATTGACGAGGATGATGTGGCTTTTGACAAACTGCTGGAGCAGTTTGATATCATTCCTGAAAGATAAAGGTCATGTTTAGTGATGAATGTGCTGTTTACCTCAGTTCATCTTCATGTAATGTTTACTTTTGTTAGTGACGACAATACACATTATGTGGAAGAAGTGCAAGACCATCTACCAGATGTTATGGTTTCGACGACATTTGTAAGCTTTGGCTTACTAAAAAAAAATAATAATAAATAAAATAATAATAATAATATATATCCATTTAACATTGGAATATATTCTTACAAATTAGACTGATTCGGTGAACATTTAATTATACCCGTCAACGAAAGATTAAAATAGGATCAGGTATTAACCGTTAGGAAGGTGCTTAAGGGCGAGAAAAATTTCTCAGAAGGACGGTGAACTTCGACCTACAGAAAGAAGATCAGGTCAGAATTCCTCGAAAAAGTCCGAACCAGGAGAAACGGAGAAGGTCCAGGACGAAGGAACTAAACAGGGATTGTATTAAAATAAGGGGTGGGGGAGAATTTAGGAACAAATGGGATATATAAGGATTTGTTCGGCGGAAAACGGAGAGAGAGTTGGTCGTTTAGAGTGAGTTGGTGGTTTGGAGAGAGAGTTGGTCGTTTTTTTTTTTTTTTTTTATGTAAACCTCAAACGCGAGAGGTATTAGAACCTATAGTACTTAGTACCGTGCTTGGGTTGGAGGTTGAGAAGACGAAAGAAGATATTTGTTGACATTGGACTTGAACTTCTGTAGACTGTAATTTTCAGGAAATACGTATGAAGGAAGGTTGTTCCAGAAAACAGCAGTTGAATGAATAAACGAGGAAGATGAAAAGTTGGTTCTGTGGGTTTGAAGTTGGACAGTAAATGGATGTTGACTGGTGGCGGCACGTATTCGGACTGTTTTGAAAGAGAGCGGGAATTATAAAAGCCAATTCAAAAGACCAGTGCCCATGGAAGTATCTGTAGAATAGGCATGCAGGAGTACGTCTATGAGACAGCGAGTGGAGTGACTCTGTTAGAGATGAATCACTAATTAACCTAACTGCCCTCTTCTGAATAGAATCAAGAAGCCTGAGAGAGGTTTTGGGGGGCACCTCCCCAGTTGTGGGAAAAAAAAATATAGGGCGGATTTGCAATTTATACAGAGTGAGCAGCTGTTTGGAAGAAAAGTAACGCCGAGAGCGAAAGAGAAAACAAAGTTTTTTAGATGCAGAGGAAGCAATATTTGTAATGTGCTTGTGCCAAGAGAGATTAGAAGTCAGGGTAATCCCCAAAAGAGATATATCATTTTGCCTAGAAATCGGAGTGTCACTAAAGATAAGCATAGGAGCAGAAGAATTCTTTTTGCGAGATATAAGACAAAACTGAGTTTTAGAAGGGTTGAAATCAACTAAGTTGTCTTTGCCCCACTGGAGAATTACCTGAAGATCGGCATTTAAGGAATTGGTAGCAGATTTTCGAGAAGTTGAAGCTGATTGAGCAGGACAAGGTTTCTCAAAATGGAAAGTGGGATGCAATGCGCTATCATCGGCAAAACTATGGATAGGATTTCCAGTCAATGGAAGAAGGTCATTAATATACAAGAGGAAAAGAGTGGGGGAAAGAACTGAATCTTGGGGGACACCGACATTAGTGGAGAAGTTAGAAGACAGAGAGCCATCTACCATCACCCTCGGTGAGCGATCAGAGAGAAAACTGGATAACCAATTACTAAAAACAGTTGGCAAACCATAAGATGGAAGCTTGTTTAGAAGACCTTTATGCCAAACACGATTGAAAGGTTTTGAGATGTCAAGAGAAACTGCTTGTGTTTCACCGAACCTTTCCATTGAATTAGTCCATAAATGGGTAACATAAGCCAGAATATCTCCAGTGGATCGACACTGACGGAACCCATACTGGCGATCGTTGATCACCAGTATGGATTTCGTGATCGTTGATCACGGAAGATTTCTGGGTAGTTTAAGATTTGGCGGTTAATTGATTTCTCCATTACTTTAGAAAGAGTAGAAGTAATTGCAATGGGACGATAATTGGATTTGAGGGATTTGTCACCCTTTTTAGGAACTGGCTAGTTATGACCAAATTTTCAAGCAGAAGGAAAAATACCTTTGGAATAAGAAAGTGAAAAAAAGGCGGCAAAGAATAGGAGTAAGTTCAGGAGCACAGGTTTTGAGAACAAGTTGAGAAATACCATGGGGACCTGCAGCTTTCTTAGCATCAAGATTCGTCAATATCCTTTTGACGGAAGCCCACAGGAGGCATTGAATGGAGCGTGTTGGGAATGGTGGGAATTATTTTACCAAGATCATTAATACATGAGTTGGAAGAAAAATGGGATGCTAGCTGGTCAGCTTTATCCTTGGCTGAAGTGACAACAGAACCATCTGGCTTGGACAGAGGTGGAAGCAGAGATGGGCAAAAGTTGCGGCCAATAGCTTTGGCAAGAGACCAAAATGCTCGGCTACCATTAGGGCAAGAAGCAAGTTTTCTACTCTTAGCCTGTTCAAACTCTAGTTTGGACTGATTAATAACTGCTTTACAATTGTTGCGAGCTTTAGTGTAGGCAGAAAATGAAACTGGAGAATTAGAAAGAAGCCAATTACGATATGCAACATTCTTCTCTTGAACAGCCTTAGCACATTTATTGGAAAACTAAGGTTTAGATAAAGGACGAGATTTTAAAGTGGAGTGTGGGATAAAGGATTCCATTCCTGCAAGAATAATTTCACTGACGCGATCTGAGCAAATGTTGACATCAGAAGTTTTGAAACAGTAATCCGACCAAGGAAAAGAAGAAAAGAAGTCTCGCAGGTCATCCCATTTTGCATTCTTGTAATGCCAAACAACACGAAGTTGGGAATAGCCATGAGATAAAGGTTCGATTGGAGAAGAGACAATCACCAAGTTGCGATCTGGAGTGCCTAAAGGACCTCTCACTTCGACTGTGTACTTAGAAGGGTCGTTTGTGAGAAAAAGATCAAGCGTATTGGCTGTATGATTAGGATTGTCCGGTATTCTTGTAGGTAAATGAACAATCTGTGCAGGGTCATTAGTAATTGCAAAAGCCTCAGCATCTCGACCAGCTGGGTCGGTGTGAATATATCTGGTAAGAATATACCCAGATCCTTGACATAACGTGCCTTTGACAATGCTCCCCCGCATACACACACTACTCGGACTTCCTGCAGTCATTATCTGGCAGAGTAACGGTAGCAAGATTATACACTAGCTGATCCGGAAGCCTCCTAGAGAGTTACCAATAGGTTCGGTCCGGTGTACTAACTAGCGGCCGGCCTGCGAGCACCGTTTTAGAGCTGTACAGTTGGAATGTTACAGCAGCAATTTGCCCTTGATGACTTATGGAACACCCTGTAGAAAGTGACCATCCAGTTTTTTTGTTTTGTTCTTTACCAAATTTTCCGCCTCAACCACAGTAGCAGCAATTTATTCCTATGATCTACAACACGCTGCCCTAAAATACAGTATACTCCATGAGATCCAGCTTTCCTTCTATTATTCTCCAAACTTTTCTGTTTGTGCCCAATCAAAACCTTGTTAATTTATTTTATTTGTTGGTCTAAGATAGTATTATTCCCTTGTGTGTTAAATAGTAATAATTATGCTCTCAAACATACAGGGTGTCCGAAAAAAAAAAAAAAAAAAAAAATCTACATCCCTTCAAAAGTTATAAATTATTTCGATACTTTACTTGAAAATTTTAAAAACTATTCGTAAGACAGTGTGTAGGATCAGAAATACTGAAGGTTGTGTCAAGCTATTGTAACTGTAAGAAAAGGAGGTCATCTGTCCAACGTATCGAGTCCCACATCTGTTAACACAACCCCATGAGAAGCTGCCTTGTGCTACACCCTATCTAAGACTTATTCATCTGTTCGAGATTAAGACGCAGTTTCGTCAACCTTGGAAATGTCACTCACACATGTTACGACAGCCTACTCCCACCTGCGATATCCAGCGTGTGCTGATTACCGAACGTGAAAGTCACGTGTACTCTTAAGAAAACAAACCACAAGTCACCGCCTCCAAAATAGACAAAGAGTATAGAATGAACATAAAATAGCTTTATGTCCCTATTGCTTATGTTTCTATAAAAATTGAATTTCGACTACCGCACTTTAGACAAGTGATCGCAGTGTGTCTCGGCACTCTTGTCTGCCGTAACAAATATCCAAGCGTGTTGGTTATTTTTTCCCACGGAAATAGTCCATTTCCATGGGAATGAAAATAGTCCATTTTTTTCTAATTAATGGTGCATGTTTTAGTCTTATTCCAAATGTTTTTCATTTTCGTGCAGAATTGTTGTTACTTAGACGTAAATTTTCTCCAGTTTGTAAATTATACTAACTGTACTACCCGAGAGAGTGGTGGATACAGAAGATGGAAAACACGGCATACGATCCTTGGTCAGAAACTAGTTTTGCATGTTAGACCTGAATCCTTTTTACTTTAAATACAATTCGTGTTTAAAAAGAGTTGACCTCGGAGTGGCTCCTTCAACTCGTGCAACGAATCAGTCGCCAAGAACTCATATCCGAAGATTGGGATGTCCGAGAATTCCTCATATGGATTTCAGTAAGGAATGGGAAAGGTGGGAAATTCAGTCTTCTTCTTCATAGTAGTTGTTTCAAGATTTGCAATACTCTTGCTGGAGTCCAACAATTTCAACAGCCATTTCTTGCTCTCCATAGCCTATCAACATCCATTAATTAATTAACGAACTGCACCTTCTATTCATCAATGGATGCACGTCTATCACGTGGTTGTCTTGCAAGCATTCCGTCCATGTCGAAATGACTTTTTCCTACCCGCACATAAGTCAATGCATCATGCCCGCAAGCTTCCTGAACACAACAGAAGCATCCTGTAGTTTCAAGACTTCAGTCAATGCTCCTGTACGACTTCAGTTAATGTCCAAGAGCTCTGTTCTTGTTTCGTAAAAATGGTTCAGGGCAACTGCAATATGCACTTACATTTCTCTATCCGGAGGAATTACTTTCCCAACTGGCCCGTATGCCCATAAGATTCTAAGACCACGTTTACACGGCAATATCGCTACTACTTTTCCAACAGTCCCCTTGACTTTTCAAACAGCAATAATAATACAAAGTTGAAATAAAATGGGAAAATGAAATCCAGGAAGGAATAGATCAATGGTGGTAAGAAAAAAAGGTAAATTTGGAAAATGGAATGGAGAATTTTAAACCATAGTTTGTTTTCGCTGTATTATATACTGTATGAACTGCTAGACACAAACAAGACACTTAGAAGCGCTTTTTTTTTTTTTTTTTGAGAAACTTGATGAATATCTGAAGCTAAGAAAAATCACGTGTTTGTTATTTTTCCGTACATTCTCAGCAAATGCTCTGCTAATTCAGAGGGTAGATGATTATCTAGCACTGTTGGACCTGTGAATTGCAATTAATTTTTATTCAACTTTTTTTTTTTTTTTTTCTTTTTAGGACCTCCTTAAAGCGTTGACAACAAGGAAGAACAGGCAGTGTTCTCTCGCACAACTGCCTCCCTTTTTTATTACATAAAGAAGGAATTTTTCTTGATCATATCTACCCAGGTGAGATCAATGGTTGAGTCAACGGGTCAATGACCTTCGCTTCATCAATGTCAACCACACTTCGCTAATTAAGAAAAGGGTGAAGAATAAAGGTTAGGTGTCTTATTTATACAGACGGGCCAAAGCGGTGGCAGATGCTGTGAAAGGTTCTGTCCTCAATTAACTCCTCTTTGGAATGCGGCCCTCGGAATAGAATGAAAGCAAAGTGGTATTATTAAAGGCGCACGAGTTAACCGAACTGAACTCGGTTCGCAGCTATCCCTAATTTTCAAACGGTGGTTAAGGGGGAGTGTCTGGGACGCGGATGGTTGACCTGATGGCATTGCGGGTATTATTCTGTCAGTCTTAATTGCATGGTGTGTACACCTTCAAGACAAATCACTCTCATTATCATCTGTTTAATTGTTAAGGTCTGAAGTCATTGGCACTGTGTATGTGACGATGTTTTTCAGCTTCTGCGCTACAGAATATTATTTTAAGTAACCAGTATGACCCCCATATACTCCTCTACATACAGGATAATCCAAACATTGAGAAACCCTTTACCCTTCGAAGTAGTCCCCTTGAAAGACAATACTTATCCAACAATTCTACTATTGGTGGAACTTCTGTTTCACCTTACCAGGATAATGTGTCAGTATACTTGTAGTTTTTTCTTTCAAAATACATGGGTGGGACTAAGTTGGTCCACCAATTCATGGATGGTGAGACTCCTATTTTGGTGAATTGCTTACTAATTCGTGCAACATTTGATGTGGACATGGATGGAAGCGCTGAACATTCTGCATTTTCAACAGAGGTCAACTTAAAAATTCTAATGTGTACTCAATACTATCTTACTGTTCCATGGCAAGAGGAGTCCGAAAATTTTTGGGTAGACCTTGTAGAGCTTTTTATGGAAATGATAAATGTAGTTTAAAACTTAAATAACAGATAGTGCAGTATGACTAGCTGATTGAATATCAACAACAACAACAACAGTAAACCAAGATGGCGATAACCTTGCAACAGCGTATGGATCTTGTCCAAGACCATTACATAGATTAAAATTTCACTAATACTGTATCAATACTATGTCCGGTTTATTTCAACAGATTGTGCTTAGCATTATCTAAAAAAGTTATTATTATTTTTTTTTAAAATTGAATAATTAAATTCTGTTTAAAAAATGAAAGGTTAATGTATGCATTTTATATATATTTTTTTCCCTATTACTAAAGGAAGAAGATGGGGAGTTGGCTAAGGCTTGGTGCGTATTGTAATAATCAACTTAAAAATGTAGGGAAGTGGAGTATGACGTAGATCCAGGTATTTACGAACTAGCCAGTTCTCATTTTTTCTTTATTTTGTAACAGTTCTTTTTTTTTTTTTTTTTTTTTTTTTTTGAGGATTTGAGGTCCCTATACACCTGTGCCACCTATTTGCTTTCATAACTTAATCCCACCTTGTTTTTTTTTTATCCAACTTACTGAATATATAAAAACTGAAAATTGCTTGGAATGAAATCGTGCTTCTGCTGCCTTGTGTGTAGGCTGTACCAACTCACGACTGTGATATCATCAAGATGGTATGAGTTCTGGGGCTTATTAACATGAAAATCATGTTGGGTTCAAATAGAGTTTGACATTTGAAGGTAACACGAAATAGTCTTGTGTATGAATGTGCTAAGAATCTTAAATGATCTTTAGATATCCTTGTAACAATCATTATATAACCATTGCTCCAGTTCTATGACCTTGGCCACGCCTCACAAAATTCCTATCAACGAAATAGCATTCTTCATCTGGAGCACAATTTCCTATTAAATGTGACTACTTTGCTAATTGAAATTTTTGCAGGCAACTTCTGGAGGAGATCTTAATGAAGTTACTAACCATACAAGTGCTGGCTTTAATTTTCTTACAAGCAGTTGTTAACCCCGTATCAATGAGAATCCATGAAAATACAAATAATTTCGAGTAAAAGAGTGGTAGAGACATGAAAGTTACAATAGTCTTCATTCTGTGCATGGTATCGCTGTCTTCCATCAACTTGTAAAATTACGAATGCACATGCTCAGTGCATAGTAAATGAATACGGTGTCCAGCACAGATGAGCATATATTAATGGTGGAATGTGGAAACGGTAGGCGACTTCACGAGAGGAATGTCACAGGCACTTGTTCAGAAGTAGATTTGTTATCAGCAGTAACAGAATTCGTCCATATATCGAGGCACTGTCTGTTGTTCTCGATGGGACAAAATTAGATACCTTCTCTAATATTTTGGTAAGGGAATGTATATATAGCAATGACCTGGAGGATCATACGGGGACTATGGTTAGTTTATATGAGAGTGTTTGGCGAAGGATGTATACAATTATGCATAGTTCCACAAAAGGTATTACAACCTAAAGTAGGTTGAAGGCTGAGAAGATGAAACTTCTCCATCACTTCTTCTTCGCTGAGTTAGTCAGTCCCGGACGAGGATAGCAAGGTTTTTATTCCCGGAAACAAAATATAAATCTTATGGCTGACAGTTGCTATTTTAAATGGTGATTGATAGTTCCAGTTCCTCAACTAACACTGGCCCATTCAAACACAAAATTATTGATTTATATTTTGTTTTAAAATATACCAAACGACAGTATAAAAACCAAGCATTAAAATATACCAAACGACAGTATAAAAAGCAAGAATTAAAATATACCAAACGACAGTATAAAAACCAAGCATTAAAATACACAAAACGACAGTATAAAAACAAAGTATAAAACATAATTATAAAATTTGAATTATTATAAAGGTTATCCGAATGGGGATCCTTATTAAAAAATTTTACTCGTGCGCTTTTTAGGCTTAGTGATTACGTCACAATCTAATTTTGAGAACCAAGTGTCAGAAAGTAGCTAACAAGGCATAATCATTAGCTGAACACTAGCGCAGGTCAAGAGGCGAGAAGCCAAATCGCGGATACATATACTTTGCCAAGTGATTTGGAATACTTATAAGATTCTATTCTGAGCAAAGAAGAGTTCCTGAAAAATCAGGCCAACCAACCAAACACAGAACGCATAGATGCAACTGGAGGAACGCCACGAAATCTAAGCTTAAGGTCATCGCGTTGAAAAGATGCGCAATTGTCTTGTCATGTTCTCCCTATTACATAACTCACTTGCCAAGAGGGTTGTGATGACGCATTTATTTGTTTTTCAAATCGCGCAATAAAATTACTTAAAAAACCTATTATTTTCTATAAAGATTACAATATTTCCCGCATAGCTGGAATTCCAAACACCAAACGATGTCATAGACATCGTTTGGTTAGCTAAGGATCCAACGCCTGAAACTGACGTAATTGGACCACTTTTTCTTTTGGTTTTGAAAGGAAGTGTAATGCATGTTGTGTTGGAAAAACGAAATGCATTTCCTGTAGCGTTTGCATTGCAACAGCAAATAGTAACCAAGCCAGTCACGTGATGTTAACAATGTGATTTATCGTGTCGTTTTTGCGCTTGGCCTTCAAACATTGGATTTCTTGGCACACGTCATTAACTTCCGTGTTTAAAAAAGCATTTTTCTTGGCAAATAACTTACACCTCAGGAGTAAAACTTTGTATCTCAATTTTGTATCCCTAATTGCGCATCAATATTTGCATTTTCACTATTACAGGTTTTTTGTTATTTTTTTTAAATACAAAAAAAAAAAACAATTTTTAATGTAGGTGTTTATAAATATGTGGAAAATGAATATAGATACATAGTGAAAATAAATGACTTTATTAAAACTTCATACTTTTGCTTCAGTTAAACATTTTCATGTCAAGTTCAGCATCTTTTTATTTTATTTTATTTTATTTTTTTTTATCTCTCTGACGCAGTAAATGACCCTGAATGAAAAGAAGGCTGTGAAGTGGCGGGAGGGATGGAATATTCGGAAGCTACTGTGCGCACTATCTCCCATGGGTACCCCCAGAATACTGCCTCTGTTCCTTGACCCTGATTTTTGGCAGATTACAAATCTCTACTGACCTACTTTTAACTGACGATAGAGGGCGCGCTATTCCCACCTGATGAACATAAATCAGCCAAAGCGTATAGAAACTATACTGCCGATTAAAATTTTTGTTATCTCTTTCTCTGTCTCTCTTTCTTGTAGGTTAAGCTGAATTCCTTGACCCATATGTCAATGTAAAAGTGGTAACATATTTTACTTGATAGTTCAACTCTTATTTAATAGGGTCAAAAGACACCTCCATATTTTACTTGATGGTAAAACTCTTATTTAATAGGGTGAAAGACACTTCCAAACTCTAAGAAACAAAATGTTTTCCGGTTTCTCTGATTAAAATTTCTTTTAATGACACGCATGAACAGCGTTTTGAATTTCATTGGTTTATCTCAACCAGTATAACAGCGTTTAGTTAACGATGGGTTGTATTATGAAAGGCTCGGGTTAATATCCCACCAGGACGGAAATTATACCGCCTCCCCATGGCCGAGTTAGCCGGTCTTAGGAGAAGGCTTCAATATTCTTCTTCTCTTGGAAACTTAGGTTTCTGATGGGAAGAATATTGAAGAAAAAGAGGTAGAATATCAGTTAAAGTATCAGTCGTTAGCAGAACGCCTCAAAATCTCAAGGGATTCGAAGCCATTCTTCATATGGTTATCCGTTAGCACTCCTTACCAATATAGTTGCTCTTCTTTGAACTCATTCTAGAAACTGAATGGCTTTAAATCATCTTCAAGTGTGTCCTCCAGACTTGAACAGAATATTTTAAATGTAGTCTGTATAGAGTCTTAGAATAAGGCTATATGAAGGTCCTATATGTCATAGACAGGACTTGATGTGCCTGTCTATGACATACAGGACACAACTCTCGCCTGAAACTGTTGGGAAAAAAGCCCATAAAAATTCTTCACGTCATTGATGAATTCGAACGCAGGCCTTTTCTACCTGGAGGATGGCCTTTTTATGCACTGTGTTACTCGCAATGGATTTTCTTCTTCAGAATTTATCTCATCTACCTTAGTTTTTTTTTTTTTTTAACAACCCTCCTTGTTATATATTTCCTAAAAGTTCCAATCTTCAGAAATCCAAGGTCATTGTCAATAAGTTTCTTCTGATTTCTCGGTGTATTTCTCTACAGTCCAATAACCTTTCGATAAAAATATTCCCGGTGTTGAAAGAAGAATTAAAATTTATTTTTTTTTAAAATTCTTTTAAATAAATCTACTAAGTGCCTCAGAATTATTTCACTATTATCAAAGGGTGATCAGGATGAATTTAAGCTGAGTTAGATTCACATATATGTTGATGTAAAAGTGATTCTTTTATCTGAGAGGACTGTACTTATCTGTGGAAATATTCGCATTGCCTTTCAGTCGAGAAATCTTTAATGAACATTACGGAAGCAAAGCACAAAGAGTATCATGGTATCATTCTTCAATTCCAATGATTACTATATCAACACACACTCGAATCCCATTTCACTTTTGCAATAGATCATGTGCCTCTACAAAATTATCAAGTGAAATTGGGCGTTTCAGAGATATGGACAAAACGAAACAATTTACGACTTTGTATTTCCTTGAACTCTTACCATCTGTCGATTTTCATGGTCTCAAGGAGACCAAAGATAAGTTTACGGTGCGTTCAAGTGATAAGGTATCACTGCATGAATTTTGTCTTTGTTTTTATCAGTCTGTCTGCTGTATTCCCCTTTCTCTTTTAATGCCGGTAACTTTCCATTATTTTCCCTTTTCATTTATTTCTGTGTTGAATTTCTTCAATTGAATGTGTTCTCCGCTTTGTGTGGCTTTTTAACGTCATAAATTTGTTTTAATAACATTTATCATTTTTTTCGTTTATATGTGTTACTGTTAAATGTATGCTACCTTCCAAAAATTATCCGGACACATGTATTTCACATTTACGTCACTGACATTCACTTCAAGAGAATGTCGGGTCCCCTTTTGCCGCTATGAGAAACTCAACCTTTTTGGGGGAACTTTCTGATGGACTGCAGTAGTATTGTTCAGAATATGAGGAATATTGTACAGAATAGGAGCTGAGCTACCGATGGGGCATGGGATGTGCGCATTGCTGGATGGTGGTGGTACTGTTATGCTTTCAATTCATGATAACTTCACCAGCAGTCGAATTTGGATGATGATATCTCTCTGTAATTGTCAGAATTGAGAAGCCAGCAATGTGACATCCGACGATAAACACCCTTCTCGAAATCAATCAACTCGACTCTACGTGCGGTGACAAAAACAACTAAGTAATGTGGACCATATGCCCTCCTTATATACCGATTTGAGGAGTCACTGATTTATTCAGAAGGTACAAAAGACTGTGAAAACAATGGTGTCCAGTTACTTGGAAATTGTGAATAGCCAATTGTACAAATGGATTTAGAGATCACCCTTAAGACTGAGGACAGGATTCAAAAATGATTTATGAAACGTAATCATTTAACTTATTACTTGAAACTGGTTTAGGGTTTGGTTTTTGCAAAATTCCGTACTTTTATCTAGCTAATTTGTTGCTTCCATGATGTAGAAAAGACTTGGATGTCAGTCGCGTATAGACTGGAACTTTTATGGGTTAGATAATTGTCCTCGGACGAGGAGTAACATGGCTTTAATCTCCGAGAAACTCAAATTTTTGATCCCTCAAGCAGCCAAGCTAACTATAGGATACTCGCAATTTACACAATATACAGTACTGCATCCCATGGCCTTGGTTGTCTTCGCTCATAATCCAAAAACAATGCAATCAGGCCCACTTAATATCAGCAGATGCGGATTATCCTAACAAAGCGAAGCATCTCATCAGACCTATTTACACAAGAATAAACTTTTGGAATGAATTGGACGGCTGATCAGGATGAGGGAAAAACGCCCCTCTTCTACAGGCGAACTGAAGACTGCAGTGAAGGAGGATTGGACACAAATTCCAGCTTTTCTGTTACAAGGAACTGGTCGAAACATGATTTTTAATTTGTCCATGAAAAATCATGTTTTTCTTAAAATAAGTGATGGAGACTGAATACTATGTATATATGATATTCATTGTATATTGTGATGTTTGTTGATCATGGGTATATATCCTAAAACGCATCATGAGAAATGCGTGATGGATAAAATAAAAATTAAAATTAACAGCATGAAATGACTTATATTTTGTACAATAGAACAGAAGTCGAGAGTGGAATTTTTCAATATACGTATGGTTCACCTTGGAATTTCATGCATTCTGTAAAAGTGAGCTGGTTTGAACTTGGCAGCCTTGTAATATAAACATATATATAAAACGTGGTTTGAACTTGGCAGCCTTGTAATATAAATATATCTATAAAGCGTGGTTTGAACTTGGCAGCCTTGTAATATAAACATATCTATAAAACGTCGAAAGATTGATGGCTTTAAGATACACTGCTCGACAAAATTAACAGAACACGTAGATAACGTGGTGTACTCGTGCAGCTTGCGACGAAGCGGGAAGCTGGTGGGGTACCACAGAAATGAGGAAACAGCCAGAAACTTCGGACATGTAAAAGGGACATGTATAGGGGTTGTATAAGAATTACCAAAAAAAAAGGTCACATTACAGAAGTCGATACAAGATGCTCGAAAATATCCTCACATGACATTAGTATGGCAATATCATCTTATCCAATGGCTAAACAGGCCTGACAGCAGTGAACCATACTCGATATAAGGGTGTCTATAAGATTCTGTGGCAACAAACCCCATTCTTCCACCAGCGCATACTTTAGCTCACCAAGTGACCGAGGAATTAGCTGTCGGCGTGCAATGCGAAACCCAAGGGCGTTCCACACATGTTTGATTGGATTTAAGTCTGGTAATCTTGATGGCCATGGCAGTCGTTGAATATCTTCAGTTTCGAGATGTTCCTCCACCAAGTGAGCTCGATGTGCAGTGGCATTGTCGTGCATGAAAAGAAAATTTGGGCCAACCGCACACCTAAAGAGTCGCACATAAGGTTCGAGGATCTTCGCGGTACCTCTGCGCAGTTACGGTGCCCCTATCAAAAACATGAAGAGGGGGAGTTGATCATTATTCTGTCCCACAGAATTATTCTGTCGCTTTCTGTGACGTTGGAGGAATGGTACCGCATTCCTCGTTGTCTCCAGATGAAATAACGTCTAGAATCTGTTTGTAGGCTAAAACGAGACTCATCAGAGAACAAAACTGTACCCCATTTATCAGGGCTCCAAGTCACATATTCATGGCACCAGTTTCGACTAGCTCTGAGGTGGTTTGGGGTTAATAGGATACAAACTACTGTTCTGTTAATTTTGTCGAGCAGTGTAGTTAATTATTACGGAACTTTTCATACTTTAAGATTAAAATGGTACTTGAAAGTAACAATTTTTATCGAGAAACCGAACATTGTACCTACTAAATCAGCACACTTTAGATGGAACTAGGAAGCATTGATAAAACTAGCTTATGATAATTTCTATCAACACTATGCTGATAATAGGAAAGTTGTATTAACACTTAATAGCTGGAATATTTCGATAAACTTAAGGCCTGTTATAATGGAACTGATCTACTTTGAGTTGGATTTTCGAAATATTGGGCAATAGTCGGTTGGTAATGATCATGGCCAAGGTCATGGCCTCGTTCATTCACTATTCCCAAGTGCAAGGTCTTCACTCCTTCATCGATGTATAACTTTTTAAACATCTATCGGGCAATGTTATTGATTTATGTCCCTGTGGGAGGGTAGTTTGGAAAGTGATGGGGCCAGTAGTCCTGAGAAGAAACTGACGTAATACGAAGCTTACCTATACATGAATTAGAAAACTCAAGCAGCTATTAAAACACTCATTTGTAGCTTCTGACAGGATTATATAAAAAGAGAAGAGATCATATGTAACTGTTTATCTATTGGTGATGTTTTGGCTGTGTGCAGTTGAAACAGTGTGTGGCACCTTTAAAATATGACGCTGACATAAACACTTTGCCAACATCAACACCTATTCCAGAACTCGGTTTGAATTTCTTTTAATACATCTGTGAAGATACCAAGAAAGAACGGATAAATTAGAATGACACACTTCCCACGGTTGACCTTAAAGCAACGATGTAGCGCAGATGCGAAACCAGAAGGGTATCATACTTGTCATGAAGGAACATCAAATGAGTAGCTCGGTGAAATATCGATGGTGACCTCAACACTTCACGAATAGAAAGATATTTTTAATCCTAGGCAAAGGCGTATCACGTCTCGCCATGCTTAAAAAGAGGTCTGTCTTATCTCACTCACTAATTTGACGTCTGTCAGAAATAACTGACACAGAGAAAGATTTAAATAATCCATTAGATGTGAATAAACAATATTTTGTTTATTTTTGTATATCGAATAATTTGCTAATGACCAAAGTCCGAATTCTCAGTTTTAGTGCGCCCTCTAGGAATGAGAAAGGAAAGTTTAAGAATATTATCAACAATTTATGGAGCCAATGATATTAAACTATCAAATTTTAAATATTTACAAGATGACCAGGCGCACATATTGTCATAAACAAGAAGGCGCTGTAGCTGAGAGTTTGTTTCTTACAATGCTGACAAAAGAAGAAAGCGCGAAAGGGTTGCATGAACCTGAATCTAATTCGCCACGGAACCCAGATCCACGAAAGTCTCACCACTAGATTTTAAACAGCGTGGTCCCAGACTTAATGCAGTCCTTGTTTAAAGGTTCTCACACCAGCTTCTGCAGCGGGTACTGGGAAAGGATTGATTGGTGCTGAGTGGTCTTCAATGACAAGTCTCTATTCTATTTGGAAGATAACGATGAACACATTTTCTTCTAGAAATACGATTGGGAGAAGGGTTTTAACCATGGAACAGATAGCATTATACCGGTTATAGTTAGGGCAATTCATTTTTCCGGGAGGGCCACAAAAATGTGCGAATTCTGTGATTTAAGACGATGTCTCCATTCAGTTCATATCTCAGAACAGTTACTATTTGTATATGTTCTGAAACATCTGTTGTGTCATCAGCCATGACAGCTACGAATGAAGCTTCTTTAATTTCTCTTTTTATTTCATCCCGGCATATTTGCAGCAAACAGTCAAGAATATCATTCTGAATAGTTTTTGAAATGCCTTTAAATGCTGCATTACTTTCTAAATGATTCTTTAAATTGGAATCTAATGTACAGGCGAAATTTATTAATCTTCCGAATGCTCCTGGATTTTTAGAATCGTATTTTTCGTCATGTTCACGTAAAGGAATTTCAAACTGTCCACAAAATTGAATGCAGTCTATTATTTTAGATAATACCTCACGATTCTTGGTAACTTTTCTATTATGTTTGCAGATCGAAAGTCTGTAAGCTGTTCTTTAATATTTACGCTTCCTAAAAGCGATAGTGAAATCACATTATCAATATGTTTCTTCGAACTCTCATGTAGAGTTTTTTCTTTCATTCTGTTTATGTTTGCAAAGCCACTTTTTGTCCACGAACAGTCCCAAGTCCCCTCCGAACAGTAAACTTTTCCTTTGGTACCATTCAGTTTTAAAACTGCGAATATATTTCTTATTATTACTTATTCCCCACTGAGAAATTTGAATCTTTGGTGTGGGGCGGCCTTCTCTTTTAATCGCTTTTTTTTTTTTTTTTTTTTTTGGAGAGATAATTATAAAAAACTAAGTTGCTGAAGTTTATTCACTGTCATGCGATTTACTTAATGGGGAAGCATGGAGGCCATGATCGAATCAAATTTCACAAAATCGTGTGTCGTAGAAATAATTGTTTTACTTACACATCACCTCATAATATAACTTCAACTTACAAAGTTCAAGCTCAATTCGCAATTAAGCTGTAATCACATAATTACACTGTTGAATGTTGAGTATTGACTTAACACTGATATTATTTAGTTACTTAATGGGAATTCGGGCGAATAACAAAAAGACACCGACATTGTGGCTACACACTTATCATGGTCAGTGATGAAATCTGCACTGCGCACTTTACAGTGACTTTGATTCGTTTTACCTATTGGCAAGTTGCCAATGGCAACCAACTACCAGATATTCATTGGAATGCAAAATGTGTCACTGTCTGGCGCACAGTGAGGCTTACGGTTAATTAAACTTCAAACTTGGAAACGATTTCGTGTTTTTATTCGTTTATTATTGAAATGATTACTGGAAATAAAGGATGCCCATACTATATGCGGGGTCCTGTTAATAAAAATATTCATTGCGTTACATTGTTCTTCACAAAATTTCATATAACTCTGTTCACTGTATATCTAGATTTAAATAGCTGGAGGTGCTGCAGTGCCGCAGTGCCTATGGACGAGCCGCACCTGATCATCACTATCCCCACCACAAGATAGAAAAGGACTGAGTTCGAATCCCCTCAGTGACGCAGGAAAATCGACCAGAGAACTCATAATGGACGTATTACACATGAGCAGATGAGTTGATTCTCGGGCGGCCTTAATATCACTGTTTTTTTATTATTATTTTATTTTATTTTTTTAATTACCATGTGGATCTCAGAATTCCCAGGGAAATTAGTTATAAAAGTCAAAAATAATTGTGTACAGGACAATACCAATATCCGTCTAAGTATTTGTTTGCTACCCTGAAAAAAAAAGATGAACAGCTGTGATGTGCTCGTAATTGTGGTTAACCACCGCCCTACGCCCTTGCGGTAGGACAGTGGTTACAATTAGCATCCTTACAAATGTGATAAAATCTTGAGTCTGAAGCCGATAAAAGAAGCCCGTCTCGAAGGGAGAGTTTTTATCGGCTTTCCCTCCCCCCCCTTCCACTGTGGCCGAGTTAGTCAGTCTCGAGCAAGGTTGCATGGTTTTTATCTGGAAATTGATGTTTTGAATCAGTCCAGCAAAAGAGGCAAACCAACCGAAGAATAAACGCTGTTACTGACACTTCATAGCCTTAGTTCGGTGGAGCTTATCACAAATCAGCACTGCCTATCTCCACATTTCACCACTCATTCCACATAACGGAAGAAAGCTCAAGAAGCTCGTGGAGTTCCTTGTTCTTCGGAAGATAGCACGCACGCCATCATTTTGTTTCAGGACGTTGCCGGTCTCCTCGAATTTTTTCATCCATGTTTACACTTCTGCTAGCTGCTGTGATACCTTGGTAAGCATCGTTGCACCACAGTACAGTAGTTGACTTCCGTTCAGCCATCCATAACACGTCTTTTGCTTTTTCTCAAGAAGAGGGTTCGACATAATTGAATCTGGAAGGTGAGAAACTGTGATATACAAATTTCACCTTCATACGTACATTAACAAAATATATAATATTAATAATATTATTATTTATTCATTTTAATTAAAATTTACATTTGTTCCTGAAGAGCCTGCTTGGCTAGCAAGGTACTACTTATAAATACATTGCTTCATTTCATCCATGACTGAAAATTAATTACATGTTTATAATTAAATACATAATATTGATATGGACTCGAATTCAAATTTGTTACATTTCAGTGGGTGTACCCCGTATATAAACTGCGCTTGAGGCACCTTTCAGTGTGTCTGCAAATACATTGAAAGGTTCATGAAATTTTTTTGGAAAAATGAAATTTGTTATTAGGTGTAGATTAAATGTAGTTTTGTTAGCTTTAGATCTAGTCCTCAACCCTATCAACTATTCAAGTTCCTGGGAATTGAGTACTAAATTCTGAGATGGCTGAGTAGGATTGGAGGAAACTCGTTCATCATCTCTTGAGAAATACTGCATGCAAAGATGAATATGTTCCATGGAAAATCAAAGTTCTTGGAAAAACCTTCATCCTTGCCAAACTATTAATTAATAGGATCGATTCTCCCAAAGTGAATGAAATAACTGCAGCCTCAAATGTCGACACCATCAAGCCAACACTCATCTATGAGTTCATCACATTACTGTTCTAAAGACGTAGTTTCAATCCTGAACTGTCTCAACAGAATACTAAAGAAACAAACAGTGCATTGTCAGGTACACGTTTGCATACATGCGCCATATTCTTCCCATGTCCGTCCATCTGTCTTGTCTGTCCGTCCGCAACTATTTCAACTCTCAGTGGACGGATTTTCATGAAATTTTATATTTGGGTCTTTTAAAAATATTTGTTGATACATTACATTAAAATCGGGCAAATAGAAATCCGTAAATTATTTCTTTTTTTCCATGAAATTTTTTTGGAAAAATTAAATTTGTTATTGGGTGTAGATTAAATGTAGTTTTGTTAGCTTTAGACTGTCTACAGACTTCGCGGGTATTGTTATGTAAGAGTCGTGAATGTGGTGTCGCTTGTGAAGAAATACATATACATTGGTGTTCAAAGAAAGTGCATCACCTAGGAATTTCACATTTCTAACCCTTTTTTGCGATGGCATGTTACATTAATTAATAGCATCACAAATAGAAATATAAACAAAAGACATTTATCAATAGTTAAGGCAAAGCTAAGTAATATTTGACAGGTGCTCTCAAAATATTCCAAAATGAGCATTTGCAACCTTTGTACAACAGTTTTGGTAAACACGAGAATTATGACTGAAATGTTATCAGAAGCGCTCAGTTTTCTTCAGTTTATCATTTTAACTGGAAAACAAAATGAAAAGTTCACCAGATGCAAACTAATATTTAGTTGAACTGCCTCTGGCCCTGATGACAGCAGCACACCGTCGAGGCATTGAAAAGATCAATTTCTGAAGATAATCAACCGATAGTTCGTGGTTCCAAACACGAATTATGGCTTCCTGAAGTTCACGAAGGGTCTTTGGTTTCTTTCTGGCAACTGCAGATTCCACACGATGCCAAATTCAGGTCCGGGCCTGTTTCCTGGCCATCTAAGAGTTGTAATGTTATTTCTTCCAAATGGTTCTTCCAACCATTTTCTCATCTAAACACATTACTGTCGAAACTCTAATGCAGAAATGAAGCTAAAGTAACTACGGAAGTGCCTACTTACACTTTTCGCCCGATGGCAAGGAGCAGAGTCGTCCTGAAAGATGCAGTTACTTGGCAGGCTGAAACAGTCTCTAATGGTTGGCAGCAATTTGTCTTCCAATATAGCCAGGTATCCATTGGCATTTACGGAACCTTTTATAAACTGCAGGTGATACGAAATGCATCCCCATATCATTTGGCTGTTAGGGATTTTCACTGTAGACACCATACAGTCTGGATGATATTAGTTCTTCACTAAATCTACGACGAATTGTTTGTCTCCCATCAGAGCCATGCAGGTTGAATTTCTTCTCATCCGAGAAAATAACTGACTTCCACTGCTCGGGGATCCATTTGACATCCTCCTTACACCAAATTAATCGGGCCTTTTTCATTTTTTGTGTGAGGAGGGCTTCTTCTTAGGACGACATCGTAGAAGTTCATTTTTGAAGAGGCGTCTTCTGACTGTTACTGCACTTGCTACCACTCCTGTATGTTCTCCTCATTCTCTTTTCAGCTAAGACGAAGAAGCTTTACTGTTTTTAAGGCCTAACCGCTTCAAAACGCGGTCCTGTTTGGCGTACAGACTCGTTTGCGTCCGGTTCCTTTTTTCCTACCAGCAGAACCAGTATTCTTGAGTTTGGAAAGAAATCTACTCACTATCGACTGATTACAAGACACTCTAAAAGCAATATGACGGGAAGAACATCATTCCTCAGGTAAAGCAACAATAGCACTCTTTCTTCGTGGCGTCAACCGCACGCAACTCGCCATCCTGACAGAAGCAAAGAATGACTGCAACTCTTGCAGAGCGTGCTTATATAGCTGAAAGTAACAGCTGATGCAATATTACGTCATCACCTACGCGTGTAAATCTTATCTGATGCAATCTGTAAGAAATATTGTAAGAAATAACTTAAATACTTAAGTTATTCGAACGACAATTACAATTTTAAGTGATGATGCACTTTCGTTGAACACCAGTGCATATATAGAGGAAGGAGACTTAAAAAAGTATACGGGAGAACTGTAATAAATATTATACAGTAGTAATTAAAACTGTACAGCTAAGTTTTTAGAGAATGTAAAAGTGCTTTACAAAGTTATAATCTTAGTAATTAATAAAGAGAAGTTACATCCACCCCTAGACAGCAAACATTTGCTAGGTGGGTAAAGACAACTATAACAGATTAAAACAATATATACGTTGAGTAATATTTGAAAATTAAATGCACAAGGCAATAATATGATATGGGATTAAATTAACTATATAATATCGATGTAAATACAACATAGTTTACCCATAAATTAAACTACGTACATAGTGTGAAAGGCATCGTTTTTAATTGTATCTCATATTGTGGTTACCTTCACAACGAGATACCAGGTATTGCACTACTTCGAATAAGTAACGCTTCTCTAGTAGAGAAGACTAATGTTATTTTTTCTCAGTGGATCCCACCACCCAGACGGCACCGTTTCAAATCCTGATGGCCTTTCATCGGTGGGTGGGTGGGCAGGTACCCTGGTAATATAAACGTGCATCACAGTTGCGAAGTTAATTCCACAATATGAGAGATACCAAATGGTGTACAGAATGATACATATTGTGGAACCACTTCGCAACTGTGATGGCATGTTTGCATTATCTGGGTACCTGCCCACCCACTGATGATAGGCCAACAGCTTTGAAACGGTGCCGTCTGGGTGGTGGTATCCACACTGAGAATAAATAACATTAGTCTTCTCTGTTAGGTAAGCGTTACTTATTCACAGTAGTGCAATACCTGGTATATCGTTGTGAAGGTAGCCATTAAAAACGATGCCTTTCACACTACGTACGTAGTTTAATTTATGTGACAAACCAGTGCGACAAACTTGCAGGAGGTGTAAGGGGCACAAAGACGAATCGGAATCACATAGCATTGCAGGGTCCGAAATGCCTTCATCATGCGGTAGAGGACGTTGAACGGGAGGTCGCGTGAACAGCGATCCCGCTGGAAGTCAGCATTTGCGAACCAGTTCCAGAGGCAGTAGGATGGACGAGTATTCAAACGTTGAACTGGCCGACATGCACCTCGCATATGGAGCTGCAGACTGTAACGGGCGCGCCGCTCTGCGCTTGTACCAGGAACGTTTCCCGCACAGGTGTGCTCCTCATCATACGATTTTCGCACGTGTGCACAGAAGGTTACGTGAGACTGGTTGTTTCACGAGAGGTACCATGAATCGAGAGCGAATGACGAGGACGCCAGACAATGAAGAGAATGTCCAACGTCTTGCTGAAGGCAATCCGAGTACGAGTACTCGAGCGATAGGCCAACGATTGGGTATTTCCCAATCCACTGTATGGAGGATACTGTCAACAAACCAAATGAGTTCATACCATCTGCAACGCGTCCAATCATTGGAGCCTGCGGATTATCCACTCCGGAGGAATTTTGCTACTTGGTTTTTTCAACAGAAACGGTTCGCAAATGCTGACTTCCAGGGATCGCTGTTCACGCGACCTCCCGTTCAACGTCCTCTACCGCATTACGAAGGCATTTCGGACCTTGCAATGCTATGTGATTCCGATTCGTCTTTGTGGCCCCTACACCTTCTGCAAGTTTGTCGCACTGGTAGTGAATCAACCTGTATAATACATTGAGTAATATAAAAGATATAGAGATCTAGTCAAATTAATTACAGCACTAAACGCATTCAGCATCCCCCCAAGAAGAGTACGGGAGTGGCGGAAAGTTGTAGAAGGCTCTCCGGAACAGGAGATGGAGCCTAGGTCATCCTCAAACACAGAAGCCCACGGAGACCGAAGGAGAATTGAAGTGTCTAAATTTGCATGGTGGTGTAAGTATCAGCAAAAACTTTTGATCTGTAGACCTTGTCCACACAAATCGCTTCGGGGTTAATATTTAAGTCATTCAGGTGTCCAATTAATTGATATGGAGATAACTATATTTACTTCTCATTTCTAATTATAGAAAATATGAAAACGTTTAATCACAGAAAATGATTTTTTCTTTTTCTGTGATCAATAATTCATTTAATTTAAGGGGAAAAAAACTGAACTCGCCTAAGTTAAACTATTTTAAACTAATTTAAACTTGATTTTTCTTGTGGAAACAGATTCATATTTTACTAACTCCTTGTAAATACTTCAACATTATTATTTTCTTGTAATTGGAGTGTATAATTTGAGAATCCCCGAAACTTTTAAGAGCCCTCCATTCTCTACAGTCTGTGGCATGAAGGTTCAGGAAAGGCGACAGATTCCTGCCCATGGAGATGCTGCAAAACGTACAGGAGATAATTGTTGACTATAAGAAATTCATTGAGGATAAATCCTACAGAAGACTTATCATTATGGAGCAGCTCTCGTCTTCAGCTGAGTGACTATTTTTTTTTCTTGATCGGTATGTTTCCGTTGTGAAAAAAAAAAAAAAAGAAAAAGAAAAAGGAAAAAAGTTTTCTCATTTCCTGTGTTAACAACTTGTTTTTTCCTGTTTTCATTCCTATTTATGCTAAACCACTAGCATTGTTGCTATTATGGGTATTGCATCAGGCATCCATGTAAAATATTCGCTGATTTCAATAAAGATACATGTACGTGATAGTTATCTCTTATTCTTTTTCTAGCCAGGCGGATGTACAGTTTGAGAAGTCATAATCAATAAACAGATTAATAATTATAAACCTACAAGGAAGTCCAGAAACACCTGTAGGATAATCAAAGAGTTCTTCGACCAATAATAAAAATAACTGAACATGGCTTCCAAATGCAGCTGGTACCAGCGCCCGTCATGGGCCTGAAAAAAGCCCATCATAAGAAGAGGAAAGAAGATAATAGTAATAATAATAACTTCTCAGTCGGAAAATTTTAGTAACGAGCAGTGTATTTCCTTTTTTGCAATATTTTCAAAATACAGTATATGATTATTTTGCATATTTATTTATTTATTATATACTATTGTGAAATAGTAGGTGGCGTTTACCAGTTACGTAATTTCTGCTTTGGATATTTTTCATTTGTCAGTTAAATTGAGCAGACGACCGATAAATGAAAATCAGTTCAGTGCTGGCTTTTTGAGCAGCCATTGCTTCATTTATTATGTGCTGCTATTTTTTTTTTTTTTTTTCAATAATATTATTTAATTATGGTTGTACACATGTTTCAGTTTTTGTTTTTGATCTATCTAGCTCTTTTATATAGAATTACGACCACTGTTTTTTATTATTGAAAGATTTCTGAAGGTTTTACAGTCTCTCGACAGATCTGCAGTTACGTCATTATTCAAGAGTCGATGTTCTGTATATATTCAAATTACAAGGTAAATACACTTAATAATTTACTAGCGCACACTATTTCTATTTTTTATTATATACCATATAATTTATAACATTTGAACGTGAAAAAAAATATATACTCGTATATAAATGAGTACGTGAGCTGGCAGTTTGAAAGAGGGGTTAAAAAAGGTTAACCCCTCTTATTATTGTGATATAATTTCATTTAATCATTTATTAACATGTTTTGGTCTGTTAGAAATTCATTCAGCACTTAATGTTTTCTTTACTAGCCGCACTAGTTAAACGAGTGTCAGTGACCTTTACAATATCCGCGGTGAGATGACTAATCTTGAGGTCGGAAGTGAAGTGGGGGAGGGACTTAGGAAAACCCATTCGTAATTGAGTATCTCACTTAACAGCTGTCTCGCATACTTTTTCTCCTTCTTTTCGCTGGAACGCTAAACAAACGCACAGGCTGACTAAACACGAAAGCAGTTGCCGTTGTTTTCGTTTACATCTAAACCATTCGCTCGGAAAGTTCATATCGTAATTACGATGTATCAGTTACCGGAAGAAGGGAACTTAGGGAACTTTTGCGATTTAAGAAAGGAAGGAAGGAAGGAAAAAGAAAAACGCAGGGAAAGACAAAGATATATTATTAGACGACAGTTGAAGTTGGTAAACCGAAACCGATAGCGACCAGTCATAAGATAAATGCAAATTTGCTTAATTACAAATGACGTTTATTTTTATTTTATTGGCAATATGATAATTTATATAATTTATATATTTGTAATAAATGTATATTCGCAGCGTGATTGAGCTCAGTTAACTTCTTATCAGCGAAGAGAACTTTTCAGCACGCGCATCACCATAGCAACCAGGCGCGCGCACTCATTTTCTGAATGTCCAGAACCTTTTAATATGAGGAAAACATTTGCGTTTATTTGAACTTAGAAGTCTTAAAAAAACTTCGGTTGACTAATTATTCTAATAATCAAAGGAATTATTTCATTGAATTTAATTAATAAACTGAATATATATGTGAATGACTGTATGTGAATTATGAACATAGTTTTTTTAAAATAATAATAATAATAGAGTCAAGATAGGCCAATTGACCTAGTACCAGTGGGGTAATAGGAGTAAGAGATTGATTGGAAAAGGGAAGAGCATCCTCTAGAGAGACAACCCCGGGGGCTCACATCTGGTGAGTATGGGCTTGGCAAACCCAGGGTCCTGAGCTGGATATCATCATTTTTCCCTTTCTTGGTGATTCCTTTCTACTTCTCTCTCTCTCTCAGGATAACTCGGGGAATTTTTTTTTTTTTTTTTTTTGGCTGGTGCAGCATAAGCCTCAGGCTTCCTGGTACCATATGGCTAATAATAATAACGTCCACAGCAAACACGAGACCAAAAATCAGAGAATAGGAGAATACTTCAGAGGCACACTGAAGAAGAACCTCCTTGCACTCAGCAAGAGACTACGTCGATACAGAGAGCTTCCATTGGAAAATAAGCAACCGAATCTTCGATGAAAACCAAAAAGCCTTCTACAGGAGTATTGGACAAGATGGGAAAGACTGAAACGGACCACCCGAGTAGAAGATGATCGAGGAGTTCTGAGGCAACGTATGGAGCAGTAAAGTAAGACATAACAGCCGGGCTCCTTGAGAGAACTAGAACGGAAGAAAACTAAGTTCGTACAAGTGATGAGAGAATGGGAGATTCTGGAGGAAGAAATACAACAGTCGATCAGGGAGTCCCACAACTGGGGAACCGCAGGAATAGATAACGTCTACAACTGCTGGTACAAGCTCACTTGCACGCGCCATCACCCAGCAGAGCAGTTCACCCAAATGATAAGGCACCCAGAGAGCATCTCAGAGCTTCTTACCCAAGGAATCGTATATCTGAAGGCTAAAGACAAGAAACCCGACGAAATACAGGTCTCCCAACGATGTACAAGATCCTGCCCAGCTGCTTAACCAAGAAGATATCGGATAACTTGGTGAGCCAGAATATCATGGCCGAACAGCAGAAAGGATGCAAGGATCAATTAACCATAGATGCCACAGTCGAATCCGCGCTTCATAGCTGGCTAGTAGAGACGCTGAAGATCTACAAAATCAATCCGACAATGACAAACTTCCTAGAAGCAACCATGGCGTACCATCAAGGTCGAGAACATCACATACAGACAGATCCTCATCAGGAGAGGAATCTTTCAGGAAGATGCCCTAAGCCCACTGTGGTTCTGTCTAGCATTCAACCCGCTATCCACCATTCTGAACAACAGCAAGTATGGATATAACCTCGAAGAAGGAAGGAAAAACCTGCACATCCTCACCCACCTGATGTGTATGGATGACATCAAGCTCTATGCGGAAACCGAGAAGCAACTACTCCGGATCATCGAAGAATTCAGCAATGATATCAGGTATCAGGATGGAATCTGGTCTAGACAAATGCAAGATCCACAGATAGGGGTGATTAGTCGTCCGAGTCTACCAGCTGCAGACTAGTAAAGAGATCGAAGCCATGACAGAGGGAGAGACCTACAAATATTTGGGAATGATGCAGGCTTGACAGTTAGAGATCAAGGCCTGACAAGGAGATCAAGGCCTGCCTGACCGAAAAATACCATCAGAGACTCAGACGCCTGCTCAAAGCAAAGCTGAACGGAGGAAACACGAAGCCATAAACATCTATGCAGTCCCAGTGAGATCAGATAAATATGGGGCCATAGAACATGTTAATGCGTATCACGTTGAGCCATTGCACGATTCTATCACGATGTGCTGTTGCTTTGTAAAAATAGCTGGCACCTTCAGATAAAAGTGGAACATTGCGGGGTGCAGTAGATCTGATACAAAATTCAGGTACTCCCTGGATGACATTCGACCTTCCACCGGTATCAACGTACCCAGTACGTGCCAACAAAACATTCTCCATCCATGACACCACCTCCAGATCTTTGGGTTGTCTTAAAAGGCAAGCAAGGTCCATCGCCTCGTGAGGTTCTTTTCACACTCTCTGCCTACAGTCAGCGAAAAACAAAGTGTATCATGATTCGTCTGACTTTCTTCCATTGTTCAATCACGACGCTCAGCGCTACTGCAAGCGGATTTTTCTGTTTTTCTCTGAAGCAAGTGGCTTCTGAATAGGCAGGTGACTGCCAATACCCAATTTTCTTCAAATCACTGCGCACGGTATGGGTTGAAATAGGGCAGTTCTGGGCTTGGTTGAATTATTTTTCTGCCACATTTACGCCTTTTAGATGTGGAAGAACTGCTTTCTCTCCAGTCTTTAAAACCCTTTGAGAAATCGGTTATGTCTTTCGTTTCTTGAACCGTGGCTTCTGCTAAACGCAAAATAAGACTGCGCATCCACGATAAGACCCTTTTCAAAGTCTGATAGTTCATACGTTTTCCCCATTCTGGCTTCAGATTACTGCAGTCGAACAGCTTCTGCTGTCTTTATACTCAACGAGGCAACACCACCACACAGTTTTCTTTGCCTCTATTTGCATTTCTTCTCTCTTAATACACAGATTCTTATTTTTTGGCCAGTCTGTGTATACTAAATCAATAAGATAAAAATTATTAATAAAATATTTTTATTATTTTAAGTTTATAGATTTTTTTGATTATTAAAATGAATTTAATTATTTAAAAATGTAATGTTATGGTCTCGGCCGGGTCCCTTGAAGAATTTCCAGCCCGGGTACTATACACCCCCCCCCACCCTGTCGTCGAGTTGGGTGGTGGCGGCGATGTAATGGTGTGAGGAATGTTTTCGCGGTGCACATTGGGCCCTCAGTAGGCCTCCTCGGTTGGTGGAATGTGCTCTTCGGAGTAGCGATTCCTAACCGTCTACTTTACAACTGCGAGAGGTAATTGCAAGGGACGTTCCTAGGACATGTGGCGCCAGGGTGCCAATTGAAATCTGCCCTCTCCCTTTAAAATTTTCTTCATATATGTATGTAAGTTTCAAGTTTTCAGTTGCCCCTTGAACGTTGGCGCCCGGGTGCAGTGCACCCGGGCGCCAACGTGGATGAACATCCCTGTAATATTCTTTCAACGTCTTGTTAAAAAAAAAAAAATGTTTATACTCCAGGATGACCACATCAGAGGAGTTCGCAAGACAGAGAGAGTGTGCAAGAAACGGTACCGTATTTAGCAGTCACGTAAGCTTGAACCATGGTCACTCAAAGCGCCTGTACTTAGGCTTTTCTGAGGGCTAAAAGGGAATCCTACTCGCTATTATTAAGTAGGTGTACCTTATAAATACGGAGCATTTTTGTTTCATGGCAACGTTTCGCAAGTAAAACGAAAAGTTCGGTATAATCTGACTGCATTTAAAATTTTTGAATCAGTGTGTTTCTAATAGAGCAGTATAATAATGGAATCTGCAGGTGAACGTATTTATTTGTGCAGATGGTGGGAGAAGTAGAATGAAAGGTGATGCCCAAACGGCAGTTCATTAACGTAAAGGTGATCTGAACGTTTTTGCGGCAGGTGCAGAATATGATTGAGTGCCATTTGAAATGATGTTGTGGAGTTATAATTTCAGGTCCATCCCACGACAATTTAAAATTGGCCGACTGTCCAGGCCCACTGATACGTGTTGTCGTTTGGATTCGGCTTCCAAAGGAGAAAAGAAAAAAAAAAGTTTACGAGGAGTAGATAAATACGCCTTTTAACCTGTTTTGTCGAAACCAGCTGCTTAGGGTGTGTATCAGAGAGAAAGAAAGAGGGAGATGGAGTTACATGTTTCCTGCTTTTTAAAGTCACGTGTGTACTCTCCGGCATCTGGCGAATCATCTCGTGACAGCTTGAAGGTATACACAACCCGAAAAAAAGGCAACACGATATATAACGAGAAAGAATCGAGCTCATCCTATGCAGCTGGTCATACAACTATGGCCCGCCTTATCAGGTGGCAATACAAAACACCATTCATTGCGATTGGGCGCCATTTTTAGACTTCTGCATTTTGTCATGTTGACACGCCACATTTTAAAACAGAAAAGTTATTTCAGATTAAAGCTGTAAAAGTAAACGAAAGATGGCGCCACAAGCAGTTACGAATCAGCGCGAAACCAATTTTTTTTTTTTTAAAGTGATTATCTCGCTAAGTCGAAATGGATATAGATATTTTGAATGGCGGGAATTGTAGTCAAGCCTCCTGGCGTCGCTTTTGTTTACCTCCACTTGTTTAATAACAGGATATGAATGGGTGGCAGAGATAAAATGACAGGCAGTTGTTCTGGTTGATAAGGCAGCACCGAGAATATCTTTCCTAAGAAGATACCTTGAAACGGACTTTATCTTTCTCAAAGGATGGATTCTTGGAATAACCGAAGTAGTTACTACAGGAGAAAATCGCATATATCTTTCACTTTTTTAGTTTATCTCATTTAGTACTTTCTTTATAATTAATTCTGTGTTTTGAAAGGGCAAACATCGAACGTAAATATGATTTAAAACAAGAGTAACCCCCCCCCATTTCAGTCATTACTTTTTAACTTCGGATCTTTTTATTAGACACTGGCTGTCGTGGTGTACATGCTTCCGTCTCATCATTCTATGAATAAAATAAAGTAAAATTACAATAAAATTCTCTCCGTATAATTTAAAAAAAAAAAAAATTCAAGGGCGTCCCACACATGTTCGATCCAACACGGCAGTCGTTGGATCGAAGTTTTACCGTAATGCTGCTCCGAATTAGCAGACAAGACTGGAGATTGAACACCAAAACCCTACATTTATTTTTATAATGCTGCCATAATCCCAATTACAACCCATGCTAACAGTCTATGGTTTAAACGTACTTCACTCAAAACTGTACAAAATAAGTTATCCACCATTCAACGTTGTTTTCTCCTTGGCCTACTTCACGTTTGCTGAACAGCATCAACTCCAGCTCTACAGACTCTTGCAGGCACTATACCACTTGACCTGCATGTTGTGTTCAGAGGGGTTTGCTTTTACATCCGCAGAGGCATTTCAGGGAATCATTGTTAACCCTCAGGCTGATCCCAAAACTGAACGAACCTGATGCTGCCAGGTGTTGACCAATTTGTTGGTCAACACCTGGCAGAATAAATGGAATTCCCGAAAAAGGAGCCATTACAAAAAAATTCGTTCCTGACGTAGCTACACTACTTTCATCATCCACCAGAAAATGATTTTCACCCTCACTGTTTACCTCCTGCATACTAACTGGACATGGTTCGCTTAACGCAAAACTCCACAAATTCAGACTTTCTAATACGGTCTCCTGCCGATGTGGGCTACCGGAAGACTATCCTCACGTCCTTTTTGAATGCTCCATTTACGAGGACATAAGATTGGCTCTTAAGGCAACAGTTCCAAATTTGTCTCCTGGATATGAGGAGATACTCATATCTATCAATGATTTCTAGGCCCTTCAAACCTTCTGCAATGTTGCTTTTAATGGCAGGAAGACTTTCAGCCTCAATGTTAATGCAAGCAATCAAATTGAAAACACTTCATAAATGTTGCCTTGTTTGTCGTCCTGATGACGTCATGTACAAAATTTTGCTGGTTTTCAAGAACACGCAAAGATTTTAACAGATGCTGCACTTTTCTGGCTCATCCTTTATCAAGACTCTCTACAACTAAATCCTTCGTCTGCTTAGTGATACCACCAACAAGTGACTTCTGATATCACTCCAGATTAACAGAACAGATTTATATCTAGAACTTGTTCCTACCTTGCAGATCTCGTTTTTGGGTGACATTACTACTGCTGTTTGACTGTACACCTTTTCTCCTTGTGGACTATTTTGGGCAGCACTGGATAAAGACATTTAGACATTTAATTTTTATTTAAATTTTTTTTCTTCATTGTGTGTGTGTGCGTGCGTACGTGTGTGTGTGTGTGTGTGTGTGTGTGTGTGTGTGTGTGTGTGTGTGTGTGTGTGTGTGTGTGTGTGTGTGTGTGTGCGTGCGTGCCTGCGTGCGTGCGTGCGCGCGTGGGCTGTTCCCGGTTTGCTGGCACGGAGGTTTTTTTGAATGATTCCAAACTCGCTTCGGACATTCAGTGTGACTGTTGAGGTTGACCATGGTATATGCGTAGTTGTGGCCTACCTCCCCGTGGTGTAGACGACACTGGGCAGACTTTCCAGGTGATTACCTGCCTGGTGACAAAACGGCCAGAAACAACTAAACAACACACATTTCTGGCCTTTTACAGTGCTCTCTGTAATCATCACAGTGTACAAAGGCGGAGATGACTTTCGTTCAGGTGCCGTCCTACATAAGATACTATACATATCTACATGTCTACATCTTCACTTTCAACTTCTGGGTTGTACCCAGATTTGGGCTTCCTGGGTACAGGAACTGCTGGCATCCACTGCTATTACACTTTCTCCAGTGGATGTGGGATTCTTTGTGATATTCACCACCGTACGTGATTATAGGAGGCTGCTGCACCCATAGGACTTGCACTTATTCCTATGGGTATGGGAAATATTACATTTAGTTTAGTACGTGCATAGTTTGGCCCGCCTCATCGTGGCGTGGACGGTACTGGGAAGCAGCCTTCCTGGTGATCGCTGCTTCCTGGTAGCAAAGCGGCCAGAAACAACACATACACACACTACGCAAACATAGCACTACACTCATTTCTGGCCATTGTACAGAGTTTTGTATATCATCACAGAGAACCATGGCAGAGATGAACTAACATTTAGGGGCCGCCTTACATAAGACACAACACATGTCCACATCTTTACTTTCAAGATGATCAAACCTATATGATGGTTCCTGTCACGGCAACACCACTGCACGTGAGCTCTATGTGCAGTAATGTGGTTGTGCATAAAAAGGAAATCTGGGCCAATCACACCTCTAACAAATCACACATAGGATCTGTTCTCGGTACCTCTGCACATTTACGGTACCCCTATCAAAAACACGAAGAGAGGTCGTGCAGCTGATGATCAAATGCACCACACGACTGACTCCGTAGTCTACTCTGCTGACATAATTTTGTTCGAATGCCTCACTTAACAGGGAACTTAAAGTTAATTAAGAAAATAATACTATAATTCTCGATATGAAAATATTGTGTTTTCACATGATGAGGAAGACCGAAGGAATTAATTAGCTATTAGAATAAAATAAAAGTCCGTATTATCAAAGAATGCCAACTTATGCTGTGCTATGCATTTTATTAGCAAATCCTGTGAATCAGATACCTTTCTGCATAGCCTTGCACAGTGGATTAAATTCAAAATTTCTTGGTGAATTTTTGGCACAAAAATTAAATAAAAAATTAATATCTTTTAAGTTTTAACTTTTGCTAAGTGAGAAAACTGTATTTTCTGGATATCGCGTGTTTATTATCGCTTCAATTATTGAAATTATAAGTTGCATTTTCAATTTTTTCCTCACTCTGACATATTTCAAAAGGGGATTAATGGCCACACTGATTAGCCCATCTAACAACTAAATAAAAAACAAGGCGATTAAATTTTAACATGCCGTGACCAGGATTCGAACCTGGGTTATTGCGGCCACAACGCAATGTCCTAACCACTAGCCGATCACGGCTTGAATGAATACCTCTTCATAGATCTATTTATCGATACTAAGGGGAGAAAAAGAAAAAAATCTCATACGCGACCTAGTCAGGGCGGTTTTTTTTTTATAGTTTAAGGAGTACTTTAGCTGTACCCAAGCATGCTCTTCTGGCATTCCAGATAACTTCATTGACAAGCACAGTTCAAAGTGCGCCATCTGTTGTCAAGAATAAGTACGTTTATGCCAACAGCAATTTTTGTGACCATTATACCTCAAGATATTCGAAATATTATTATTAAATTATAATATAAATTATATAATAATAACTGAAAAAACTTTGTTCTGAACTGTGAGAGCAAAACTGGGAGAACGGGAAGAAGAACAGTAATAGGAAACTTGGCAGTAACAAATAACTGGTAAATGAGTGTCTATCAGAAAAATAAATTTAAAAATCAATACGCTCCTGTTAGAAACAAACACGATTGAATTTTAAGTAGTTGGCGTGTTTAGATCAATCCTAAGGCGCTGTGAGATTTTGGAGAGTACCTCAAGATATTCATATTCAATTCAAGAGCCTCCAAAGTATTGGGCATTCTTGGCACGCTCATGTGTAAACGGGCTGCTGCTTTAATATTTCTTCATATTTTCACATCAGAGATTGTATTTAACAATTTAACTGATCCGCAATATAACTTGAAATATGTATAAAAAAAAAAAAAAAAATCACCATAAACGAGTTAAATTCAAAATTTCATGAAAATCTCTTCACTGGAAGTTGATTGTTACATGTCGTTGGACGGACCGAAAAAATAAAAATAAAACATACTTTTGAGCCCATAAATTCATAGGGCCTAATGGTAACCTCTCTATCTGCTGTCAGGGCCGAATTTATATCCAGACGGAGACACCTATGTGGCTCGGCCTTTGTTCTGTTGCATTAATTAGTTTATCTTTTGAAATTAAGCTCGTGTAGCTTTCTTGACAAATTAGACTGAGACGAAAAATGAAACGAAAAATTGAAGTTATAAATGATAATTTCAATTTTTTTTGCATTAACTTATAGTAAATAAACGTTTTTCCCAGGGTTGTTAAGGTTTTCTTTTCTTTTCTTTTTTATAGAGTTTACTTTCTTTGATTCGAAATTTATATAAAAATTACCCCTTAATTAAACCACTTTAGAAAAAATATAGAGAGGGCAAATAGAAAGGGTCACAATATTATGCCAACATTTCTTTGGCTGACAAGAAAACTGAGATACAGACAGAGGAAAGATATAGAGACATGTCGCCCTCTGACGGCAGACTTTAGATTTTATTTTTCAATATTCTTAATAAAATCTCTTTATTGCATTGCAGTGATACGACCCTTCACAAATAACCATGGATTTTACATAGAAACTGTAATAAGAATATGGAAATCCTTATTCTCTAGGCTTTGGGTGTAATTTCTCAAAATAGTACAAAAATTATAGATATGAATTAGATTACTACAAAGAATAAAGTAATATTAAGTTATACGATATTTAGAAAAAAGTGACAGAAGATGACACTTCCCAACTGGACTTCCGGTGACGTCACCGTGGCGTTGCGCTTGCATTGATAAAATAGTTACCAATGTACTTTCTTGTCAGATAAGATTTTTTTTCTTTTTGTTTCTGGTTGTATTCTTCTTTTTGAAAGCTCCAAATAAAGTCTCCTGATTTTATATCATTTACTTTCTGACAATTTGTTACAATCGTTTCTTAAAAAAGGCTGGCAAAAAAAATAAATAAAAAGAGTACTGCCGTGACCAGGATTCGAACCTGGGTTACTGCGGCCACAACGCAGGGTCCTAACCACTAGACGATCACGGCCACGAGAGTATTTTCCCTTAACACTCTTTAGTATCTTGAAGCATGGCATTGAACTTAGTAGCTGGCATTGAACTTTCTTATCAGTTGTTTTTATTGAATGAATTTCGGAACAGCAACCATGCATCCAGTGACAGAAAAATCAGTAGCAAAAGATTACAATTTAGCGTGCTTTTTTATTTTTTAGCAAAAAAAGTACTGCCTTTTTTTTGTATTAGCACGTTTAGGCATAATTATTTTAGCTTAAAGAAAAAATATGGTTGGTATTTACAGAAGTATATGGCAAGAGCGGGTTTACAGAGTTACAGCGGGACAATTGCTCCACGGTTCCAAAAGTTATGACTTATGAACGACTTTAGAGGAATGAGTTTACTGCTGGCCCAGAGGTCTCCCGTGACTTAATTTTTAGGAATTTTAGAAATGGCTCCAAACTACCTAAACCCAGTATTATGTATGAAAATATTTTTGTTGGAACAAACAAAGTTCCATTTGTTGTTGTGGAAGTGGGTAATTTAAAAAAAAAAAAAAAAAAAAAATGTAACATTAGGGTCACCCGGAATATTAATTCAACTACCTGAAGTGTATTATGTTGAGTTGCGTGTTTTGCCGGATGAAAAATCCCAGTTCTGGGGGAGGGGACCTTGCTATCTACGCCAATGGACAGGTGATGTGAGAATTTTATTTTATTATTATAATTTTTTGTTGATGCTTTATAAGTTTGCTTTTTTTTTTTTGCATCATCATCAGCCACTACCCAGGGCCTGCCCAAAATTTGCGGAGCCCTGTCCAAGAATTACTTGCGGGACCCTCTTCGTTATTTCCTTACTTCCAGAAGTTAAAAACAATACAGATATTATTGAAAGTGAGTATAACATAAATTACATTTTTAAATAACGTCCTACGTTCGATATCAAACGAAACATACACATTGAGAATGGAGTATACGCCCCACTTCTAGCAATTTTCAAGTCGACTCGCGCAAGCGCTCTTGGAGTGGCGATAATGTGGGTAACTAGACATTAAGACGGCGGTAGGCTCGTTGATTGAAATGCGGAAATGAAGCGGATGATATTATTATTTAGACCATAATAGTGCGGGGTCCTGTTAGACAGAACCGGCTGAACATGTTTGTGGCCACTATTAATACTAAATGTCATATTAGTAATATGGATGGACAATAAGGATACCCCGGTAATTGAAACAGAGAGACTTTCAGTTGAAACTCTTAATCAAGAAATACGCATAACAACACCTCGTATCAAACCCCTGGTGTCAGGCTAAAACAGTATCTTTAACATTAGAAAAACTGTCCAAATTGAAATCGTCGACTATTCACGTGATTACCGCCAGCGCTCATGGCTTGAAGCACTGCACATAGCTAACAACAATAGTACTATGAATCGCACGAGGGGAGTGCACTTACACCCTATTATAGAATGTACTGTATTATTATTATTATTATCTGTTTATTTCCATAAGGAAACCACCCCGGGACGGCAAAGTGCCAGGAGGGTGCTAAGTACATATCAGGGTACGAGATACTACGTGCAGTGGGTTACATATACTGAACACGTAGTCTCGTCCCGAAATATTATATACACATTTTATGTTTAATATATACAGTATTTAAACATAAATGATTCTGTACATACATTATACAAATCACATATTTACAATTCACTAATAATTCCATCTATAACTTACATATTAACATAACTGTTACAGAAGGTATATTTTTACAGTCAGCAAATTATTATTGTTCTTAAAGCAGAAAGTTTCACTTTTATTCACAATTCTTTGGTACTTTGCAGCCGATTCATATTTCGGTAAGTCTGTACGAATCCTGGAAGATCTTTTTCCGGTATGTTGTATCCTCACACAGTTTTTCGGCATCTATGTGTAGTGAGTTAAATATTTTCGCTGCATTTGATGGGAAGAATCTTTGCAGGCTACTAAGATTGTTCAGGACTGAACGCAGTGGATTATTTACTTCTCCGCAACGTCTAGCAGTGGCACGCGGTTTGACTAGAATATTATCCAGGACTGGAGCATCTACTCTGCCTGTGAGCATTTGTGCGAGAGTGTGTATGTTCCTGTTAATTGTCCGCTGCATCCAGGGTGTGATGTTAAGGTTTGAGTAGAGAATGGCCCTTGAGATAGTAAAAGGGTGGCCAGCAACTCTGTTAAGCCATCGCAAGAACCAGTACTCGATCCCAAGGACGGACTTATAATGTGAATCTGGAGCTGAAGACCAGATTTGCGAGGCATACATTGCAATTGGCAGGACACACATTAAAATGTACTTGGTCGCTAGCTGAGGATCCCTAATTCCTACCAGTTCCTGTCTAGTAGCCCATAAAGCGGCGAATATTTTTGTCTTCATATGGGCGAAGTGTTGAGCAAAGGTGAGTCTGTCATCCCACTTAAGACCCAGGTCCAGGTGAGAGTGCACTTTTTCCACACTAGACCCGTTCACAGAGATCGAGATGTCATTTTTATTCTGCTTGTAAGTTATGGTCATTTGGGCAGACTTCTGTGCATTGCAGTGCGATGAGCGCTGGCGGTCATCACGTGTACGTAATTCTGTTCTACCCACACCAGACTCGTGATACATGATCATGCCCAACTGAACATGCTATTGTAACCATCAGTATATACTGAAGTACACCAGTCACCGACTAGCTGATGAAGAGGCGCTTTCTCGAAAGCTTCTATGTATTTTTACGCTTTTATTATATTATATTTTAACACTTTTATCATATTGTATTTTAACGTTGTTATCTTATTTTATCTCTGTTTTATCTTATGTATATATCATTTATTTATTTTAATAAATTTATTTTAAACAGTCGGTCATCGCAAGAAACTTGGATGATAGTATCTTTAACCTCACTTACTGTAACAAAATCCTTTTCTTAACAGACAACCTCAAAGTCGCCAAAGTAGACCACTAATCTGGTTCAATATTCAAGGTAGAAAAGAGTTTGAGGGCGCTTCAAAAAAAAAAAAAAAAAAAAAATTGGCTCTTTTCTTATTTTTTGCAATAGTTTGACACAAAAAGGAATTACTGCAAAGTGATAACGGTGGAATTCTCCCAAGTCCCAGGGATTTCAGGCTGTCATCGACACCTGATAATAACTTGAGAGCCGCACGCACAGTTTGATATTCCTAAAATCAAATCCTTTGCCATAATTGTTCTTGATGATGCAACTGGCGATTTAATGAATTGATGATGCAACTGGCGATACGAGTTCCAGCATTGTAAAATGTTGGTTTTTTTTTTTTTTGTAAAATGTGCCAGATTTTAAAGTTTTCCTGATTTTGTTTATACATCGCCCACATAACAGGACTGCCGATTGACAATGCAGGCTTAGGGCCCTCGTGGGAAGCGCACTTGGTAGAATAGCCATCCTCCCTACGCCGGGTGGAAAAGACCTGGGTTCGAATCCCGTCGATGATGTGAGGAATTTTTATGGGTCTTTTTCACGTGGGTGAGTTAGTCTCAGGCGAGGTAGCATGGATTTTTCTCCCGGAATTCGGGTCTTTCGTCCGACAAACATCGACCATAGAACACACACACACACACACACACACACATAATTACATATTAATAAGTTACTGATGCGCTTAAAACCCTACAACAACGAACCAACCTTATAGGGACATGGAAACGAAGTTGCTCTAGAAGGTTAGGTACATTAATTTCTGCAGGACTTTCATATCTTGAATATTTCTTTCCTCTAATGGTTGGAGTTAGAAATGTTGACAAAGTTAGGTATAATATTTTCTGTGGTAAAATATCGATCCATAATTTGTGAGATGCTTAATGAATCCTCTTTGCTTCTTCTATAGTTGATTGATAAGTCTTACTTGATGTGGATTCCAGGTATATGAGGCATACGGCAAACTCAAGGTTAAGAAGGCCAAGAGGCTTATATAAGACAGGGGTTAATAAATTGAAAGATGTTTCTCTTAATGAACCCCTGTTTTGATGTTTTTGTTGTCTATTTTTGGTAGGTCATTTATGAAAACAGTAAATAGGATTCCAACCTTTAGAAACTTCCCCCTATGGGTGAGAATTCGAACGTCCTATTATCTTTTATAGTAACCTTGTGTTTTCTTCTGCTAAGTAGCACATATGTAGGTGAAGTACTGCTTTTTTTTGTATTAGCACACTTAGGCATAATTATTTTAGCTTAAAGAAAAAATATGGTTGGTATTTACGGAATTGTCGGCACTTCACCAAATTAGTATATTATGGAATCCTGGATCATCCAGGATGCCATAATATACTAGCTTGGTGCTCAGAATCGTGCACAAAGTACAGTCAAAAGCATGAGACAGGTCTGTGTAGATATTTTTATATATATATTTTTTATTATATTACTTATATTTATAGTATATATTTTATTTTATAAAGTAATGTCTGCTTTTGTAGTGTTTGACTTTAAATATTCTTAAAAAATAACATATGCTGCATATTTCGACATAAATCGATCTTTGAAGTGAAAAAAAAAAAAGAAAAAAGTTTTATACCCGACTTATATTTCGGATTAAAAATCCTAAGCATGAATTAGTACCAATAAATTTTGTTTACAATTTATTACGTATATGTTTTCACACGAATACACACTGTTACTCATCTTTTAAAAGCCACGAATTTTTTCATCTTAATCAAACGAAAACAGTTCATGAAATTTGTCGGGAGTTATGTTTTTGCCATTATTTTTCCACTTGTAGAAAGGTAAATCTTCTGTGGCTGTCCGAGTCTAAACAGAAAATTTGTTGAACAAGATGAACTTTTATGTTGCTTGAATATTTCTGATTTTGGATAAAGGGGACAAACGGATAAAAAAAAAAAAAAAAAAATAAGACATTTAGAGATTTAGCTTTAGATAAAAGTATTCAAGCAGATAATTGGTTAATTGCAAATCGGAAATGGCTCTTTCTCTCATGGAAAACGAAAGGTAAACAGGATATGCCGGTACAGAGAGGTTGAGTGCGCGTTGCGCCATCTGATGACAGCAGTTAGGAAAGTGCACTTATCTTATAAACCGATATACAGTATACTGTACTGTATATATATAAATCTAAATTTTCTGTCCAAAGTTTTATCGTATCAAGGCTAGGAAATTTTCTGTCCCAAGTTTTATCGTATCAAGACTAGGAAATGTGAAAAGATATCACATATACTAGTGCTCAAAAATAAGAGACATGCAAAACGCAAATATGGCAGTGGATGCACTCAGTGGCGTATCCAGGTATCATCGTAAGGGGGGCATGGTGATCAGACTTTTTGAGGGTTTTTTAGAACACCTCCTGCGTTCTGTTTCTTTAATTTCAAATTTTTAGTTAAGTGTGTGTGTGGGGGGGGGGGCATATGCCCTCTCTTCCCAATCCTGAATACGCCCCTGGATGCACTGACATTATATTTGTTTTAAAACGATTTTGGTTGGTTTCTTGCAATTAGAAATCAAAGTAACACAAGAGAGAGAGAGGAAAAAATTAATAATAAAAATGCCTACATCAGAATTTGAACTTATATCTTCTAACTACTTTTTCCCCCTTGGGGAGGAAGATTTAGAATGTGGAAGGTCGCTAGCCGCATGTGTTCTCGCAGACTGCGGCCTCAATAACAGTTCTTACTACTAATTATGCATATTTCAAAAAAAGGTTTAATTTTTGTTGAACAACTCTTATATTTATAGTCTTATGATGTAAATAGTTTAGATATGTGTAGAATTAGCACTAAGACAGTTAGAATGAGGAAGCTGTATATCAGGGTATACCATGCCACCCAGTGGCGAATTTTTCATTTGAGAAACAACTCAAATGAATATAATCTACTGGTAATAACGTTCAGATAGTCCACAATTCTTGTTTTCGCCATACTCCGAGTTCATCATCGGCGTGGTGTCAAAGGAAAAGCAATTCGTCAGATCAGTGCATCTTTTTATTGGTGGTCGATTGTTAAATAGCACTGTTTCTGTCATCAGATGCTGATTTAATCTGTAATGTGAGGAAAGGTATACGATATGGCTCATTTAAGTCTCGAGGCCTCGGATTGAGCATAATTTTGGAATTTATCATACAGTAGGTAAACCTAATATTGAATAAAGTATTAATATTCTACTCTTTTATATTCTATTTAAGCATTTTTCTTTTGATTTAAAAAATTTTTCCCAAATATATATACAAAGATCTCGGTGTAACCTTCGACCCAAACCTTAGGTTCAACTGTCACATCGAATGTGTTCTACGCAAGATCAACCGAATGCGCTGGATTGCCCGTCAACATCTTCTTCATAACACAGATGCAAGAACCACAATCAGATATCTGGAAACCATTGT
This sequence comes from Mastigoproctus giganteus, assembly GCF_048544385.1. Classification (NCBI taxonomy): domain Eukaryota; kingdom Metazoa; phylum Arthropoda; class Arachnida; order Uropygi; family Thelyphonidae; genus Mastigoproctus; species Mastigoproctus giganteus. Next base: position 235,042,184 of record NC_143578.1, read on the forward strand.
GTATCCTACCTTTCTGTACGCCTCTGAAATATGGGCATCTGCAGTACCTTCTCTCATGAAGCCCATCTTCGCCAGTGAATACTGGATATTGAAGTGGGCAACCCACAAGCATCGACTCCCCCCTCAGCAGAGGACCACCAGCATGGCTGACCAACTCCAAATCCCGCGGCTGCCTCAAATAATCAGCATGAGGAGAACTGCGACCACAGTCAAAATGCTGGTTGGAAAAATCAATTCCCCTGACTTCTGGGATATATGCCAGTGGCATGTTCCACTTCCGTCCTTACGAACCACCCCTCTTCTTCAGCTACAACGGAACAGGCTGAAGATCAGTGACAGATTCCTACCTGGACAAGTACTTCCGACAGTACAAGCCCTGCTAATGATCGGAGTTGACCTGCAGAAATTCGCTTCTGATCGCAATTACAGGCGCTCGTTGGCCGAACTTGTTCCCCTTTTGTTTGGCCCCTGATGTCGACTCATACCGATATCTCCATCTGCTATCTCCTATGGGGCGCATAACGGCACGTCGCAGGCAAATCGACGAACTGTCTTCACAAGAAAATGCAATACCGAACATCAAGTGGCACTGTGAAATATTCTGACTTGTGTGAATATGCTTAAATATGTGCTTTGTACATATGAACGTGTACATACCTTGGTGTACTGTCCGCCTCACAACTGTGTACATACTCATATCTATTGAATGGCTAATGCTACGTTTTTAATTGTTATGTAATCTTTTATACTGCACAAATGTTTTTACTGTACATATTTTTATATTACCCCATATCATTGTCAAGCCCCTGGCCTCCTGGCTGTGGCGGGCACATTATTGTATTGTATCTTTACTGTACAATAAAGATTTTCTTCTTTTCTTCTACAAGTAAATTGTAAAATTTGGGACTTCACCGGGAACCCAAAAGTTACCCTCCTCCACTCACTTTAAATGGGACCTCATCATCGTTTTTTATTAGGGGTTAGCGCCGAATGTCCCTTGCATATCTGCCATCAGATGGCGCAATGTACACTGAAACCTTTCTGTTCTCTGTACTGCTTGATATCTCCCCCTATCGCGTCAATGCAGTAGACTTATGCCAAAAAGTAAACAAACAAAACAAGTTGAAATAAAATAAATAGAAAAAAAATAACAGCAGCTCCTTTATTAACGTTTTCAGGTTATCAGGGAGTCACCATTTAAAAGGAGCCACAAAATATTATGTTTAATATTTCCAGATTGCAACTCAGTTTACAGCATTTTTCAGAATCAGTAATTTTATGATTACTGTGTATAAATAATATTAGCATTGTGATATTATGTAAAGGAGCGACGGTTATACGCGCCATTAAAAAAAAAATTCGTTTTTCCATTCCTTCAAATAATATGTCCAGGATTTCCTTAACTTTATTCAAACCACTCACTTCCACGGCATTATGGTAGAAACTGATTCCAACAATCAATTGCTTCTTGGCTGAATACAATTTTCTGCACATCTGTTCTGCAGCCATCCGTTCAATTTAAATTTATGCCACCCTGTGAGTTTCATCTGAGTAAGAATGTCATGAGCATTTTGTTTACTGAACTCTTTTTAAAGCCTTAGACACTTCAGTTAGCCATGCAGATGCCTAGTTTTTAGAGAGTGAAATTTACGCAACCCCCAGTCTTCCTTGGTAAGAATATATTCATTCTTCACGCCAACTAATAGTTTTTTATATTCTTCACACCCTTTCTAACGATCTTTCACTCTCTAGAACAGCATTTATCAATCTTTTTACCCTGGAGGAACTCTTGAAATAATTTTCAAGTCTTTGGCCTGCATAAATTATTATATCTACAGCTCACGGTACGTTGGCAGGATCAGTAAGTTGTAGATATAATAATCCAATAATAATTGTCAATGTTCTTTTGAGTAGAGAATTATTTTTGTGGATCTGTTTATTTTGGCCAACTTATTAGCCTATTCTTTTTGTGTGCTTCACCCTCCCCAGAAAGGATATCAACTCTAATGCAGGTCAGTAGTGTAGATAGAGGAAACTTCAATTTTTTATTTATTTATTTTTTTAAAATATGAAACCTGTGATTGTTTTTTTGCTGCACAAATACTCAATTCTGTGTCGAACTTGATATACGCACACACGGATTTCATCTTCAACCGAAATGGGATGATTTCTGTCTTTGTTAAACAAGAAAAAGCTTGCTTACACATGTAAGAAGTTGAAAACTGCAGAAAAATGTTCATTGGTTTTCTATGAATGGCACGATACCCTCTTTCAAAGAAATCCAGAACTTGTCTATGGGCAGATCAGTAAATCTCATTTTGAGTGTATGACCTGACTGCAGCGCACAAGGTTCTTCCTCTTCTCTGAAAATCAAATTCTCAGGCTGAGCAGAAGATTCAGAGAAAGGGTCCCTCCCAGTCATACATTTGTATTGAAAGGGAGGGAAAATACTATTCAATTCTGTTCTCTTCCAGGTGGTTTTCAATAAGACCTGACACTTGCTGATATCCTTCCTCACCCTCAAGCCCAAGCAGCAGTGGAAACATTTCACGATTTTCTTTTGCAACATGATTTTTCCAAAGATTCAGTTTCCTTTTAAATCCAATAACTTTGTCACTTAAGTCAAAACATTTTCTCCAGGGCCTTGCAGAGACTTGTTCAACTGGTTCATGTGATGAAAAATGTCTGCTAGGTAGGCTAGTTTCTGCAGCCATTCTTCATCTTCAAAGCACTCAGCAAAATCTGGCCTACTATTTTCTTGAAAGTACTCCTGCAATTCACCTTTCGGCTCAAACATCCTGTTGAGAATTCATCTGCTAACCCACCAGATTTATGTATGTAGCAGGAGATTTATGTGCTCTTTGTCCAGGTTTCCACAGTTTTTTAAACATTCTCGAGTGACTGGTCTTTGTTTAATAATGATAACAATTTTTGTAGCATCACCCGGAACTTTTTTCATTTCATTTCCAAGGGTTTTTGACACCAGTACCTACCTCTGTGTGAAGAAAGCAGTGTGGTGTGACAATGTCATAATTTTCTTTTTTTTTACAAGAGAGGCGAAACCTCTCTTGGAGCCAACGATTGATGGGGCACCATCAGTGCAGATGCCAACACAACTTTTGTTTCCAGATCTGAAGACAAAACGTTAAATATATCTTGGCCTTTGCTTGTTTTGGGTAGCTCTTTGCAGAAGAAAATGTTTTCTTGAATTTCACCATTATTTACAAATCTTACAAATGGTACAGCATGACATTTATTGGTGAAATCTGTTGATTCATCAACCTGGATAGAGAAGCTGTTGTTTTTCAGTTTATTACACAAAACCTCTTCAGCATCGTGTGACATGTCATCAATACATCGACTTATCGTACTGTTTGAGAGTGGAACCTTTTCAATTTCTCGTACTGCATCTTGTCCTAGCATTTTACTTATAATTTTAAATGCTGCCATTATTAGGTTCTCACAAACTGTGTGACTTTTCCTTTTCTGGGCAATACGTTCTGCTACTAAATAACTTGCTTCCTGAGCCTTTTCATTGAATGTGACTTTTTTAACAAAAGCTTTACTCTGCTTGTTTTAAGAATCCAATAGCCGTTTAAAATAATTAGCACCTTTACTTGTGAAATGGCTGTGCTTTGTAGTTAAATGTCTTTTCAATTTTGCTGGAGCCATTGCTGCATTTGTAAATTGTTTACCACAGACGACGCACAATGGAATACGACAACTTTGACTACCAGCCTATGTAAAACCTATTGATAAGTAGCTTTCATTGTAAAGACGGATTTTTTTGTCTCTCGTTGCACTAGTGCATTAAAATGAAAGATTGTAATTCTTCGTCACTAACCTTATCAGAATTGTCCATAGGCATATGTGGACATGTGTGGACATGTGTGTGTATAGGTAGGGTGGCTCCTAGAACGTCCGTTCAAATCCACCTCGTTTCTTTGTAGGTTGAACAGACTCTGCAAAACAGGCCAGCGTGTAATATAGTGCAATGTTCGTGTAGTTTAATGCATGTTATGTTGTTGTGTTATGCTGACCTCTTGGCTACCCAGAAGCAGCTATCACCAGGAAGGCTGCTTCTAGATACTCGTCCACACCACGGGAAGGTGGGCCAGTTCCAGTAGATGGGACGCATAAGGTCTCAGGTTATGAGACAACAACACTTTAAAAAAAAAAACAAAAAAAAAAAAAAAAAACCTCTGGGGGCCCAATCCAGAGCTAGAAAAAAAAAAAAAAAAATATATATATATATATATATATGCACACATATATATACATATATATAAATAAATAAATAAATAAAAAGAAAAAAAATAATTAAAAAAAAAAATAATAATAATAAAATAAATAAAATTAAATTAAAAAAAATAAAATAAAAATAATAATAAAAAAAATAATAATAAATAAATAAAATTAAAAAAAATAATAAATAAATAAATAAATAAAATAAAATAAAATAAATAAATAAAATAGGTCCATAGGCATAAGTCTAGAATCCTCCTCTTCCATCTCACACCTTGTCTTCAAAAATTTCCACATTGGACTGTCAGACATGTTTGTAAAACATAAACGCCAATAAAACAGAAGGGTATAATAAATAACTGAACGAGAAAATCGCAAAAAATACGAAAACTTCACAATACAATTCACTTCTAACTACACAATCCACGTTTTGCAATTTACAACAGCAGTTGGAGGAGGTAATTCGAGAGGGAGAAGCTGACATCATCAGCCTACTGACCTCCCCTCCATGCAATACAGCGCTCACCAATTATCAACGGCATCCCTATCTCACGTCAAAAACTGATAATGAACTCAACCAAATGAACATGGTCCTACTGCACCAGTACACAGCCAATACCAGTAGGACTGGTATTGGCTGTGTTTGTGTGTTCAGTGGTAAGATATGAATATTTTAACAATGGGCTCGCACTTTTACCTACTTTTTGATGTAAAACATCCTTTGGTGGGGATGGGGGGAACTTCCGAGTAAATCTGAGTGGTCACAGAAGTGACGTAATCAGCGGCGTCCGCCAGGGGTGCTTCCCACACTCACACCGAGTGTGTGCAGAGCAATCACTAGTAGTCTGATTAGAGCGCGTGACGCATTTTTTGTGACAGGTACAATATCTTGAGTTCTAATTTTTTAGAATTTTTGAATAGTATGGCGTTACAATCGTATGATTGCAACAATACAAGTATCTGTTATATGACTGCAAGAATACAAATATTTGCCAACAATTTCTTTTTTCGTCTCGCATTTTCGTTACATTCCATTGTTAGTTTTCCCGAACAGTTGCATATGTCGTTTCAACTACAAGATCGGGTAGCACAATTGACGCTGTTTTTCAGACATTCAGATACGTTGCAATAGCAAGTATACGCGTCTTACTCTAGTTATCATAAATCCATTGCATTAAATCGCAAATTACCATGTCTTCCAGACATTATGGTAATTTGCGAATGATCAATAAAATATAAAAGCTCTTTTATTTCGTAATGAATATATACAAATCAAAATACCTAAAATAATCCCGAAGGATGTTTCACATAAAACCACCGCGCGTGCTCTTTTTTTTTTTTTTACAACTAGGGAAATTAGCATTAGTAGAGGCATATAATGTAAAATACAATAAAAGAGAAATATAATGGATACATTTTTCTATGATAAAATTTTAATATTGCGAATAAAAAATTACATGAAATATTTCCCACATCACAAATAACAAAAATTATCACAAAACATTTTACAATTTAAAAACAAATATTACATAAAACACAAACTATTCTAGAAAAGGTACACAAAAATCAGTTACACGAAAAAAATTATTACATAAATTAAAGAAAAATTTATTCTAAAAACTGCCATATATAATTTACTTCTTTAGCAAACTTCTGCTTTGCTCAATAAATGACAATCGTAATGGTTTCAAGGATATTTCTGGCTTTTTTTAATTGAAAAGGGAATTTCACTCGATTTTAAAGTTAACTTGTCTTCGGCAAAATCTCTAAAATCATTAATTTTTATTTCATATTTTATTAGAAAACTTACATTTCTTATTCGGTTTTCATGCCATGGAGACGAAGGTTCTTCCATATTCCACGATTTCGGGTAGTATATGTTTAAAATTTCTTTCAATTCCTCATCGTTAATGATAGCATTATTTTCTTTATTTAATTTAAAATTACTCTGTTGCAGTAATAACCGATCCTTTAAAGATAAAACAATGCAGTTTAATAACTTGTCACGAGGTAATTTTTTAAATGTGTTCTTTCGATTTTGATTCCTTGAAATTCTTTCGACTTCAACATTCTCCCAATTTTAGCTTCATAATTTCCTTTATATTTGTTAAAATTAGCAATAGCATTGATAGTTCGAATAATTAATAAATAAATTTTCTGTTTATACTCCGGGACGACCAAACGAGTTCACAAGATAGACAGAATACAAGAAACAGCACCGAATTTAGTAGCTACGGCTTGAACTCCGGTCACTCAAGGCACGTGTACTTATACACCTGTGCGCTGACCACTCAGCTACGGCGGCCGTTTAATTTATCTACTTTTACTATAGTGATGCTGCAACTCCGTAAGGCTTCTGAAAGGTAAGAAAGCTCCTGCAGGATGTCGATCATTATTGCTAAATCGTTAAGAAATTCCAGATTTAAAAGTCGGTTTAATAACCCCGAATATTTAACTTCTGATTCAAAATAGTTGCACAAAGTGGGATAGTTCCTCAAAACCGCAATTGCCGTCCGCAAGCTACAAGCTGCACATTGTGGCCCGAACACACGATCGACCTTTATAATTTCCACTTCCAAGTTCTTTAGCAGTCATCCTTAAATTGCACTGTTTTTTTCAATGGTGATAATGCATAGTTTTTTATTTATTTTTATTTTTTTGATTATTGCTTGTATGCATGGGCGCCGGCAGGATATTTTGCAAGGTGGCGCATGTGAGAATAAATTTTTTGTTCACCAAATTTTCGAATACATGCAATATCTTAATTACATGTACAGCTGAGCCAATTTCGTGTAGATTTTTTTTAAATTAATGAAAATATTAAAAATTGTGTATTACTTCAAAATCCAAAGGTGGTGCACTTGCACCATGCCTGTATGCCATTATATTTTGGAACATTTTCTTCACAGTGAAGGCCTAGACACAGTTTAAAAATCTGTCAACATTTCATCTTCGGCTTTCACCCCCACCACTTCGACGTCGCTACTGTCACTAATTCTTTGAAACTGTCCAAACTCTTGAAATCACTCGGATATTCAGATACTGTGACCATGTAAACTTAGGCAGGAGAAAATTACTGAAAGGTGTGGATCACTCAATTCTCTGAAAAACGGATGACTGCTTTCCGAAGTAAAGGAAAACCACAAAACAAGTTGACCACAGGCTATTATCATCCGTGTCGAGAATACGCTTTAATCTTCTGACTGGCAATGGAAAGCATATTAACTAGCGCGACTTATCGGTAGGTGGAACAGGTGGCTGCATTGGTTTTACGGGCACCACTAACATTATGGAAGGCTAGAGCCTTCCGTAATGTTACTGGTGCTAACCTCTCACCTTTAGCCTTTAGGCTAGAGGTGAAAGGTTATCCCAAATACAGTATTTAACTTCTGATTCAAAATAGTTGCACAAAGTGGGACAGTTCCTGAAAACCGCAATTGCCATCCCCAAGCTACAAGCTGGACATCATGGCCCGAACACACGACCGAACTTTATAACTTTCTTGAGATTTTCTTGGCACGAAACTGTATATAAAATTGTTTATATAATAAATGAAATGAAAATGCCATAAGGAGCTCAGGCGACCCTGGCAGAGACCAGCCAGTGATGGGCAGCCTGACTTACCTCCCAGTGGTGGCAGTGGGCAATGTAGGATCCAACTAGAGGCCCAGCAGCCAGAGACATAACAAAACACAATACTACATAAACCAGACACGACACTTTTTCTGGCTTTTTCAGTTGTTCTGCATTCCATCACAGTGTATGTACGGCGCCGATGTTGGAAACGACCGGTGTCGCCTTACCCTAAATCAGTCATGGGCAACCTTTCCTAGTTCGGAGGCCAAATTATTCTGTCTCCAAGTCAAGGGCCGGACCAAATTATTAAATAAAATAAATTAATATTAAATGAATTAAAACAAGTTGCTACTTCATAAGGATAATCGCATAGAATTTTCGAGGTTTTCGTCCGTTATTCTTGTCCGAATTTTTGATTTATTTTATTACATCCTCGAAAAAAACTGTTCACACATATATGTGTGAATACATGCTGCCGAAAATACAAATGATTTTTCTTGAAAAGGCGCGTAAATTTGTATATTTTTCTTCCACCAAATAAAATTTATAAATATCCATCAAAGCAATGTTGTTAAATTGTGATTTTAGCACTAAATCCGCCTGAAGCTCAATAAGATCCATCTGTAAGTTTTCTGGCACATTATTTACATCAGCATCCATCGGACGAGCAAATATAGCGAATGTGGAGTCTTAGTTTTGGAAGTCGGCAAACCGTATATCAAATTGCCTTATTAATGCCTTCAGTTCTTCTCCATAGCAATTATAAGGGATATTTTTATGAGTTGCTAGAGTAGAAAAATGAAAAAAATTTTAAGTTCTTATCTGACTTTCCAACAATTTTAGTTAGCATTAGCATTAGTAGAGGCATTTGATGCAAGAAAGCAAGCTTATGCAGCATCAGCCAAAAAAAAAAAAAAAAAAAAAACCCACTTCCACTTCACCCCTCTGTTCGTTCAAAATACCTGTCCAGCTGAGCCTTAAACTTATTTAGGCTATCAACCTCCACTACAAGGGATGGAAATCTGTTCCACCAACCAACCACCCGCTGGCTAAAGGCAAATTTCCGCACGTCTATCCTACATCTGTCTTTCCTCAATTTGAATTTATGCCCTCTCAGGTGATTTTTCTGAGCTAGAGGAAGAATCCCATCAGCATTGAGCATGCTCAAACCATTCAAGGCTTTATACACCTCTATCAGATCACCTCGCTGGTGCCTAGTCTCCAGACACTGTAATTTGCAAAACTTAAGCCTTTCTTCGTAAGAGCACCCCTTTGTTCCATTCACTAATCTTGTTGCCCTTCTCTGTACTCGTTCCAGCAGCTCTACATCCTTCTTGAAATGAGGCCTCCAGACCTGTATACAATACTCTAGGTGTGGCCTGACCATTGCCTTATACAAGGGAATAATCACTTCCTTATCCCTGCTGGAAAAATTCCTGTATATCATTGACAATACTCCATGAGCTACTCTTGCAGCCCGTCTGCATTGCTCAGAGAATTTCATATCTGCCTGCACAACCACCCCCAAGTCCCTTTCATTCTCTACCACTGTCAGTGTAGTACCACAGAGTTGATACGTTGCTCTGGGGTTGCTGTTTCCCATGTGTAGTACTTTACATTTGTCAATGTTAAACTTCATTTGCCACCTCTCAGCCCATCTGCTCCTGTTGCAGTAGCAGTGTCAGTAGTGTCCTTGACAACCCTGCCAACCTTTGTATCGTCTGCAAACTTGGACATTAAGCTTGATATACCATCATCAATATCATTTATAAATACAGAAAACAATAATGGACCCAACACTGAGCCCTGAGGGACTCCACTAGTTTATTACAAAAAGCTTGGACATGTCGATGCAGTTCATGAACCAATTGTCCTTGTTTTTGCAAGTTGAGATTCAGTTCGTTTAGGTATCTGGTGACATTTACAAGAAATGCTAAATCACACACCCACTCATCATCTTTTACTTGGCTTGGTTAATTGTGTTTCCTTTTATGTCCATAAAATCTGCAATGTCTTGTCTCATATCATAAAATCGTTTTAACATTTTACCTTTACTCAACCACCTCACTTCACAATAATAAGACACATCTTCATAATCCAAAAATAGGTCTGCCAAATACTCCTTAAATTGGCGGTGATTAAGTGCACATGACTTAATAAAGTTAATACTGGCTACTACAACTTCCATAACATTTGTGAATTTAATCGATTTTGCACACAGATTTTGTTGGTGGATAATGCAGTGAAAATTTGTTAAATTTTCCTTATGGATCTGTAGTTCTATTGTTCTTTCATGAACTATTCCAATAAATCCCTTCTGTGCACCAACCATTGCAGGGGCTCCATCAGTGCATATGCCAGATAGTGAACTCCATTTAAGCCCAAATCTCTCAAAGACTGTGTTGATGTTTCAAATATATCTTCACCGGTAGTTGTTCCTTTTAATGGCCGAGGCGCCAATAATTTTTCTGTGATGTTGAAATCCGCATCAACTCCTCGAAGAAATATTGCTAGTTGTGCTGTATCGGAGGCATCGGTGCTGTCATCCAAAGCAATTGAAAATGCTTTAAATCTAGCAATCTTCTCTTTTAAACTTTTTTTGATATCATCAGCCATAATTTCTATCCGTTGGACAACAGTACGTCTCGACAAACGAATATTCTCGAAGTCTTTTCTTTTCATGACATATTATATTTGCAATATCCAGCAGACATTCTTTGATAAATTCTCCTTCACCAAAGGACTTAGAAGGCTTAGCGATTTTTTCGCTTACCACAAAGCTGGCTTTGACAATGCTGTGGTGCTGCATTCTTTGCTTGTTGAACATTTGCTGTTGGGTATCCAAGTTCTTCTTCTGCTTCTGTATTTCATCTTTTCGTAGTTGTCCATCAATTTTTTGATGATCCGCATGTCTCGAAGTAAAGTGTCTCTTCAAGCTGTATTCTTTGACAGATACGGATTCCTTGCATAGCAAACATACAGAAATCCTTTATTCAGAATAAAATAATCCTCCGTCCAGTTGTCTTGAAACTGACGATTCTCTGCATCTACTTTTCTTTTTGTTTTGACATAACCCCTGACATTGTCCCAAATTTATAAGCGATATTCAGAACTGTCAAACAAACTGTCTTCTACACTGCAGGCACCGAACAGAACACAACATCAATGCAGGCACCGAATTGACACGTTGTAACACGTTCACACACGCCATTAGTCAAAGTGAGAAAGAGACATTGGTGGGAGAAAAAATGGTGTATTTTGTGCAAGTCATATGACATCAGCTTAATGTGAGTTAGTAGAACACACCATGTTTTCTCCCACAATGAATCAGACAAACTTCACTGAAATAGATTAGGGCCAGATCAAAAGAAGTAGAGGGCCGGATGGGCCCGTGGGCTGCCCATATGTGCCCTAAATGCTATGCTACAGGGCTGAAAGACCTCTTAACTAAATTGCTAATGGAACTGCTCGGTCACTGTCCATCACTGAGAGCTCTAGCATCACGGGAAGTTCAAAAAACAATGTTTATTTTTTTTCTTCAATCACAATCTCTCACGGAACCCCGGTTGAGAAACCCTGCTCTAGAAATTAGGCATCTGCATGGTAATCTAACTGAAGTGTCTAAGGTTTTAAAAAGAGTTCAGTAAACAAAATGCTCATGACATCCTGTCCTGCCAAAAATGAGTTTCCAAATATGCAGTATTTCAGATGTGGCTTAGCCATTGCCTTAAACAGTGGGTAATCATTTATTTGTCCCTTGCTAGAAAGGCACCCATAACAAAGATCTGGAAGGGGTAGATATACAGGGTCATTGAAATGTAAACATTACTTCATTCAAAAGGGAAATCACGGACACCTGTGATTTCCCTTTTAATTATCTTCAGAAATATTTGATCGGTTGCTGTGATTGTAGCAGCAAACAGTGGGGTAACTCACTAAGTTTTATTTGACACCTCAACAATGACCATGGCTGTGCCGTGTGTGCAGAATGACTCCTACATGCACTGCCTCAGTCACCGTCAGTAAGATGGCTGTGCAACAGAAATCACAGTGCATGATGTGGAACAATTAATTTCAATACTGATGTTGCACTGTTATGGCAGGTTTACATTCAGCGTACCACAACACACACTGCACTTTCTGTTGCACGGCCATCTTACTGACATTGACTGAGGCAGTGCACATAGGAGTCATTCTGTGCACACTCACAGTGCAGCCAAGGTCATTGTTGAGGTGTCAAATAAAACTAAGTTAGTTACCACACTGTTTGCTGCTACAATTACAGCAATCAATCAAATATTTCCGAAGATAATTAAAAGGGAAATCATGGACACCTTTTTCCTACTAGCAACCTGTCTGCACTGCTCAGAACTTCATATCTGACTGCAGTTATCCATTGTCTTTTTCATTTTCCACTACTCTGAGTGTAGTACCACTCAGTTGATACATTAGCATTAGTTGAGGCATATCATGCAAGAAAGCAAGCTTATACAACATCAGCCAAAAAAAAAAAAAAAAAAAAAACCACCCCTTCCCATTTCACCCATTTGGTCACTCTAAAAGTTTGTCTAGTTCAGCATTAAATTTATTTAAGCTATCAAATTCCACAACAGATGGAAGTCTGTTCCAGCAATCAACTACCCACTGGCTAAAGGCACACTTCAGCACATCTATTCTACAACTATTTTTCTTCAATTTGAATCCATGTCCCCTCAGGTTCTTAGTCTGAGCAAGCAGAAGTATCCAGTCAGCATTGAGCCTGCTCAAACCATTCAAGGCCTTATACACCTCAATCAGATCACCTCACAGGTGCCTAGTCTCCAGATGCTGCAACTTGCAGAACTTAAGCCTTTCCCCATAAGCACACCCCTTTGTTCCTCTCACCAATCTTGTTGCCCTTCTCTGTACTTGTTCTAGCAACTCTACATCCTTCCTAAAATGAGGCCTTCAGACCTGTGTACTCAAGGTGTGGCCTGACCATTGCCTTATACAAAGGGATAATCACCTCCTTGTCTCTGCTAGCAAAATTCCTATATATCATTGAAAAAACTCCATGACCTGCCCTGGCAGCCTGTCTACACTGCTGAGAGAACTTCATATCTGACTGCACAATTACTCCCATGTCTTTTTCATTCTCCACCTCCCTGAGTGTAGTATCACAGAGTTGGTATGTTTCTCTTGGGTTACTGCTACCCATATGCAGTACTTTGCATTTGTCAATGTTAACTTCAGTTGCCACTTCTCAGCTCATCTGCCTAACTTTTCTAGATCCTGTTGCAGTAGCATACTGTCTTTAGTGTGATTAACAATCTTGCCAACCTTTGTACCATCTGCAAACTTGGACATTAAGCCTTATATACCTTCATCAATATTGATAAATACATAAAACAACAATGGGCTCAGCACCAAACCCTAGGGAACTCCACTAATAACATTAGTCCATGTAGAGCAGTGTCCATTTATTACCACTCTCTACCGTCTCCCACTCAACCATCCCTTTATCCATCGCAGTAACTTGTCCTTAATGCCATACCACTCCAATTTGTACAGCAGTCTTCCATGTGCAACAGTATCAAAAGCTTTCCTGAAATCCAAGTATATGATATCAAAATTATTTTTAGCATCCAGTTCCTTTGTGATCACATCGTAGTATCCAATCAAATTGATCAGACAAGACGTCCCTTAAAATTAAATCATAAATCAGTAATCCCTGATTAATTCCCTATTAATCAGGGATTACTGTTACCCATATGCAATACTTTGTATTTCTCAATATTAAACCTCAGCTGCCATTCCTCAGCCCATCTGCCTAATTTTTCTAGATCTTGTTGCAGCAGTATACCTTCATTACTTCATCAATATCATTAATAAATATAGAAAACATCAATGGGCCAGGACTGAACCCTAGGGGACTCCACCAATAACATTACTCCACAAAGAGCAGTGTCCATTGATAACCACTCAACTATCTCTTTATCCAGGGCATTAACTTGCTCTTAAAACCACACTGTTACAATCTGCACAGCAGTCTTTTATGTGCAACAGTATAAAAAGCTTTTCTGAAATCCAAGTACTGTATATAATATCCAAATTATTTTTTGCATCCAGTTCCTTTGTTACTGCATCATAGTATGTAATCAAATTTCTCAGATAAGATTATCCTTCAACAAATCCATGCTGTGACTGCAGTGTAACTGGACTCCTGTCCAGATGGTCCTGCATTATTTCTTACCCGGTAACTTTCTTTGGAATAGAAGTTAAACTACTAAGAGATCTGTAATTACTCCTATCACCTTTTGATTCTACTTTGAAAATTGGAGATACGTTCATACTATTTCAGTCTACAGAGATGTACCTTGAGCCCAAAAATGCTCTCATGATTATGTTTAGGGTGTGCTTATTCTAACCAGAGGATGATCAGTAGCATTTCTAAATCCAAACCTTCCTCCATATGAGCACTCTGATGTCCTGATCCAACTGAAATGGGCAGTGTTTTGGTGCAGGATTTTTTTTCTTCCTGGGAATCTCTTGGAGCCATCATACCCCTAGACTGCACTCTGAATACTAAAACCGCCTATGCATCATGGCTGGTATTGTTCAAGGGTGGTTTGCCAAACACGAAAGTTTCTTCCAGGTGTTACCTTGGCCAGGAATTCACCAGATATGTACCCCATAGAACATCTCTGGGATTACGTGGATTGGCAAATCTGTTTTCATCCTCAACCAGACTTGTAGATCTATAGGACTCAATCCTGGCAACACATGATATGATACAATCAGTGATCACTGAACTGCAACCACCCAATCCATAATGGACAATTCTGCATAGCACAATATAAAAATCTGAACAGCTAATACACTAGAGCAGTGGTAATTTGCATCTGGTCGTGCAAATCCAAGTGATAAAGTAGTAGTTATGGGACATAGTAAAGATATCACCAAGTTTCAAAAGAGCATGATAATGCAAGCTCATGCATCGGGTGCTTCCATATCGAAAATGGTACATCTTGTCAGTTGGTCATGGCCCGCTGCGGTTAAGGTGTACAAAGAACGGTGTCAAATGGGTCAAACCACTTCCTGCTCACAGAACTGTGAAGGATTACCCAAGGTCAACGTTCACAGTGAGTGAAGGGTGCAGTGTGTTGTATGGGCTCAATGGTAGGTCACTATGTCAGTTGACATTGTAACACAACATGGGGAACACAAGAACAATATCTCAAATGACAATGTGCTGCACACTCAGATGTATGGGGGTTCCACAGAAGACAATTCAAAAGACATCCTCTCCTCCACTGATCATCGTCGACAGCAAATGCTGTGGTGTCAACAACTTTGGTTGGACAGTGGAAATGAGTGTACTAGCTGGTCGAGTCCAAATACCTGGTGCAACACACCAATGGATGTCTTCATGTGTGGCACAAGCAACGAGCCCATGAACCCATCATGCATGGTGCCCACTATCCAGGCTGGTGGGTGATGGTTACTTAATATGGGGTACGTTTTGCTGGCAAGAACTAGGACCCCCCATTGTGTATGGACCAATGTTTCACTGGCAAGTCTACCGGCAGCTTTTAGATCATGTGCACCTTGCCATGTTGCATTTTTCCCGGACAGAAACAAGATATTCTAAAGTGATAACGCAGCATGTCATTGGGCCTGCACTGTGTATGATTAGTTTGATGAACAGTGAAGATATCACCAAGCTTGATTGGCCTCCAAATTCTGCCCTCTTGTCAAAACTTTGACTAGAGGGCAGAAATGCTAATTCGTACATGTTCTCTCCTACCTTTACTTTATTAACTGAACACACCATGAATATTCACACTAATAGAAAAACTTATCAGCAAAAAGGTTTAAACCTCCCAGAAATATAATTTCTCAAATATATGTGGTATCAGTTCCAACCTAAATGATGCCTATTTCCACCTCCAAACTTTCCCCCCACCCCCATTACAACTTGATGGTTCTATTGCATCCCCAATGGTCATCAATATGAATTTGGTCAGTGTCGATCCATTGGTGATATATTGGCTTGTTACTCATCTTTGAAAAAAAAAGTCAGTGGAAAAGTCTGATGAAACAGGCAGTTGCACTTGATATGTCTAAGGCTTTTGAACATGTTTGGCAGCCTTCTAAACAAGCTCTTTTTACTGACTGCATCTTGTAGTTGGCTATACAGTTCTCTTCTGATTGCTTACCACATGTGATGATAGATAGCTAACTTCTTCACTGATGCTGTTTCTCAAGGTTTTTTCTTTCTCCAACCTTTTCCTCTTGTATATGAACTAGACAAATTCTTAGAAAGGCCAGGTGATGTAGGAAATGTTTTCGGCTGCACTGTTTAAGCATGCTTTCTTGCATCATTTTCCACTGTTAACACTAAAGAGTAATAAAGTTTAATTTCAATAATGATTAATTTTCAAATAAAATGCACAGAATGGCAACTCTAACTCGTATTGTCAATAAATGGAAGTTTAAAAATGTGAACCAAAACAATGCCCTCACTTTTTGAAAATTTCGTGAAGGCCACTTTCTGATTATAATTAAAGACTAACAAGAGAGGACTACAGATACATCATGATCATCTCGGAAAAAAATCAGTGATCATAACACATCCTTTTATGGCAAATTCCATTGCTTATAAATATGGTACAGCCATGTTTATATGCAATTTCCCAAAAATATTAAAAAAAAAAAAACAATCATAAACAAGCTTTTGATTGCCAACTGCTTTTTTGCAATTGGGTATCCAGCTTACTCTCTCTCTCTCTCTGACTGCTCACTTCGTGTGAAGGTGACCATTTATTGAATTTATATATTACTTATATAAAATGCTTTCTTGCTTCTTCTAATTTCTTCACTTAGGTTGTTTCTCAAGCTTCTGTTCTTTCTCGAACTCTTTTCTTCTTGTATATGAACTAGATAAATTTTTAAGAGGGGCCAAATGATGTAGGAAATGTTTTCCTACATCACCTGACTCCTAATTTTGTGCATTGTTTTATGGCCAGCAGAATATCTGTCATAAGTCTGTTCACCTGCATTGGCTGAAGTGCTGATCATCAAAAATAAATGCATGATGTTTTTTTAAAAGTCTTAAGTCTTAAGTTAAATATTGTGTAACTTTTATGTAACTGAATTTGGAGAACCAATTCTTTCAGTGCTATTTGGGGAATAAGTTTTGCAACAAATTGAAATTGCCATTTTGCAGAAAACTGGATTTCAGAAAATTCCAGTTTTTGGACAGCCAGATTTCAGACATTCTAATCATATAATGAAATTGCCACCCTGGCTGCTAATTGAATTGGAGATTCTGATTCCTCTAATTAACAGGATGAAACTGAAATATAGCGGAAAGAATGCAAATTGACGGTATTCAAAACACTGCTCAATTTAACATTTGACTGATGATCTTGAGAAATCTTTTTTTTTTTTTTTTGTTTGTAAATTCCCAATATATTGAGGGGATAAATATGTATTTATTTATGTTGTAATCAGGGCTCCCACGCCTGGATTTTTCCACCCAGATCTGGGTTTTTTGATTGTCATCTGGGTTGATAGGTTTTTTTCACAAAAATATCTCATTATCTGGGTTTTTTCGGTAATTTTTAATTTTAAGTCAAAATTTATTTTTATTTCTTGTAAATATAATTTAATATTTAATTTAATACATTTAATAATAGTTTACAATTTTCTTAATTGTATATTCTAACAATACTGATCATAATTTGTAATATCTCAAGTGCTTGTACAAAATACTACAAATGTAAAAGGATTTCAAAGTTTTCGCAGGGTTCTACACTATGGTTTTCGTTCGTGTTACTAACATGTATGCGCAGCCTATTGAGCAGGCAGAAGGCAGTCTTTCATGATCGTTTGTGGTATTATTGCATTATTTGGTGTGATTTTTACATTTATGTGTGTACTACATACAGTGATATAATAAATTTAAATTGTAGTGACTATTTCTATTTTATGTTAATGGATTAGTGCTTTATTTTTTATTTTATAGAACATTTTTCATTAAGATAACTGCTAACTAGCCATACCCACAAATTGCCCACAATTTCTGAAATTTGTTCCCCACACAGAAAGATGAGTAAACGGTGGTATACTCAAAATTTAGAAATGAATGGTTAGAAGATCCGGAATTAAAGGATTGGTTGAAAGAAGACAGTAATGAAAAAGGTGCGTCTTACTGTATTTGTTGTGAAATGAAATTAAAGAATGCCAATAAATCGATGTTACTAGCGCATAAAAATACAGTTAAACATAAAAAAAGTGAAAATATTGCTAAGACAAGTTCAACGTTAGACACGTTCTTCACAAAAAGTAAACCTAAGGAGAATGAAGAATTAGCAAAGGCAGAGTTAACAATTGCTGCACTCATTTCTGAGCATAATATTCCATTTGCACAATGTGATCACCTTATAGAAGCATGTAAGAAAGCATTTCGTGATAGCAATATTGCAAAACAAGTTCAGATGAAGGCGACTAAAGTCTCTTATCTTATACAAGATGGTATAGCCTATCATGAAAAAAATATACATTTCTAACATATGCAGAAACAAAAAGTTTTCAATGATAATAGATGAAAGTACAGATTTATCTTTATCGCAAGTTCTAGCTGTTGTTAGATATTTTGACATTCAAAAACTTGATGTTGTAGATGTGTTACTTGACATTGTTTGTGTCGAAAATGGTACTTCAGAAGGGCTTTATCAAACTGTAAAAGATCTTTTCATAGAAAAAAAAAAAACATTCAAATAAGTAATCTCGTTGGCTTTGGAAGTGATAATTGTGCTACTATGATGGGTACTAAGAGTGGATTCCAGTCGTTGCTAAAAAAGGATGTACCATCAGTATTTATAATGAGATGTGTTTGCGATTCTTTTGCATTACGTGCTAGTCATTCAGTCACGGTACTACCATCATATCTAGAAATATTTATAAAAGATTTCTCTTGTTATTTTTCCCGTAGTAGTAAAAGATTAAATGAGTTCAAAATGATTCAAGATGTTGTAGATACTGCTAAGCATAAAATCCCCAAATTAGCACAAACACGTTGGTTATCCTGTGGCAATGCAATAAAAATTATTATTGAGCAGTGGGATGCGTTAGTTCTTTATTTTCAGTCTCAATCAAAAATTGACAAAATCGATGGTGGAGGGAATATTTACAATACTATGATCACAGAAGGAACTAAGCAATGGTGTTGTTTTTAGGATATGTATTGGAGAAAATAAACTGCCTGAATATGGAATTTCAATCTGAGCATTTCAGATTGCACTTACTTCATTCAATGGTTTCAATTTAGTATAAAAATATTCTTAGTTTTTTCATAAAAAAGAAGTCATTACTTCGTGCAAGCTGGTTGAAATTGATCCAAGCAATGCAATAAATCATAAGCCTCTGAATAAAATATATTTGGGAGGCCGTTGTATGGCTTTATTAAATTCAACACCACTTCGTGACAGTGAAAGCAGGCTTAAAAATGATTAAAATTTCTTGTTGAACTTTGTATGGAAATCAGAAAAAGATTTTCTCTAAATGACGATGGAATTATCGCCAGTCTCAATGTTCTTGACCCAGCAGTGATACATGATCGTGCCAAATCGTCATCCTCAATTTTCCATTTAGCAATGCAGTTCCCTCACCTTGTTTCTGAAGACCAAATAGATCTTCTAGATGATGAATGGAGATCATTTCGTTCAAATCAAGATTTAGATCTCTCTTACAAAACCATCCCTGAGTTTTGGTATCTGTTACGTAATGTGAAAGATGGCTTTAATAATTCGAAATATGAGATTTTATCTAACTTTATGACCAGTCTAACTATTTTACCTCACTCTTCGGCAAGCGTAGAAAGAATCTTTTCCCAAGTAAACCATATAAAAACAAAACCCACAAACTCCCTTAAACCAGAAACAGTGAAAGATCGACTAATGGCAAAACAGGCAATAAATAGATCTAATCAAAATTGCTATACATGGAAACCTAAATCAGAATTGGTAAAAGAAGTCATACAAGGAACTTGTCATAAAAGATACGAAGAACGTTTGAAAAAAATGAAAGAACTTCAAAAAATAAATGTGGAGGGAACTGAATGGGATGAAAATTCTGAATACAATTAAATAAAAGATATTTATGCATGATAAGTTTTATCTTATTTGTGTTGCTATACTATATGATGAAAACTAGGTTTTTTTTGGGTTTATTTAAGTTGCAATCTAAGTTTTTTTAAATTTGTGAGTGGGAGCATTGGTTGTAATATATGTATTTTACTTTTTAGTTAATAAATGGAGTTTAATATTATCCCCACCTGTACCATTCCACACCAATTATTTTAAATTTCAGCATTTTCTGCTGTTTCATGGAACAGCGTTACTTTAGTTACACTGTTCCACAGTCAATCTCATAAATGGCAAGATGCATTTAATATCTATATTACTTTTAGATACTAATATTAATTACTTATATAAAATGCTTTCTTGCTTATATCACTAATTTTAAGATCCCAAGAAGGAATGAATCTGGTTAAACCCTCCAACTCTTTCTGCTAATTTTAGTTTCTAGATAGAGGCCAAATGCCTGGAACCATTTAGTCTGTTTATTTTGTACATATTTAACATATTCATACATATTTCAAAGCTTTGGAGGTAGAAATGCAATCCTTTAAAACTCCGTGCTTTTCTTTTAAAATTCAACACTGTTTATCCATTAATTGTGGTATAGTTATATAGTAATCAGTATCTTTGTGTGTGTTACTTGGCATTAATAAAAACATTCAGAAATTATTTTTGTTGGCAGGAAAATTACTAATTAATTCAAGAATGACAGAATTATTATGATTTGCAGTTTAATAAAATCTTTTTAAAAATTTCATTCTTAATAGCAAAAAAAAAAAAAAAAAAAAAGATTGAAGAGGGGGCTGTGCACCAAGGTCCTACACTGAAAAGGTCACAAAACCCAACAGTGCTTTACAGCTTTCAAACTCCTGGCCACATTGAGTATTATTGTTCCTAGTACCTGTATCATAAAGTAAAGTAAAGTGCAGCCATTATCAACCCACTGCAGGGTGGAAGCCTCCTCAACAATTCATGCTGAGGGAAATGGACCATAATCTGCCACGCTGGTCCAGTGCGGGTTGGCAGATCGACCGTATTCAGCAGTCAGGGGCTTGAACCCCAGTCTACTCAAAGAGCATGTGCTACTGCACTCCCGCTCCTGCCCACTCGGCTACGGAGGCCATACTCAACAGCAATAAAGAAATTTAATTAAGTTTAGTACCCCCCACCAAGAAAGTGCTATAATGAGTCAGGTGAGTATTCCTGTTGCTATTTTTGTAGATGGCCAGATAGGTGGAGGAAATAAGTAGAGAAGCCCACTGTACCGAGCATTATATAACTTGGAAAAGGGGGGGGGGAGAAAAAAAAACAATGTGATAGAAGTGAAGATATAATAAAGTAAACAAGTGGTAAAACCAATAACCACAAAAACTACTTTATTGACAAATATACAAATATTTTATAGAGACTTGACTATTTCTGCAATGTAGGCAGGAAACGGAAATGCTTTTCTTCATATTTTTTTTTTTTTTTTTTTTAATTAAAAGGACAGTCTATATATTTCAAATCTTTTAATGGGGTGGGTTTTATTATAACCAACAGCAGGATTTGAGCTCATGGCCATTTAGTGGCAGAACGATGCTTTAGCCAACTAAACAGTAGTATTGGAATAACTAAATAAAAAACACATTTTATAAATAACACTTGACATCAGTGATGCATATATATAAACATACAAGTGTTATATACAAAAAATAAATATGTATTAAAAAACATGGAGAAATGCATCTATTAAACAAGAATTTCATACATTTAAAATATTTTTCTTTTTTTAACAAACTACAAATATATGCAAGTTATTCTGTGCAAATTTCAAAAAATCACCCATTTTTAGTTTTTGATATAAAAGGTGCCAAATTCTATAGGGACACTTATTTGTCTTTACTTCTAAAATAATTGTGGATTTTTTTTAGAAGCAGGAAGTGCCAAGTTATGCTTTCCAGAATGGCTAGAAACCTGACGGCATAATAGTCACTAAGCAAAATACATTTTAGGATTAATATAATTATGTAATTTAAAAAATTTCAAATAAATTATGTTTTTGATATGAAAAGTTTTATTAACTGTGGCCATTGACACAATTAACAGGCTTTTAGATGTTTAAAAAAATAATTTTTTAAAAGAATTAAACATTAATGCTATTTCAAAAACTTAAAACATTTTTTCTCAGTAATAACCACTCGATGGCAGATGTCTCTCTCTCTCTCTCTCTCTCTCTCTCTCTCTCTCTCTCTCTCTCTCTCTCTCTCTCTCTCTCTCTCTCTCTCTCTCTCTCTCTCTCTCTCCTTCCTTCCTTCCTTCCCAACAATATATCAAGAAGGGCAGATTTTTAAATTAAGAATGATTTCGGTGGAACTGTTTTCAGAGAGATAAACAATACTAAACTTAACTATACACTTAAATGATAACCTACTAAAAAGCCAAATATATCTATTAACAACTATAATAACATATATCATCACTTACCATTGCATGTGGTCTTAATAAGGATAACTTTGAAATCTTTTATCTACTGATATATATATATATGTATGTATGCTTAACTTGTTCCATAAACTAAAGTACAGTGAACAGACAACACTATTACATATTTAGTGCTCTTTGACTCAGCAGCTGCCATTCAAACATCATTTTTATTCATACAAGAATAATAGCTACACACATAACATACAAAGTAGATCAAGTATGTAAACACAACCAACTTCTGCCAGTCCTACTAAAAGACACCATGCTCTAAATATTTCCATGATGTTTCTAAAATAATTTCCAGTTCAATAAATTTTAAAAATAAATTTATATTTTATATTTGTGACCAATTTGAATTACACGTACCAATGAGCAGGTTAGCTGACTACTTAAAATTATAATAAAAAAGAGAAACACTATGTTAGGAGTCAGTGAAAACTTACAAAGTGGGTTGCTTATTAAATATAAAAGACTAATTAGAATTTCATCTATATACAAATGTGTCTTCAAACTAAAGTTCCACTTCCACTCTGTAATTCTGTACATTTCACTTGGCTTTTACACATTACTCTACCTACTGTACAAAGCTATGGTCTGATTAACTCATCATCACTTTCTTCCAACTCATCACTGTCTACCATGCCATGGATAGAGGAGTAACGTCCACGAATCAGACAAATAATAAAAGAGAGTACCACAACCTAAATTGGAACACAAATACATTAGATTAAAAAGTTTTAACATCCTTATTTATAAAATATTTCATAACAATTCAAATGTATTGAATATATTCTGAATAAGATTGATATTCTTCTTTTCCTTGGTTGGATTACTGTTTTTAAATCTTCTGATGTCAATGTTTGCTCAGATCGTGTCAGTGAAATTATACTTGTAAGGATGAAATTCTTTATTCTACCTTAAAATCTTGTCCTTTAACTAAACCTTGGTTTTCCAATAAATAACTGTTTATTTGGTTTTTTGGAGCATTAGCAACTAAGGCCATATTGCTCCGGGATATGTGGTGGTCATTCCTTGACCTTTCCGCATCTTCCGTATTTGGTGGTGACGGGCTCGAACCCCGGTCTAATCAAGAAGTGTGTGCTATGCACTGCTGCTCCTTCCCACCTGGCTACGGAGGCACCTCCAATAAATAACCAAGGCTGGTGTATTTATTGTATTTATGTTCATGATAAGAATCTTGCATAATTTAATTGGCTTGCATCCAAATCTTCAGTTTCATTTTCTACCTACAATAATGCTCACAACAATTGTAAAGCACTTATTAATCAAGTCTAAACTAGATTTTGAACAGACTAAGAGTAGAAATGGTAGTCAAGCATTCTGGCCTCTTGCCAAAGCTGTTGGCCAAAACTTTTAACCATCTCTACTCCAACTGTTAAAACATGATGGTTCTATTGTCAGCTCAGCTAAAGATAAAGCCGACCTGCTAAAATCCTACTTTTCTTCTAACTCTCATATTGATGAACTTGATAAACCACCTTCTACCATTCCCAATACACTCCATTCCATTCAATGTCTTCTGTGGTTTTCCAGCAAAAGGATGTTAGAAAATTTTTTAACAATCTTGATGCCAAGAAAGCCAGGTACTGATGGTATTTCTCCAAACCTGTGCTCCTGAGCTTACTCCTGTTCTGTGTCACCTTTTTACAATCTCCTTCTGTTTTGAAATTTGCTCATATCCAGCCAATTCCTAAAAAGGTGACAAATTCCTGCCATCCAGTTATTGTCCAATTGTACTTCTACTATTTCTAAAGTAATGGAGAAATCCATTAACTGCCAACTCCTAAACTATCCAAAAACTTTCCATCTGATCAATAATCACCAATATGGATTCCATTAGCGTTGATCCACTGGAGATAAGTTTCCCATCTATGGACAAATTCATGGAAAACTTTGGAGGAATTCAAGCAGTTGCTCTTGACATTTCAAAGGCTTTCAATCGTGTCTTGCATAAAGGTCTTCTAAATAAGCTCGAATCTTATGGTTTCCAACTGATTTTTGTAACTGGGTATTTAGTTTTCTCTCTGATCGCTCACTGTGTGTGTGATGGTAGATGGCTCTCTGTCTCCTAACTTCTTCACTAACATTGGTGTTTCCCAAGGTTCAATTATTTTTCCTACTGTTTTCCCCTCTTGTACTTCAGTTCTTTCTCCAACTCTCTTCCTCTTGTATATTAATGATCTTCTTCCATTGACTGGAAATCCTATCCATAGTTTTGCTGATGACAGTACATTGCATTCCACCTTCCAAGCTTGAGAAACCTTGTCCTGCACAAACAGCTTCAACTTCTCAAATATTCACTACCAATTCCTTAAATTCTGATTTCCAGGTAATCCTCCAGTAGGACAAAGATAATTTAGTAAATTTAAATTCTTCAAAAACTCAGTCCTGTCTTATATCTTGCAAAAATGATTCTTCTGCTTATCTTTGAAAAAACTCAGATTTTCAGACAAGATCACATATCATTCTTAGGGATTACCCTGACTTTTAATCTCTCTCTTGACATAAGCACATCAAAAATATTGCTTCCTCTGTATCCTAAAAACTGGGTCTCCTCTTTTGCTCTCGGCATTATTTTTCTTCTCAACTACTCACTCTGTACAAATCTGAAATCTCCCCTACCATGGAATATTGTTCCCACATCTGGAGATGTGTCCCCAAAATCTTTCTCAGACTTTTAGACTCCATTCAAAAGAGGGCAGTTAAGTTAATTAATGATCTATCTCTAACAGAGTGTCTCCACTCTCTTTTCATAGATGTTATATTTCTGCTGATGCCTTTTCTATAGATATCTCCATGAGCACTGTTCTTCTGAATTGGGTTCTATAATTCCCCCCATCTCACTCTTCCAAACCAGTCTGAACATGTGCTACAACCAGTCAGCATCCTTTTACTGTCCAACTTCAAACTCACAGAACCAACTTTTCTTCTTACTCATTTATTCCTTCAACTTTTGTTTTCTGGAACAACCCTTCACACATATTTCCTGAAAATTACAATCTACATAAATTTAAGTGTCAATAAGTATCTTCTTTCGTTGTCTTCCCAACCTTCAACTCATGCACAATACTAAATACTATAGGCTCTAATATCTTTTGTTTGGAATTTTCATAAAAAATTGTTCTTAACTCTGACATACTGTATGGCTGGTTCCTGATTATGTTCCTTCATACAGTTTGCATAGTTGTCAGTGTTGTTACTCATGAGAGAAAGTACTCTATTTGCACCCCCAATCAATTTTCTTTATTTGTTTTTAATGGTTTGTAGGGATTTCCAGAAACATTATGACAGTTTCATTTTTAATGATGACTTTCTCAAAGAAGATAGGGGATAATCAAAAATATTTTTTATTGCTTGATTTTATTGTTTTATTTCTGTCCACTTACACCATTTCATGGACACATTTATGCTCTGCATCAATAAACAGAGCTAAACATCTGCATTCTTGTTTTTTTGGTTATTGTTATCACTCTAGCTGAGTCTTGAAGTGATTACAATAGGTAGCATCCACTGTATACATATATATATATATATATATTGGTAATTACATAATTTAAAGTTATGTCAATACTGCTTACCCCTAGAAATACCCATGTTGCCCAGTAATAGGCACTTCCAAAAAACCAAGCCTTGTAAAAAAACCGAAGGAGAAGAGAGCTACCCCTTGTCATGATGCATTCATCTGTAAATAAAACAAGTATGCAAAATTAAAAAAAAAAAAAAAAAAAATCTCAAAACAAATATAGACAACAAATAATTCATAAAATATAATCTCTTAATGATATAAAAATTCACATTACAAACTTTTATTTAATCAAAATACTATTAACAGCCAAAGTTATTCACCTGCACTGAATTCGATTAATTTTCTTTATATAGCACAAAAGCAGGCTAACTCCAACTGTATTGTTACTTTATCTCCATATTTTTGATATTGGAAAGTTGCCATTTGCAATAAACTACAGATATACTGATAATGAATAGCATACAAATCATCTGAGTATTTCAGCTTAAATGTAGGGGGATTCTTAATTAAGTATCATTTACTTTGGGCTGAGAAATTCTGGTGTTTGGGGATTTCATAAGAACTGGATGTTCTTCTTCTTCTTCTTCTGTGTTAAGTTATGGGCCTTTTTTTTTTTTTGTCATCAAACCTTTTTTTGTTGCATAATAGTATTAGCAATATAAAAAAAAATCCACTTAATTTACCCATTCTTGCCAAGAATTTGTCCAAACCTTAAAATTTATTCATTTACCCACTTCCACAACACCTAGTGGAAGATTATTCATACAATCAGTTACTCTTTGGCTGAATACAAATTTCCATGGATCTATTCTGTAACCACCTCTTTTTTATTTATATCCCCTTGTGTTTGTGCCTGAGTCATTTGTTGCTTTTCTGTGCACCCTTTCCAATAGATGTGTCCTTTCTAAAATAAGGTTTCCAAAACTATATTCCAGATGTGGCCTAACCACTGCTTTATACAACAGGATAATCACCTCCCTGTCCCTGTCAAAGCTCCTGTACATCACGGACATAACCTCCATTGGCAGTTCTAGCAGCCTGTTTGCAGCACTGATCAGATATATACATACACAGGGTGGGGCAATTTTAAAACTGTTTTCTGGATACCAGTGGGTGAAGAAGATTGCATTACCTGACAAAACTCTTGTTCATATTATGCCATTTAATAACCATTGAACAGTGGAGAGGTGCACACGCTTTCACCATCAAGGCATTTTACAAAAATGATGACACTTATGCGACCACTTAATGTTTACTTTAAGGTGAAGCATCAACATCTTGTGCTGCCTGCCCATACCATTAAAATATGGGCATGTAATTTTGAAGAAACTGATTCTGCTCTCAAAAAGAAGCATCCAGGTAGAATAAGAAGTGCCTGTTGACCAGAAGACTGCTCTCATATGGAACCAAAGTGTCCTGCATGTTGGCATGTACTGTCATTGAACTTATCCAACAGGAGTATATATACAACAAATACTGCTGCAGAACTTAAATTTCCAACCTTACAAGGTACAGGTATTGCAAGAATTACCCTTGTGATCTCCTTATCTGTAGAAATTTTTTGTCAAGTAATGCTAACTCAAATGGATCACAAAGACTTTATTCACAATATACTGGTGACTGATGAAGCTCACTGTCACCTAAATAGTTTTGTGAACAAACTAAAACTTTGTTATTGATTGGAAGGAAAACCAATATGTATTACTAATTGTGTTAACAATGGTAACACAACTGCAAACACGACTGCAACTTTTTTGAGTGATGAACTAGCTAGTTTCCTCAAGTTAATGAGGCCAGTTGGTTTCAACAAGTTGGCATGACATTCATACCCCCCCCCCCCCAAGAGTCAATGGATGCCATATAATTGCTTTTTCATAACTGATCTCCAGGAATTGTGATATTTCTTGGCCTACAAGGTCCTTAAGACCTGTTAGCATGTGACTTTTTTGTCGCCATTCACAGAATACTGAAGATCTGAAAGAAAAAAATTAGTGGAGAAATTGCCGGAATTCATTTGGAATACTACACCGCATCATGGGAAACATGCATGCATGGAAGACTAGAAGAATGCCTGTGCAGAAATGGAAGTCACCTTGAGGATATCTCCCAAAAATAAACAGCATTACTATGTATTTAAGATGGCATATTTGTAATTTGGCAAATACAAATTCTTTAACTACTGATAGTTTAAAACTGCCCATTTCTCTGCTTCACCCTGTATTATACTGCACATATATTTTTATATGCAACTAAAACAACAATTGGTTTAGCAGATCATATATTTGTTATCTGCTGCAGGTAAATTAATGAAATTATTTTAGTTCACATAAGAATAGTGTTTACTGCACAAAAAAAATGTGTGAAATGATTGTTTCAAAGCAGGTTTCTTTTACAGAACACCACCCAAGTATTTATTGCAACAATTATTATTATTATTAGTGAGAATTACACAAAGAAACAAGCTTATACAGCATCAGACAGAGGGGGGGGGGAGAACTCATTATTTACTACACCTGTCCATCCTCTCTAACAATATCTAATTCTTCCTTAAATTTATTCAAACTACCCACTTCCACAACAACAGATGGTACTTTGTTTCAACAACCAATTACTCTCTGGCTGAAAGAAAATTTGTGCATATCTCTCATGTAGCCATCCTCTTTCAATTTAAGTTTATGTCCCTGTGTCATGTGTGTGTGTTTACTTGAGGAAGAGTAAGAATACCATAATCATTAAGTGTACTCAATTCATTTAAACACATCAGATTTTCTGGCAAGTGTGTAGTTTCCGAGTGCTGCAATTTGCAGAACCAAAGTGTTTTGTGGCAAGAATACCCCTTTGTGCTCTTCTTTGCAGCTGTTCCAAGATATCCACATCTTTCTTAAAATGAGGCTTCCAGACCTGTATGCAGTACTCAAGATGTGGCCTAACCATTATTTATACAATTAAGAAAATTTCAAGAAAGGAGAACTGTTTTAAATCAAAACACATCCTACTTAGCCAATTAGGCTGTACAGTGGTTATTCTAGTTGGTAATATGCTAATAATAATAATAAACAAGGAAGTAATGGTCATCCAACAAGCTGTACATCAGAAGATATTTACAAGCTGAGGCCTACCATCACAAATAGCACCAAAAATCAACTATAAATTTATTGGTTAGAAATTTATGGGAATATAATGCTAACCTTTACCTCTTTCCATACAAAACTCAAACCATTCAAGCATTAACAAATGAGAAAAAGAAAGACAAATGGAGTTTTGTGAAACAATATTTGAAATGTGTAACAATGATAATGATACCAGAGAATGTAACATGGCAAAGTGTTATGGTGGCCTCAGAGGCTCAACTATCCCAGAAACAGAGGAAATAGCAATAATTGGTAAATCAGTCCACAATACAAGTAAAAGTGCAATGACCTTCATATAACTGCCACAGATGTTCTGCAGATAGCAATCAATATGTGGAACATACTGATAATATAAGTTTCCGCCATTTCATCAGGATGAGACAGAGGTATTGAAGTTATATCTATACCTACACCAGAGGTATAGGTGGCCTCAGAGGCCACCTAACACTTCGCCATGTTGCATTCTCTGATGAGCAAAAATTTGTTGACATTTTTTGTTTCTCTTCTATTTTTGTCCTGTACTGATCGATAAAATGGAATTTGAACACAAAATTGAAGAATGGTGGTTATTCACTGATTCATCTGAAGTAAGTTTGAAGACTTCAATACCTCTGTCTCATCCTGATGAAATGGCGGAAACTTATATTATCAGTATGTTCCACATATTGATTGCTATCTGCAGAACATCTGTGGCAGTTATATGAAGGTCATTGCACTTTTACTTGGATTGTGGACTGATTTACCAATTATTGCTATTTCCTCTGTTTCTGGGATAGATGAGCAATAGAATAGCACTATGTTGTTAAAGGCTGGCTAGCAAGAGAGGAATTTATTACTGAGAAAAATAATTTCAAATATGTGCTGTTAGCAGATCCTCAGTGTGTCCTTCTCTCTTGCCTACAAAACTGGGCTGAATGAAAAATAGTGATAGCACTGAACAAAGAAAGTGATGGTTTAAATTATTTAAAGGAAAACTTTCTAAAAAATTAAGATATATAAAACTCAAAGGAAACTTCATTATCTGCAAGTCAACCTAAAATTACAACTTTTGTTTTTATTTGACATTACAAAACAGGTGAATGCACTATTCGATTAAAAAATTAAATTAGTAATTTTAAGTTGACTTAAGCCCAAGCCTGTTGCTATCAGCAGGGGGAACATAACTTCCCTAAAAAAATGATAGAATAATAGAATATAATGTAGGGTAGCATTTATTATCATATTTCAACTTCTGCAGTGAACACCACGAACTTTTACTAAATATAGGAAGTCCTTGTTTGTTGCCCCATTTTTGTCATTCATTAATCCATTTCAACTTGTCTATCATGTGATGTGATAGCTCACATCAGGTCATGTTGCTGTTAAATCAGGTTTGCTTTTGTGTATTTATTGAAGGTTTCTCAAAATTTCTTATAAATCTCATTGGAACTTTAATGCTACTTTCAATTATTTAAATATTTTTGAGAATAATTAAAAAAAAAAAGTTAAAAATATCTTCAGACATTTTAATATACTTATGATTATTAATGATATTAATAAAAATTTTCTAATGAAGTTTATAAGTAAGCATGAAACTATACTCTACTTAATCTAAACAGCCTGGAACAGCAACTAATAATTCTGTTGGAAAAGAAAAAGACTAAAAACATGACTTGGAAAAACAGTTGAACATTTTTTGCAGAATTGAAGCAAGCCAGTGGACATTGAATGGGATTTATCCATGCCACAAATTTTGGTGGATCTGCTTGCAAAAAAAAAAAAAAAAAAAAAAAAAGGCCTGTTGGTATTTTTTTTTTTTTTTTTTTTTTTTTTAGAAGTGCTGCACAATGCCATAGCCAAGTGGGCAGGTGCGAGGGTGCATAAGTACACGTGACTGGGGTTCAAGCCCATGACTGCTAAATACAGTACTGTTTCTTGTATTCTCTCTCTACCTTGTGAACTTCTTTGATCATGTTGTCATCCTGGAGTATAAACAGACAAAAAAATGTTACTTCATGGGTTCCACCAAAGTGACAAGAACAAGAAGCAATGTGGTTATGGAAAGAATAGAAAACTTTTAGCCACCTGGATCGAGGATATGAATTAACAACATACGCCCATTAAGATGAGGATAATTATGAACAAGACACTGAGTTTACACCTGACTGAAAAGCAAGAATTTGGCACAAGTACAAATGAAGCAGCTTTTAATGCCAATCATGGTTACTTCGATCAATTTCTTGTTAAAAAGAATTTTACAAGAGAAAGATAAGAAAATAAAAAGATCGAAAATCAAATCTTTCTTTAAGAAAAATAAGGCCACAGTACCGAGTCTTTGCAGATATAAACTGATGAATTTTTTGCTTATTTATAGCTTACATTATATGAAGTTTATACTAAGGAGAAAAACAGCTGGAAATTTAAGAACACGAATTATGTAGGAGGGAAGGAAAGATGTCCACAGAGTGAGGAAGGGGTTGAGCCACCAACTGCTTTTATATTTAGTAATATTTTTATATTTTATTAAAAGTGATATAAAAGGTAAAGGTAAACTGCAGCCACTATAAACTCACTGCAGGATGGAAGCCTCCTCAACAATTCATGTTGAAGAATATGGACACTATCTGCCACACTAGTCCAGTATGGGTTGGCAGATTGACCGTATTTAGCAGTCAGGGGCTTGAACCCCGGTCTACTCAAAGAGAGTGTGCTAGTGCACTCCTGTTCATGACCACTCGACTACATGACCTTAAAAGAACATTTGTGCTTTTTATGCACAAAAATATATTCTTCCTCCCTTTGGAACATATCTTTTGTACAATGCATGTCACATAAGTTAATACATATGGAGGTTGATCGGCTTCACTGTTAATTTTTATTGTTTGTTGTGGTTCTAAGAATGTAACTATAACAAACAATGAACTTCCTGTATATGACAGTGTTTCATTTTTTCAAAATAAAGCCTTGTTTAATCATTTGTGTTTTCAAAATAATAGCATATGACATAAAAATTCAAAGTACCTGGTGGGGCAGTGGCATCACATCTTACAACTGCTGATGTTTGATTTCCTGAAGCCTTAGTCTAATAAGAAAAATAAACATATATAAAGCAAAAATACCTTCCTTAATATTAAAAAAAAAAAGAAGCAAATAAAGTACCTTCTTTTTAAATTCTCCATTTTTAAGATACAAATGTATTGCATTAAAAGTAAAATGATAGCTACATATTGATTTATGCTGTAGGTTGTAATATTTTTGATAAGCACTCATGTGGACAGTTCATTTTAAAAATGAAATGTTCAAGAAACTAAAGGGCAATAGCAACAATTTTTCACAGACTGCTAAATGGATATCTATATAATGAGATCAAATAAGACTGATATCATATTACACTAGCTGACAGCAATTACAGTTGAATATAACAGTCATAGAACAATAACAATACCAGTATAAACACTAATTTGTTGGCATTATGCTTTTGGAATGTAATGAATTAACGAATTAACTGTATGAACAACTATGAATAGAAGAAGATAATAAAGGAGATAAAAGTTGTTTGAAGAAAATATTATCAGTATAAAGCTGAATGCGTGAGTAATATTTTTGCCTTAATGAGATACAACTTCACTACAATGATATAAAACAGTGGGCAATTATAAAATCTCAGAATATTATCGCATAAGATAAATCATGGATTAGACATTATTAAACTTTATGATCCAAAATAAACACAACTAAGTGTCAGGAAACACAAACACTTCCCAATCACAGACAAAATTTTATACTCCTCTTTCTGCAGGAAAGGTTATGCTGATTCTAGGTGCTCAAGCACTTTGTTATACTTGAGGAATGCAACTTGACAAATAAGGGCTAGGCAATAGCTAGTTTCTGCAACAGGATAACTGCTAGACTGACTGCATATCCAAGAGATACTAATGACCACTGGACATACATCACTGAAACATCCATCCTATATTTCAATATAATTTTTGGGCATTGACCTTAAAATAAAAACTAAGAGCACAAAAATTTGGAGTGATATGGACGGAAAAAAAAAAAAAAAAAAAAAGTTGGCCATTACACTGAAGAGAACATTGAAAAATGGCTTGTTGCACATTTGTGAAGTGCAACAAGCTGCATTATAGTAAAACACCACTAATCTGGACTGGACTGCTTTCTTTTTTTGTGTATGCATTTTATTTATGCAGAAAGATTTTTTCTAACAAATTTAATAATGCAATTCAGAACTTCTTTCAGAATGGTTGCAAATGGTTAAAAGAAGTAAAATCATTTAAAAGGAAAAAGTAAATGCAAATGAAAACATTAACAGATTTTTAATTGTTATAAAATGCACATCCTTCTGATGAAATTTTATCATGTGCCTTTTTTTACCTTCCATTAAGAGTCTTCATTACAAACTACATGCCAGGAAGCTAAAGGCAGCTATGAACAATTATACCAAAGGAAACAATTGAAGAACTTGGTTTTCTTAAAGGATCCTGACAAGAGGAGAAAAGAAAATGGCCAACATTACAAATTATAAAATAAAATGTACTATTTACTACTGGACTGCTAGTTGGAATGAAGTATAGCAGAGCATAATAGTAAATGCATGGAAAAGCTATTAAATCAGGAAATGTTCTTATTTATTTTGATGGAAACAAATATAAAATGTCAGAAAACATTACACAACAGTGGTTTTTGTTTGTTTGTTATTTGGATTTTAGGAGCATTAGCAACTAAGGCCATATTGCTCCGGGAAATGCGGTGGTCATTCCCTGACCTGTCCGCATCCTCCGTATTTGGTGGTGACGGGCTCGAACCCCGGTCTAATCAAGAAGCGTGTGCTACGCACTGCTGCTCCTTCCCACCTGGCTATGGAGGCGCCCATAACAGTGGTGAAAAGGATATTAGCACTAACATTAGTAGTGGAAAAGGATTCAAGAAAGCAAGCTTATATAGCATCAGCCAAAAAGGGGAAAAAAAATAAATAATAATAAAACCACACCCCACGACACCCCTGGCAACAGTTTGTCCGATTCTTCCTTGAATTTATTTAAACTATCAACTTCCATGACAACAGATGGAAGTTTGTTCCAGCAATCAACCAACAGCTGGCTAAAGGCAAACTTCAGCACATCTATTCTGCAACCATCCTTCTTCAGTTTCAATTTGTGCCTCCTCGTATGTGGTCTGATCAAGAGGAAGCATTTGATCAGCACTGAGCTTGCTCAATCCATTCAAAGCCTTAAACACCTTAATCAGATCACTTCGCAGGTGCCTAGTTTACAGATGCTGCAATTTGCAGAACTGAAGCCTTTTTGGTAAGAGCACCCCCCTTTGTTCCCCTACCAACCTCGTTGCCCTTTTCTGTATTCATTCCAGCAGCTCCATATCCTTCCTAAAGTGAGGCCGCCAGACCTGTATGCAGTACTCACGATGTGGACTGACCACTGCTTTTTACAATGGGATAATCATCTCCATATCCCTACTGGCAAAATTCCTATATATCACTGACAAAGTGATATACAGGAATTCCCCATGAGCTGTCCTGGTAGCCTGTCTACACTGCTCAGAGAACTTCGTATCAGACTACACAATTACCCCCAGGTCTTTTTCATTTTCCACTACCCTGAGTGTAGTGTACCCCACAGTACGTTACTCTGGGGTTATTGCTACCCATATGCAGTACCTTGCATTTGTCAACACTGAATTTCAACTGCCATTTGTCAGCTTGTCTCCCTGATTTTCCTAGATCTTGTTATAGTGGTTTACCTTTATTAACATTAATCACCCTGCCAACCTTTGTATCAATTAAAAACTTAGATATTAAGCCTGATATACTTTTATCAATAAATTATAGAGAACAACAATGGGGCCAACACTGAACACCAGGGCACTTCACTAATAATATTAGTCCACAAAGTGCAGTGTTTGTTAATAATTACCCCGTCTTCTATGATTCAACCATTCATTTATCCATAACAGTAACTTTTTTTTTTAATGAAAACCCCAAATGAGTAATTACAGACCATTTAGTTTAACTTCTGTTCCGGGGAAAATAATGGAGTCACTGGTTAAAGATGCATTGCAGGATCATCTAGACAAGACTGCAGCAATAATTCAGACACAGCATGGGTTTGTTAAGGGAAAGTCTTGTCTGACAAATTTGATAGGATATTATGATGTGGTTACAAAGGAACTGGATGCAAAAAATAATTTTGATCTCATATATTTGGATTTCAGGAAAGCTTTTGACACTATTGCACATGGAAGACTATTGTACAAATTGGAGCAGAATGGTATTAAGGGTAAGTTGCTACAATGGATAAAAGGATGGCTAAGTGGGAGAAGACAGAGGGTGGTTATCAATGGGTGCTGTTCTTCGTGGACTAATGTTATTAGTGGAGTCCCACAGGGTTCGGTGTTGGGTCCACTGTTGTTTTGTATATTTATCAACGATATTGATGAAGGTATATCAGGCTTAATGTTGAAGCTTGCAGATGATGCAAATGTTGGCAGGGTTGTTAATGGCAGTGTGCTACTGCAACAGGATCTAGATAATTTGGGCAGATGGGCTAAGAAGTGTGAACTGAAGTTTAACCTTGACAAATGCAAAGTACTGCATATGGGTAGAAGGAACCCCAGAGAAACGTACCAACTGTGTGGTACTACACTTAAGGTGGTAGAAAATGAAAAAGACCTGGGAGTAATTGTGCAGTCAGATATGAAGTTTTCTGAACAATGCAGACAGGCTGCAAGGGCAGGTCATGGGGTTTTGTCAATGATATATAGGAATTTTGCTAGCAGGAAAAAGTAGGTGATTGTCCCTATGTATAAAGCAATGGTCAGGCCATGCCTTGAGTATTGCGTATAGGTGTGGAGGCCTCATTTTAGGAAGGATGTAGATTTACTTGTGCGTGTACTGAGAAGGGCAACAAGACTGGTGAGGGGAATGAAGGGATCCTCTTACCAAGAGAGGCTTAAGTTCTGCAAATTGCAGTG
Organism: Mastigoproctus giganteus; assembly: GCF_048544385.1. Taxonomy (NCBI): domain Eukaryota; kingdom Metazoa; phylum Arthropoda; class Arachnida; order Uropygi; family Thelyphonidae; genus Mastigoproctus; species Mastigoproctus giganteus. The sequence goes on from NC_143578.1 coordinate 235,078,258, forward strand.
GCTGGAGACTAGGCACATGCACAGTGATCTGATTGAGGTGTATAAGGCCTTGAATGGGTTGAGCACGTTGAATTCTGATGGGATCCTTCCACTTGTTCAGATTATGAACCTAAGGGGGCATAAATTCAAATTAAGAAAGGACAGATGTAGAATAGATGTGCGGAAATATGCCTTTAGCCAGCGGGTGGTTAATTGCTGGAACAAACTTCCATCTGTCGTTGTGGAAGTTGATAGGTTAAATAAATATAAGGAGGAACTGGACAGGCATTTGGAGGGAATGGTGTAATTTTTTTTTTTGGCTGATGCTGCATAAGCTCATAACACTTGCTTTCTTGCATTATATGCCACTACTACTACTACTATTAGACGTGAACTTCTGTAGACTGTAATTTTCAGGAAATACGTATGAAGGAAGATTGTTCCAGAAAACGGCAGTTGAATGAATAAATGGGGAAGATGAAAAGTTGGTTCTGTGAGTTTGAAGTTGGACAGTAAATGGATGTTGGTGGGTGGCAGCATGTGTTTGGACTGTTTTGAAAGAGAGAGTGGGAATTATAGAAGCCAATTCAGAAGAACAGTGCCCATGGAAGTATCCGTAGAAAAGGCATGCAGCAGAAACAGTGCGTCTATGAGACAGAGAGTGGAGAGAGACTGTTAGAGATGAGTCTTTAATTAACTTAACTGCTCTCTTCTGAATGGAATCTAGACGCCTGAGAGAGGTTTTGGGGGCACCGCCCCAGACATGGGAACAATATTCCATGGTAGGGCGGATTTGTGATTTGTACAGAGTGAACAGCTGTTTGGAAGAAAAGTAATACCGAGAGCAAAAGAGAAAACCAAGTTTTTTAGATGCAGAGGAAGCAATATTTGTAATGTGCTTGGGCCAAGAGAGAGAGGAGAAGTCAGGATAATCCCCAAAAGAGATATATCATCTTGCCTAGAAATTGGAGTGTCACCAAAGATAAGCACAGGAGTAGAAGAATCCTTTTTGTGAGATTAAGACAGGACTAAGTTTTATAAGGATTGAAACCAACTAAGTTGTCTTTGCCCCACTGGAGAACCACTGCAGATCAGCATTTAAGGAATTGGTAGCAGATATTCAAGAAATTGAAGCTGAATGAGCAGGGCGAGGTTTCTCAAACTGGAAAGTGGAATGCAATGTGCTATCATCAGCAAACCTATGGAAAGGATTTCTGGTCAATGGAAGAAGGTCATTAATATACAAGAGGAAAAGAGTGGGGGAAAGAAATGAACCTTGGGGGACACCAGAATTAGTGAAGAAGTTAGAAGACAGACAGCCATCTACACCCTCAGCGAGTGGTCAGAGAGAAAACTGGATAACCAATTACAAAAAACAGTGGCAAATCATAAGATGGAAACTTGTTTAGAAGACCTTTAGGCCAAACACGATTGAAAGCCTTTGAGATGTCAAGGGCACTTGACACCTGTGTTTCACTGAACTTTTCCATTGAATTTGTTCATAAATGGGTAACATACCCCAAGGGGCTCACATCTGGTGAGTACGGGCTTGGCACACCCAGGGTTCTGAGCATATCATCATACTTCTCTTTCTTGGCGATTCCCTTCTATTTCTGACTCTCTCTCTCTCTCTCAGGGGTAACTCAGAAATTTTTTTTGGCTGGTGCAGCAAAAGCCACAGGCTTCCTTGCACCATATGGCTAATTATAATAATAATAAGCCAGAATATCACCAGTGGATCGACACTGACTTTTTTACACACCTGTCAGGCCTGCCTGAAGAAGGTAAAACACGTAATAATATGCAATGGAGACTGCAGCCGATCCCGATGCGGAAATTGCTCAGGACGGTCACTAATTTCTAAAATGACAAAGGTAACTAAAGAGCGTTACGTTTGTGCCCAATGCCAGTGCAAACCTGCCCCGAGGGTCGCCACAGAAGCTAACATGCTGCCAGAGCAGAATGACGACCCCGAAGACTCTACATCACTGAATACAGATGTTAACACCGTACAGTCACTAGATGGATCTATAACAGAACAAATCCATTCACTGCGCCTAAACCTGGAGGCAATAATGGCAGAACAGAGCAATCAAATCACTACCATTGTCAGAGGATAAATCATAGAAGTATGGTCCCGAATGGAGCATGTTCTGGTAAATCTTCATGTAGAACATGAGACAACGAAGGCTAAGCTAGAAGCTTATCTTGAAGGAAGGGGGAAAGAAATGCCACAGCGCTCCCTATCCTACGCCCAAGCGCTGAGGACAACTCCAGATACAACCGCAAGCATCAAACTACCATCAACAAAGAAGAAAACACTACTCAGCACGCCACATCTAGTCATAATAAAGCCAGTGGAAAACTCGACAATAGACAGTAGCGAAGCAGTAAAAACTACCGTTGTCCAGAAACTGGCCAAGGACTTTAAAACCACAAGAATAAAGTCCATCTGAAAAACAAGAAATGTTGGAGTAATCATTGAAACAACAACCAAGCAAGAGGCTCATTCTATCATCACCAATCCAACAGTCAGTACCCTAGGTCTTACAGCAGAAATCCCTAAAAAGAGAGGCCCATCCATACGTATATTTGATGTGGGCAAGGATATCACTCCAGAGAACATCACAGATGAACTCTTCAACAGAACTTCCAAGAATTAACTGACATAAGTAATGCCAAGGAACACATCAAACCAAAATATCACACTAGCTCCAAGTGTCCCCAGCTATACAATTGGGTGGTGGAGCTTTCTCCACAGGCATGGAACATCCTCAAACTACAGGACAGAGTCTTTATGGGTTGGAGCAGTCACCGCTTCTAGGAGCACGTGCCTGTTCCAAAGTGCTTCCGATGCTGCCATTTTGGGCACACCACCCACACATGCATGCAAACTGTGTCTACCTGTGGGCACTGTGCCCAAAAAGGGCATGACTATAATTCTTGCCCAAACAGATCCACAGATGCAGTTTGTGCAAACTGCAAAGCAGCAAAGCTCGATGCAGCACATTCTCTCAGGGACAGTAAGTGCCCTGTTTATCTAAAAGCTAAGAGGAACCAACAAATAAAGACCGATTATGGCAGCACGCCCTAAATCATTCAACAGCAATATCATAAAGTTTATCCAACTAAATGCCCAGCGAGCCCGTGCAGTAAGTGCCCAAATTAGAATCAGGGCCGAAGAGGAAAATGCTGACATATTAATTCTACAGGAGCCACATACCCATTCAAAGCTAGTCAGGGGATACCTCCTGACTTTCAAAATCATACATACAGATGAAGACACGCCCTGGGCTGCCATAGCTGTCCGTAACCCTAACATCATGGTTACAAGGATTTCCTCCCTATGCACTGCATGGGCGGCGTGTGCCCATGTAATTTGCCCGTTGGGAGCCTTCTACCTCATCTCCCTCTACTGCAGACCTGGCCAAGATATCACTCCAACAATAAATTATCTACGTACAGTCCTTGCTACACTTCCCAACAGCAAGATTATCCTTGGGGCAGATGTAAATTGCCACTCTCCTACCAGGTACAGCCTGACCACTGATCGCTCTGGGTGCCACAATGGGCAGCTTCTTGAAGATTTCCTGGCCACTTCTCCCTTCCTGGTTCTGAATAAGCCCAATAACCTGCCTACCTATTCCAGCACTCTGTGGGAATCCACAATAGATATCTCCATAGCTACATGATCCATTTCCAGCAAAATTTCTGGGTGGCAGGTCAATGAGGCCTGGACCACCTCAGATCACAGAGCTATTACATTTCAACTCAAGATCCATTGATCCAACTCCACCACCTCACTACAATATTAGTCGCTATGCCATTAACAAGGCCAACTGGGAAATCTTTTGCTCCACGCTGCAGTCCATGATCCAGAACCACAACTCTTCTGATCTTCCAGCACTGGACCCCAACCAACATCAAAAGCTCACAACAGAAATCATCATCCAGGCATGCAATCAATCAATTAGAAAGAAAAGACCAATGCCTAATGCCGTCCCATGGTGGTCCCCAGAGCCGGAGCACCTTCGCCGAATTGTACACTCCAAAAGAAAAGCCTTTCAGAGAGCTCGTACCTCTTGGCCCCCAAATGAGGTCAACACCCTCCGTGAAGAATATCGAAGAGTCAGAAACGACTACACCTCCCTTATAAGGCAGTGTAAAAGATCATCTTGGGAACGACTCGTCAAAACGACTGGCAATACTGAACCCTGGGGGGTGGTGTACTGCATCACCACCAACAAGCTCCCGAGGGGCGAAGTTATCCAATCCACCCTCACACCAAACGGCACTATGACTACATCGTGGGAGCAGTCTATGGCCAATATTCTGGACACACTTTTTGGTACAGATACTGATCCTCTGACAGTACAACAGCAAGAAATATGCCAGGCAAACAACATCTACTTTAACAATGCTGTAGAAGATCAATTTACCACCGATGAACTGCAGCAGGCTCTTACCAAAATGAAAGAGAGGAAATGTCCCGGACCAGATCTCACTGAACCCGAAGTCCTTAAAAAGACCGCCCAAATTAACATCCAGTTTCTACTCGACCTCTTCAATAAGTGCTTGTCCCATGGATCTTTCCCAGAAGAATGGAAAAACGCCAATGTAAAACTGATCATAAAAAATCCGTCTAAACCGCTCCAACAACCAGAGTCATATCGACCCATTGCCCTTTTATCCATGGTCAGTAAACTGAACGACTACTCCTAGTATGGCTCCAAGACCATTACACCAAAGCTGGGCTCCAGTCCAACTTCCAGTTTGGATTTCGACCGGGGCGTTGCACAGAAGACGCACTGCAAATGATCATCTCTGCAGTCTCAACTTCTACCTCCAAATACTACCTACTAATAGCAATAGATTTCACAGGAGCATTTGACAGGCTCTGGTGGGCAAGTATCCTTCGCAGACTTAGGCAAGTATACCATTAAATTTATACAAATGCATCGAAAACTACTTATCAAATAGGAAAATTACAATCTCCTCAACGTACCGAAGAATTACCAGGTCAATCTACAGAGGTTGCCCCCAGGGTTCAGTCCCTGGTCCTTTTTTGTGGAACATTGTCCTGGATGAGCTCCTTGGACTGGACTTAGGTCCTGTAGCTATACAAGCCTTTGCTGATGATGTGACCATCTCGATTGAGGCTGACAGCAGAGCTTCTCTGGAAGCCAGAGGAAACCAGGCACTTCAAATCCTTCAGAACTGGGCAGCCCTACACAAACTAAGACTCTCACCCCAAAAGACACAATCCATTCTCCTGAAGGGATCACTGCAGCCTACTAGAAACCCCACTATCAAACTTCAAGGCCAAACCGTCAAGCTAGTTTCTACGTTAAAACTACTGGGAATAGTACTTGACCCTAAGCTCACTTTCTCTCCGCATCTTGCACACCTCCACGCGAAAGTGAGAAACTACACTGCTCTCATCGCACGGGTGAGTCGTCGCGATTGGGGATTGAACCGACGCACCCTTAAGATTCTGTATAAATCAATCTTCCTTCCCTTCATAACGTATGGATCAGGGGTCTGGTTTCGCAGGGCAACTCTTTACAACAACAAACGTAAACTGGGAACCATCCAGCACACCATCCTTCTTACTATTACAAGGGCATGCTGCACAGTTAGCAACCCAGCCCTTCAGGTTCTTGCGGGCGTCCTTCGGCTTGATCTGGAGGTTTTTCGAAGGGGCCTCCACTACTGTCTATCCAGGTTTATACCAGCAACTATCCTTGGACACTCCATCAATAACCTGAATGAAATCAGGCAGGAAAAGAAAAAAATTGCCATCCTACTACTTCAGACCTGGCAGGACAGATGGACTGCTACCGACAAGGGCCTAATCACCAAGAAATTTATACCGTATGTGAATGCCGTATTTCCTAAATCTCCAACTTGGTTTTCTCCTGGTCTTTATACCACCTACCTCATCACTGGACACAGATCAATAAACCATAAATTAACATCCATGGGAATCATTGACAACCCCTACTGTGCATGTGGTGAAATAGAAGACTGGAACCATCTAGTATATACCTGTCAACACTATGAGGACCTCCGCAGCATCCTGTTTACTCGTATCCAAGATAACCCTCAAGGAAACGAACACTTATTCATCACAGAAGAAAACTACTACTATGAGTTTACCAAGTTTGCACAAGCCCTCTTCACAAGACGGAGCACCCTATTGCCAACACAAAATAGGAACAACCCAAACATCTGATCCTAACCTAACTGGCAAAACCGATCTTAACCTGGATAGGATCAACTGGCGCATGGACCACCTCATTCTTCAGTGGCAACTTGCACACGGCTCTCTTGCTGTCTTATTTATCGTCCTTCCCGGGTTCCCCTTTCAACTGATGGCGCTTATTGCTCCATTGATAACCTGGAGGATACCTTCGCCTACATCTTCCATATTTCTAGCTATACCCTCCTTTCTTGCGTACACTCTGTACTTCCCCGACTCTACCTTTTTTTTTTTTTTTTTTTTTTTTGTCTCCATCCAGGAAGCTCTGGCGACCCTGGCGGAGACAAGCCAGAGAATAATGGGCAGACTGGCTACCTCCTAGTGGTG